>NC_043700.1:144748607-144915682 GCF_006229205.1 Suricata suricatta | reverse complement strand
GCTAAAATGAACAAATCAAGAGACTATAGATGCTGGTGAGGGTGTGGAGAGACGGGCAGCCTCCTACACTGTTGGTGGGAATGTAAACTGGTGCAGCCGCTCTGGAAAACAGTGTGGAGGTTCCTCAAAAAACTGTCAATAGAACTCTTTTATGACCCAGCAATAGCACTGCTAGGAATTTACCCCAGGGATACAGAAGTGCTGATGCATAGAGGCACATGTACCCCAATGTTCATAGCAGCAATGTCAACAATAGCCAAAACATGGAAAGAGCCTAAATGTTCATCGTCTGCTGAGTGGATCAAGAAGTTGTGGTATACATATACAATGGAGTATTACATGGCAATGAGAAAGAATGAAATCTGGCCATTTGTAGCAAAGTGGATGGACCTTGAGGGTGTCATGCTAAGTGAAATAAGTCAGGCGGAGAAGGACAGTTACCATATGTTTGCACTCATAGGTCTAACAGGATCACAGGAGACACCTAATGGAGGACCAGGGGGAAGGGAAGAGGGGAAGAGATTTGGGGAGAGAGAGGGACGTAAAATCTGAGAGACTTCTGAATACTGAAAATGAACTGAGGGCTGAAGGGGAAGGGGGAGGGGAGGAAAAGAGGTGGTGGTGCTGGAGAAGGCACTTGTGGTGAGGAGCACTGGGTGTTGTATGGAAACCAATTTGACCATAAACTATTTAAAAAAAAATAATACCATAAGAATATGAGGAAATAAAATCAGTGTCAGTCATATTTAAAGTCCAGTTTAGGGGTGCTCAATTAGTCAATGGGTTAAGGGTCCAATTCTTGATTTCCCCTAGGTCATGATGATGGTTTGTGAGTTTGAGGCCCATATTTGGCTTTGTGCTAACATTGCAGAGCTTGCTTGGAATTGTTTCCCTATATCTCTGTCCCTCCCCTATTTGCTCTCTATTTCTTTCTCAAAATATACAATAATACACTTTTAAAAGATTTAAAAATATAAAGTTGGGTTTTAATTTCAATTGATCAGATATGTGCTTTTATGTGTCTATATTGTATTGCATTTTACTGTAATATTTCAGTAAAATATTGAATATTTATTATTATCATTATTGCTTTTGTGTTAATATTTTATTTTTAAGTGTTTATTTTTTGTGTCTAATTTTACTACAAGGGTATCAGGTTCTATGTAAGATCTATACTTTTTACATGGTAAACATCTTATTCTTGGAAATCATTTGTTATGCACTCTATAGATGGTTACTAAAATATCAGAACTCTTCTGAATATAATACATTTTTATAGCTATAATAATATTGAACTATGGTATTGGTGTGCCTTATATACATATTTTCCTCAAATTATTTGAAATTACTGATATCATATAGTTTTCAGTGTACATATTTATCAGTGTGTATAAATTATTTCATAGAATTGAATATGAAGTTCTATGGCCAAATGAGGAACTCAGTGAAAAATCGAGAACAGATAAATAGCAACTATGGTCACATGACCATTAGGAAAAACAAGAAATATGCAAACCAAGCACATTTTCTTCTGTACTTTTATTCCATATTTGTATACACTAGCCAGAGTCGCCTTCCCTCTTCCTGGATACGTTAAATCTATTACTCATGATTAATATAATAGTGCATCAAAATGTGATAAGGATTTAGAGTAACTTATTATCACCACAAATGGATGCAGTTTTATGAGATTTATATACTCTCTTTAAGGAGAGAACATAACTGTGTTTTCTGTTGACTAAGAGACGACTGACCTGTGTGCAGTGGATGTTCTGGTTTTTGCTTCAGACGCTTAGGGTTAAAGGGTTGATAGGCACTCAGCATGGACTGGGTTGCATAGTATCACCACTAAGCAGCTGCGTACATCACAGATGGAAACCTGGAGATTTGCTCAGGAGTCTTGCTCAAGAGACTTGCTCCATTTCTCCTTATGGATTACGTTTTAAAAGTTCTCCATAAAATTGGAAGAAGAGGAGAAACCTTTTTCCATAGGAGGAAGTTGCATGAGTAGAGAGAAATCTTTTGAAATCAACAGCATTGCTATACGAGACAGCTAAAGTACAATTCAATTGCTGACATTTACTTTAGATTCTAAGAAAGTTGCTGAAAAAATCTCTTGGGTAGCAGTTTCTAATAACATTGCTGAGAATCACTATGGCTTCCAAATGATCTATGTATCGCCCATTTCTGACAACTTGTTGTGATTTTAAGTTCTGCTTGACTTACCAACAGTTTTGTTGCCTTTAATTCATGATAAATCTCCTTCTAGGTTATACCGAGCATCTTCTGTCTTTCTGATCATATCCTCACCAATTAAATGACTTATTCATATTATATTTTAAGCTTTACTTTTAAATAAATTTAGTTTATTATATTTGAAATGTATTGCCAAGAAATACAAGTTAAAGTGCAACAAATCCCATTACTAGCTTAAGTTTGGCATTATTATGAGTAGAGGAGTATTCTAGAGAAAGGAAACCTCATATTGATAATTAGAGCAGAAGCTGATTAAAATACTTTGGAAAACCTGTAATAATTATCTAGAAATATTGAAAAGATGCATAATTATGACCCATCAGCTTTATTCCTGGTTAAATACACAAGAAAAATTAAACACACGACACCTATTCACATCACACATATACAAGACGGTTCATAGTGGCATTTTCCATTGTACTGAAAAACTACATGCAATCAAAATATCTACCAGAGAAACTCAGAACAAACACAAAGAAGCAGACAAAGCAAACAATCGACTAAAAGATTTGAAAGAAAAAAATGTATAAACATACCCACAAAGCAGCAGCATCCAGGCTTAGCAAGATTGCCCAGTCAGCTGGAGGTTACTCTTATAACCTTAAAGCCATGTTAAATCTTCACTGACTAGGATACCAGGGCTCAATTCTCAGAATAAATTTATTCTCCAAATGTGATAATGTAAAAATTTTACCACAAGATGACTTAGTGAAACGTACAATAATATCACTTACTCATTTTGGAAATTGTATATAATTTTTTTAAAGCCAAAATTACACTTGTGATTTTTACCATGTTAACGTATTTACATACGGAGGTTATAAAAATAGTCACATCAAACTTCTTTGTTGTGAAATTCTGCGTTCAGGGAACATTCATTCTGCTGTGCTAGGCTGGCCAGGTTTTGTGGCGGCGGGGCGCTGCACGTTTAGGCTGGGTGGAGAGAAATATTTTCTTAAACCATAGCAGCTCATCATCCTCATATCAGGCAAACTTGATTTCTGTCTGTAGTCATCAAAAGTGCATTTATTTTGTAACTTGCATTATAATGAAAATTCTGTCTTTAATAAGAATGAGATTTTAATTACAAAGTTACTCTCTCTCTCTCTCTCTTTCTCACTCTCTTCCCAAATATAGTTGGAATGCCGGCTAATAAAACTCATCAGATCACTTCAAAAAGAAGGAAGGAAAGGAAGGAAGAAAGAAATAAAGAAAGGAAGGAAGGAAGGAAGGAAGGAAGGAAGGAAGGAAGGAAGGAAGGAAGGAAGGAAGGAAAGATGCAAAAGAAAAAAGAAAATGCAAAAGAACATATCAGTGCCATACCTATACTCTGGATGTTTTTCTGGATTAAAAAAAAACAGCCTAAATATAATTGATTTACCTTTGCTCTAAATAAATTCAAAAGTAATTAAAGACTTTTGAGCAGAGTGGTGACAAAATCTAACTTATGCATTGTGATGTGTTAAAACTAGAACACACAAAGTCCATAGATATTGGATCTCTCTATTCTTAATTCAACTAAAACTTGACCTTATGGAGGATGTTATTAAAAGACATTAGAAATCAACAGTGAGAATTATTGACATTTTCCTATACAAATGTAAAATTACCAACTAAAATATTAAGGAGGAGAGGAGTTCACTTGCATTTACTTTAGTAAAATGTGCCTCCTGATTAACCTACTTCTCTTAGTGTACTTTTTCTGTAGAAAGTATGACCTCAAACAACGGAGCCTACATTGTTAGTAGAATAACTATTCCAGATAGTTTATTGGGGTTTTTTTTTTTTGCTTTGTTTTGTTTTGTTTTGGCTTTTTTTTTCATGATAAGAAGAATGTTTTAATGAAAGGACATACGGAACACTGTGTAATTTAGTATTTTAGAAAATATTTTGAGGATCTTAGAAATTATATATCTTCTTGCCAAGTGTCCTTTATGTTATCATTAAGAGAAATAATTTATTTTAATAAAACTAAGCTAAGCCTCCTCAGAAAATGATGGTAGTTTAGCCTAAAATGTATCTTTCATATTTGATTTTAAAATTCTTATTATAGTGAGAATAAGACTTACTACTTACTGAAGCTAAATTGTTGTTTATAAAAAAACACCCGGTCTGAAATTGAAAACCAAATAACTCAGAATTGCAAGAAGTTTTATAAGGTACCTTGCTATTTAACCTGATATTTATGAAATCAAGAGAAAAGCCTTGTGTAGGAAATATAAAATGTCTATACAATGGTATTTACATATCCTGCAAAAAATGTGCCACAGTTTTCAAAACATAGGTCAAATTATTAGAGTAACAAATAAAATATAAACCTGCAATATAGACATGTCACAGCCTCCTCTGTCTCTCTTTTCCTGTTTTCCTTCCTCTTAGACTGAATTGCTGGAAGAATACTTCATCTAAATCATCAGTTAATTTCTAAACATTGTCCCCACTTTTTGGAACACTGTTATTCTTCTAAATATGGCTTCCCAACTCCCAATCTTACTTCAAAAGTGGGTTTTTTAATTTATTTTTTATTTTTTTATTTTTTTATTTTTTTTATTTATTTTTGATACAGAGAGAGACAGAGCATGAGAGGGGGAGGGGCAGAGAGAGAAGGAGACACAGAACCGGAAGCAGGCTCCAGGCTCTGAGCTAGCTGTTAGCACAGAGCCTGACGCGGGGCTCGAACCCACGAACGTGAGATCTGACCTGAGCCGAAGTCGGAGGCTTAGCCGACGAGCCACCCAGGCGCCCTCAAAAGTGTTTTTAATTCAATTATCTTGAGAGAATTCACTTATTTTCCCAGGATGAAATTTGTAACAACCTCTGTGCTCCTATAGATCCCTCTGTATAGTGCTAGTGAATTACTGAACATATTTTGTTGTGATAATTATTCTATTGAATCTAAGTCGCACTATACTTCTTTTTAGAAGGGACAGGTTTTTTGTTTGTTTGTTTATTTGTTTTCCCTTGCAGCCTTTCAATGATAGTACGTAGTACATTTCTATAAATCTTTATTGGGAGAGCAAATATATTTTTCCATGATAATAATTCAAATAGAAAGAACATAGAGTTGTATTTTGTAACTATTATTTACCAATCAAGGAAAAACGGGACATTTGGGTGGCTCAGTCAGTTAAGCATCTGACTTTGGTGCACAGTTCATGAGTTCCAGCCCCATGTTGGGTTTGTGCTGACAGCTCAGAGCCTTTCACTCTCTCTCTCTGAAAAATAAATACACATTAAAAAAAGAAAAAAAATCTTCACATATTTTTCTTCTTTTCTCCACTTGCCAATGATATCTCTAGCATTTTAATTTATAAAAGATACTGCCGATGAAGTAATTGTCTGGAAATGTCCTTGCCTTTTCTTTGATTATGTAAGAGAACCCATGCATTTATACATTCCAAGCTCTTTGGCAGCAGATGTAGTTACTTTGGGAGTTAGTTACAATTCTTTATTTCTCCAGCCTTTTAATTTTGTGATATTAATCAACAGCTGGGACTATATATATGTATATATAATATTCAGCAAAAGAGAGATTTTCTGGCATTTTTGTGTACTTCACATAGACATTCTTTTTATATATGCATCATTTTATCTATCATGACAGGAAAACAGGAAATACATACATAACTGCCAAGCAAAGCCCCCACTTCTAACAAAGTATCCTATATATGGTAGGCAAAGTACGCTTATTTGACGAGTGAATATATGAATAAAGACATGTGCTGGGAGCCGTTTCTGAAGTAAGGCAAGTTTGCAAGCCTCCCACCATCAGATGGCCACTGGCATCTTCACCCACTCAACCCCCACTCAATTTCTGCTTGAGCACCGACTCCCAAGGTGCCTGACTGGCTGATATCAGGTGTGACTTGCCTTCTTATGTTAAAAATATGTGGGGCGCCTGGGTGGTTCAGTCAGTTGAGCGTCCGACTTCAGCTCAGGTCATGATCTTACGGTTTGTGGGTTCGAGCCCCGCGTCGGGCTCTTGTGCTGACAGCTCAGAGCCTGGAGCCTGCTTCAGATTCTGTACCTCACTCTCTCGCTGGCCCTCCTCTGCTCACTCTGTCTCTCAAAAATAAACCAAAAACATTAATTCTTTTTTTAAAAATAAAAATATGTTAATTGTACCTTGTGAAAAAACTTGTTATAAGAGTTTCTTCTTTTGTGATTATAGGAGCATTTCCTGAGAAAACCTGTTTTTCTTCCCCTCAGAAAACAAGCTATTGACCCCTGATCACAAAGACCTAACTCTTGCTTTTGCTATACTAAAAACTTTGCCTTGTATTTGAATGCTAAAGATACCTTCCTTCCCCGTATGAGAAATACCTAGTCACCTACTTCAATCACTATTGGTAAAGATTATTCATGAGTATTCTACCAATCTCTGTTCTGGGAAACTTTGATATACCAAAGAATTTGTTATCAGAAATTGCTACTTCTGTTTTGTACCCCATACATTTTTTCAATAAATAAAGCTGACTCGTGGGTCAGGGCAGAGATACCTGCCTGGGGAGAGGAAGAAAGCTGAGGCTCTCTTATTCCCCTGTTGCCGACACCATCCATCCTTCAAGGAGCCCTGGACCTGCTGGAGCTGGACTCCGGCAGACATGCCCAGTGTTTTCTACTTAGTATCATTGGCTTTTACTTTTGAAACAACAAATAGAACATTATGTGTTAAATATGTGCATAGCATATATATTTCCCCTAATTTACATAATTGCAGCTGAATAAAGATTTCTTATTAAGAAGCTTACCAATTAAGATGTAATTCCATTTCATTTCAAAATATTTGAAAGAATACGTATGCATTATTTAATATATTTACATTTTATATTATACTTTCACCTTTTTAAAAACTATTATTACTAAGTTTAGTAATGACATCAAAGTGTTAATGCACTTTAAAAGTCTTTGGGAAATGTAAAATTATTCCACATGACCAGCTTAATAGATCAGAATGTAAAGAAAATTTTCTCCAAGATTTCAAATAAGAAAAAAATAAATAAAACAACAAAAGTGAAGTCTTCAAAAGTTTACTAAAAATGATAAATACCTGGGGCGCCTGGGCGGTTCAGGCTTTGGGGCGTCCAGCTTCGGCTCAGGTCGTGATCTCATGGTCTGTGTGCTTGAGCCCTGGCCGCTCAGAGGCCGGAGCTTAGGATTCTGCGTCTCATTGTCTCACTGCCCTTCCTCCGCTTGTTCTCTTTCTCTCTCTCTGTCTATTTCCCTGTATCTCAAATATAAATAAATTTTTGAAAATGATAAATATTTTAGAAACAAAATTAGTTTCAAATGTAGCAAGCCAAAGATGTATTTTAAAAGAAACATCATCAGTTTGAAAGCACTAGGTAAAGATTTTAAAAAGCAGTGCAAACATGCAATTACCAGTTTGTCTTTGGATCTCCTTGCAGTGTCTCTTAGCCAGAAATAAATAAATAAATAAATAAATAAATAAAAATAAATAAATAAATAGTAGAATGGCTTTTCACATGAATGAAAACTACACTTTTCATATATATATAATTTTCATAAATTGAGATCATAGAGATAGAATGCTGAATAAAGGTTAACTTTCAGGAACTCACAGGAATGTAAATGATTAGAATTATGTTATTATACTACCACTTTCATCTATGGAACAAAATATTTTACGTAATTCTTGCATTTGTGTCTTAAAAATATCTTGCTCCAGGGGCACCTGGTTGGCTCAGTGGGTTAAGCCTCCGACTTCATGATCTCACAGTTTGTGGGTTTAAGGCCCGTTTTGGACTCTGTGCTGGCAGCTAGCTGAGAGCCTGAAACTGCTTCAGATTCTTTATCTCTGTCTCTCTCTGCCCCTCTCCTGCTAACACTCTGTGTCTCTCTCTAACAAAAATAAATAAACTTTACAATTAAAATATATGCATATATATCTGGCTCCAATCAAGATCCTTAATTAATTTATCCTACCCTGTTGATTTCTAAAAGTAATATTTTATTTGAGGTATACCAATTTTAAAAAGCTTAATAAGCATAACTACTATCTATGATCTAGCTCTTCTGCTAACACAGATGATAAAATATGAATTAAAGAACTTAAGTTATGGAATAACTAAGTGACTGGAATAAAATGCAGAGCATAAGGAATACTGTCAATGATATTGTAGTAGTGATATAATGAGACAGATGGTAGCTATACTTGTGGTGAATATAACGTAGTGTATAAGCTTGTCAAATCACTCAGTTGCATGCCTAAAGTTAATGTAATATTGTGTGTCAAGGATACTCAAATAAATAAATAATCACAGAGAGGAAATTACATGATAGGGAATGCAATAATATTTGAATAATGATGTATCATTCATTATAATGAATGAAAAATGGTGGCTATATTTATTGTTGTAGTGAGCAGTGCGTAACACGTGGAATTGTCATATGACTTTGCTGTATATCTGAAAGTAATATAACATTGTATGTCAGCTATACTTCAATAATAAATTTAAAAAAATATTTTCTACACTCCAAGCTATTCAGGTCAAAGGCAGCAAAATATGGTCTAGATTATGAAATGGTATGGGATATGAGACTGACGCGCTGCCTACTGCGCTAAGGAGGCACCTGGTATGGGGTATGTAAGTTGCTATTGGAATAGAGAAATTGGCTCAAGCAGCATGATAGTCCTTTCCCTTCTCTCATATAACAAGATGGACTTTTTTCTTTTGATTTTTCTATATTGAATATGTTGATATTGAAATAGCACAATATAGTAAATACAATAGAATTTTATAATGTCTCCTATTAGAGTTTTAATTACTTAATTAATCATTTCATCTTAAAATTTAATAATCCAAATATAATTTAAAAAACCTATCATATTTTGCACTTTGTCACTTTTTATAAACCAATCAATGTAAATAAGCTAAGGTTATACAGAAGGTAATTTCTGACTTGGTTTGTTAATGGTAATTCAAGGGGAAAAGGAAGTGGAGTGTGAGACACTATAAGTTCACATTTTGGAAGGTAAAAAGTGAGTTTCTATTGTCCATAGTGCAGAATGACATAGGCAGAGGCCAGCTATTATAGACTCTTCACAAATCATGCCTAGAACCAGAGAAAGATCACTGGATGCATAGTAAGTTAAATAGCATGCTTACTTTCATAGTTAGGAAGATCAATGTGTTTGAAGAGAGAAAGTGGATTTTAGTGGGTAGAAGAGAGGAGACACTGAAACCACTTAGGGATTATTTTAATAATACGTACAAGCTATGGCAAGGGTCTATTTGTGGTTGAGCAAAATGGGCACAGAGAGGAGGGATATATATTAAAGAGTGACTAAGATAGTTACATTTCCAACCAAAAAAATTCACCTCCCCTTTTCATAGTGTAAACTTGTTAACTTGGTTAAGTGGTGGGCTGTGGGCTACCTTGCTTGCACCTCACAGGACCCATGTAGAACCTGAGAACAGTGAAATGCAAATGAAAGTTATCTTAGCATTTTGCTGGCTGCTAGATGAATATAGAAGAGTTCAGGGGCCAACAGTTTCATAAGAAATCAAGTTGGAAAATGACCGAAGATCTGAATCAGCACATGTTTGATGTTATTGGTAAAGCAGGTGTTTTTGATTGTACAGTTTTCTTTTTTTTTTCTCACAAAATAGCCCATTCTAAATAATATAAAGTGTAAAAGCAGCAGAACTTGAGGGCTGATTAGATACGGATGTGTGTGTATGTGTGTGAGAGAGAGAGAAAGAGAGAGAGAAAGAGAGAGAGAGAGAGAGAGAGAGAGAGAGGGAGAAAGGAGAGAGAGAGAGAGAGAAAGGAGGGATTAGGGATTAGGTTGAGTTGGGGAGAAAATTCTTTATTCTTTTCCGTGGCCAGGGTTAGGCATGTAAAAATCAGTACAGCATTAATAAAGGTATTTCCTTCCATCTGTAAGTTTTAGATATAGTTCTTTCAAATACAATGTTAAGGTTAGTTTAGTTTTATTATATTGCTTAAAGATGACTGGTATTAAGTCCAAAACTATGATTGTGAAGGATCTGATATTTTACTTTTTTTTTTTTTTTAATTTGAGAGAGACTGAGCATGCACATACGAGCTGAGTAGAGGTACAGAGGGACAGAGTGTATATTAAGCAGGTCCCATGCAAAGTGTGGAGCTCTATGCGGGACTCAGTTCCATGACCCTGGGATCATGACCTGAGCTGAAAGCAAGAGTTGAACACTCAACCAACGGAGACACCGAGCATCTCTGTTTGATCTTTCTTTAGAGGCATCCGGTTGGTTGGCTCAGTCATTAAGCATCCAACTCTTGATTTCAGCTCAGGTCATGATCTCACAGTTGGTTGGATTGAGCCCCACTGCAGACTCCACACTAACAATACAGTGACTACTTGGCATTCTCTCTTCCCCTCTCTCTGTGTCCCTCCCTACCTCCCTCTCTCTAACAAAATAAAGAAAACAGTTTTTTAAAAGGCTAATACGTTAGTCTGCCACGGTTTTGTGTACATATAATGAGAGAAGACACTAGAATCTGAGAAAGAGACACAGATGGTTTACTACTCACAGGAAAGGGAGCAGCCAGATACAATTAGTACCAGTTCCCCCATTGCCCACCCCCATGGTCAAACATGACAAAGTCAGATGTTTACCTGCACATGCAGTGGGTTTGCATCACAAGGGAAGGAATCCAAATTAAGGAGTCCTAAATTTTTGTGAACTGCTGGCTCATTTGCTCAGGTCCCCCCATCCAGAGAAGGCAATTACTCATTACCATGGAATGTAACCAGCTGTCCCTAGGACAGGATGGAGAAGGCTTTATCTTTATTAGCCTTGGGATATTTCTGCAGTCACTCTCTTTTGAAGAACACTTTCTCTAACGGACAAAGCATGTTTGCTGTTGACACATGCCCTTTTCTCAGAAGGCCCAGATGGAGCAGAAATGTGAAAAATACGGGAACAGCTGTCTTTAACACATTTCTACATATATATAGGTTGAAATAAATATATATAAATATATGCAATACATTAATTAGTTGATTCTCACTATCAGCAGATACCACCTATGCAAATTCACCTACTCACTAAAATTCACTTGTAACCTCCAAATCAGTAATCAATACAAGTGGCACTTTTGCCTTAAAATGAAGACGGTAGGAGCCAGAGTTAGTTACATTGTGCAAGAAACTGGCTCTTAGACCAGATGGATGAGTGTAAATCCCATGTCTGGCACCTGCAAGTGAGGTGACCCTAGGCAAGTTACTTAACATGTCTGAAGCTCATTTTCTCTTTTGAAAAATACAGAAAATACAATTTACCAGAATGAATTGTTTTAGTATTTACGATTATAATCCATTTGATATTTAGAAGTATAAATATATACAGACATATAGTATATATTTTATATGCACTTATACAATACACTTTTGTATATAGCAGCAATGTCAACAATAGCCTAAATGTCCATCACTTGATGAGTGGAGCAAAAGATGTGGTATATATATATACAATGGAGTACTACATGGCAATGAGAAAGAATGAAATATGGCCATTTGTAGGAAAGTGGATGGACCTCGAGGGTGTCATGCTAAGCGAAATAAGTCAGGCAGAGGAGGACAGATACCATATGCTGGCACTCATAGGTCTAACAGAAGGCCAGGAGAAACCTAATGGAGGACCAGGGGGAGGGGAAGAGGGAAAGAGAGTTGGGGAGAGAGAGGGATGCAAAACTTGAGAGACTATTGAATGCTGAAAATGAACTGAGGGTTGAAGTAGAAAGGGGGAGGGGGAAAGAGGTGGTGGTGATGGAGGAGGGCACTTATGGGGAAGAGCACTGGGTGTTATATGGAAACCAATTTGACAATAAACTATTAAAAAAAAGAGTTAGTTGAAAAAAACTAGGAAGTTTTTTTCAACGTGAACATCAATGCAGACAATAATAATAAAATTTTATAACTTGTTGAATAAACTAGCAATTCAGGTGTCCCTACTGATATAAATAACCTAAATGAAGATGTGAATAAATGGGGAGACTATTGAGGGATTCTATATGGAATAAGGCCATCTAATCATTTTGAAGGAATAAAGGAATTAGAAAATTACTTTGCCACATCATACTTTATTTAGTTCAGAACAAGAAACAGCAATAGTTGTTAATGATGAGATATAATATTTTGATGAGGAATGATAATTATATAGTCTCAGAGTGTGGTGCCATAAAATATTATTAAGGTCAAAAGTAAAAAAAGAATAACTCTACAGTGGAAATATAGAACTTTGCTCAAGTGACCAAAGTTAATATTACAAGTAGTAGGACAAACACGTCCTGGGTACACTTCATGGGATGCAGTGAGAAGAGCAGAATATTCTTTTCTGATACTCTTACCAAGACTACATAACCTGAATCTAATCATATAAAAAATATCAGAGACACCAAATGGAGGGATAAATTATAAACTACCTGGCCTGTAATCATTAAAAGTGTCAAGGACACAGAAGTCAAAGAAAGAATAAGAACATGTTGCAGATTGAAGGAGATTTAGATGAACTATGAAATTAAATGAGTGATCCTGGCCTTTTGCTATTAAGAACACTACTGAGATAACTCAAAAATTGAGTGGGGACTGAGAATTACATGTATTAATGTTTCATTGTTAATTTTCTGATTCTTATAGTTTCCCTACGGTAATACGAGAAGATGTACCTATTTGTATTCAATATATACTATACATAGTATGATTGCTGGGTGTCCATTAAATTAAATAATGTAGAGTATATCAAAATATATTAAGTTTTATGTTTAGCATTATACCATTTTGCATAATGATTTCCAGAACTTTAAAACAGTGGACCCTTTGCAAGTTAATATTTCCCTTATCATTTTTATTATTTTGAAAATTCATAGCTTAAGGCTTAGCCAAATTGCTTTATTACACCATTTTTAATACTTTTAACACAATGATAATATGTATCAATGCACAATTTAGTCAGCTAGAGGAAAATTGCTTTTAAGCAATTCTAAGGAGGGTATAATTTGTCTCGTATGACTGCATTTCCAAAAACAACTACTGTGCAGAGCAAAAAGGCTTTTATATATGATTATTTGTGGGCTCCCTTTGAACCAAGGAAGAGTCACAAAAAGCAAGCACCTGAAGTTGATAATGCTGATTGAACAACTTTAGTGCATTCCCTGGATTTTCTCAAAATCTGTTTCATCTGTGGATTTTGCATGTGAGGCCATTTAAAAGCAATAAATGTGTTTCTTTTTATATTTGGAATCAATTCTGCTAAGCGTCAGTGTTCTATCTATATCCACCTCCTGCACTCCATTTCCTAAATAACCTCCCTATTCATTAGCAATGCTTTGCAAATGCTGAAGCCAATGGAGTGCACTCATATAATTTGTGTTCAAATGGTATAAATGACCTCAAAGGTACAGAGTTATTTTGTGGTTCTTCTACCTTTAAAGTCATTATTACTTAATTTTTCACTGCTGCCTGAATGCCACAGAAACATTACTAGTGGATTCATGAATTACTAATGCGGTGCTTGGAGGTGAAATGTAAAGACCTCATCAAACTCTGAGTATTTGCATATACATTGCAGATAATTAAGTGGCTGATAGGTAATAGCCCCCCTTCATGCTCTTGAGATATTCAAAGATGACAAGATATTTAATATAATATGTTTCTTAGCATTAACCCTACTTGAAGAATGTCCAGGTGCACCTATTTCAGGGTGTATGGGACTTCATTTCCAATGCTGTTGCTTAGTGGATGACATTAAAGGTAGTATAAAATACTCAGATTTTATAGAAGACATACAAGCTGTGAGCATAAAGGTAATTCTTGGTTTTGCTTTGCTTTAGTAAGTTTAACAAAAGTCATTTTTGATCAATGCTAGTTGATAACATTTGCTTAAGAATTAGCTAGAGCACACACACCATGCATAATATTTATTTTATAAAATAATTAGCAATCTGTGAAAATAAAATACAGCAAGCAGGCGGGAGCACTAATTTTTTCTAAAGCTGGCATGTGCCTTTTCTTAATTAGATAAGTTTGCTTGCTGTAGGTCATTTGCTTTAATCTTTGAAAACAGTAATGTGTAATATTTATTTTGCTGTTTCAAAATTTACCATGTATTTGAAAATGCATTATCTCATTTGATACAACAAATCTGTAAGCTTAATAACTAAAGACTAGATTTTCAGCTACAAAACCGTGTTATTTAGAATCAAATGAGACATGAAGAATTTATCTTTGTTTCTAGTTTCCATATATTAAGCATGTTTTATACAATGCCAGCTCAAACAAAAATTAAATCCTGTATGGAATCTGAAATAACAGGTAATAATTATTTTCCCATACTTGATCCTACTTTATTAATTGCATATCTGTAGATAGCAAAAATACTTCCTTTTATGATAAATAAAAAGAAGGCAATGGAGACATGCTCCATAGTTATTTTTTTCATTTCATAACAATTTCAGTTATTGTTTGTTTCAGTCTCTTCTGAAATATCAGATTTTATTTCAACACATGTTTACAGAGCTGTTATTTAAAATTAGCTGAAGAGAATGCAAACACCATCTGAGAATATTTTTTTCTATTTTATTAGAAGGCTCCTTTGGAAAACACAATAACTTAAAGATATGTGAGAAGCAGGCTTTAGCCCCTTACAGGAAACTGCATTTTTAAGGATTGTGGAAGCGTAAAATTACATGTACTTTTCATACTTTTCTACAGCATGCCATGAATCTCGTGATCTCAATGAAAATTTCAGAAGGGATTGTGGCAAAAACACTATACTTGAAAGTTAATAACTAGAGTTGGAACAAAGCTTCATGATGAATAAGACATGATGTACAACCTGGACAAAGACAGAATTAAGTATTATGTTGCAACATTTCTAGCAAAAGTAGAATGAAAGCTATTGTCATAGTACTCAGTAGGGTAGTTTTTCAACACTTACATTTATAACTTGCTGTTTTCCTAATGAAAAGGCTGAATTATTCATATTGCAACCTAAACCTATACCCTGTCTCAGTGGATTGAAATCAAAATAGATAAAACCAAAACCAATCGAATATGCATTACCACCATTAGCAACACCGGCAGTATCAACACCATCTATAAAACATAAAAATGTGCTTCTTTTTTTTACAATAATTGTATTAAAAACAGGCACTTTTACTTTGTTTTCTTCTGCTGGATTTGAATGCTTAATTTTTTAAAAATGTTCATTTTTGAGAGCTAGAAAGAGACAGTGTATGAGTGGGTAGGGGAAGAGAGTGAGAAGGAGACACAGAATCCAAAACCGGCTCTAGGCTCTGAGCTGTCAGCACAGAGCATGAGGCGGGGCTCAAACTCATAACCACGAGATTATGATGACCTCAGCCGAAGTCGGGCACTTAACTGACTGAGCCACCCAGGTGCTCCTGGGTTTGAACGCTTTAAATGTTGGAGGAATTTACTCAGTTGGGCTGGGAAAATGCTTTGTCTCTATGGCATACTTATTATCCCACCCTTCCCCATAAGGAATAAAGAAGCGTATTGTCACAAAAATGCCATTTAGAAGAATTTGGACTGGAGTTTGAGTCAGGTGCTGGTGACAAAGAAAGGATAAGGTAGCAAGTGGAGTCACAAGATGTTCTCACTAAGTCTTAGACCGGTAAGGGAGACTGTGTAGGAAAGAGACACGGCTAAGTACCTGGCAGAAAACAGGAAGTGGTGCCGGAGGCAATAGTGCTTGAAGCAAAGTCAAGTTCTTGGCACAGAAAAGCCAATAATACAAATTGTAGGGTATCGTTCACAGTGATGGGGAAGTGATTATTTTCTTCCTTTTTGGCAAGATTTGAACATTAAGTCTAACAGCTTAGCCTTGAGTGTGGTTCATCAGTGCTGCCTGTGATGCTCTGAGCTGCACATGTTCATATCTCAAAAAAAAGGCAAAAGCATATTCATATAATCTTTGAACACGGAATCAAATTAAAAGCTTAGTTTGATTAATTTGTTCTTCTGTAAATTTGTCAGCCTTTCCTCTACTTTATTTCACACAAAACATTCAAATTACCTCTAGCGATAAACGAGAAATAGTAGCTCCTTATGTTAATTTGGTAGCTTCTGTATCATGGTATATAGTACTATCTAAACTCTGAGGTCCCAAAATTGAATATAAGAGAAAGTGGAATTAAAGGAAAGCAAGAAAGACAATGCTAAGATTTTTAAAAATCATATGAACTCTCCTCAGGCTATCTTTCTGTACAGTCATTCCTCAATCCTGAAAATTTATTTTAAAATAATCAAGGAATTAATTTAAGCTTGAAGTAAAATCTTTGTGTATTTTGCTGCATACACAGGGATAATAATTTATATTTGTTTTAAGGGCTTACAAAGGCAGAATTCTTTTGAGTGCCTTTTTTCCTTTGTCACTTTAACACTTTCCACCAGGTCAGAAGATCACGGTGTCCCTTTTCATCTTGTGATTGTCATATATTTTTCAAGTTGCCAAAACCAGTAAGAAAATAGTGATCACTTCATGGTGCTGACAACCTTGAATGACATGTGTTTTATAGCCATTAAATATCAATTTGGAAAGAAACTGCTATGACAAAATGTTTTTGACAGTCGGCCCTTGACAACCACTGGGTGCTCTTTAAAGTACTAACTTCATAGATTTTAGTATCTTCCCTACTGCTACAGAACCCACAGGGAAGTATAGAAGCAGGAAGACATTGTATCTCACAAGAATATGAATGGTTATGAGGGAAAGGTAGTTAATAATGTGCTGGAGCTTGACATTATGTCACTAGGTACTTACATATTAATATATTATTTCTATATATAGGGAAACATTATACCAATTTTTACCTAACATCTATCTACTCACCTAGCAACCTATCTTTATCAGTGCTTTACAGTTTTGATTGGGAAGATTAGTACCTGATATAGTGACTTCATATGATACTTTCTTAAATTCATTTGGACCAATTCATATTAATATTCTATTATAGATATCATCCTCTTTGAATATTGGACACTATCTCATCTCCTCATATGAGAAGGAGAAATACTGTGTCATGAATTCTTCAATTTGGAAGAATAGTTCCAGGAAGAGTAAGGAACTGATGAAAAACCTGAGACAAGAGGTAAAATTTGTTATATCATTATTATCTCTCCACCCTATGCCTATAAAGTTATAATATGTCACTACTTTGTACTACTTTCATTTCATCGTCTGTAATAGGATCCTCAGGATACACTGAAATTTTTATACCTGTCCCTCCGCAGGCCAAGGAGAGACTTTTCAGTTTGGCCCAGAAAACTAGTCATATCTTGCTGCTACATATACCATACTATAAACCAGGCAATAGGTTAACATGAATTTCTTCACTAGTTCACAAAACTGAGTTAGACTTAATCTCAACAAATCTGTGATATTTCTGGTAGAGTTATATTTCTCTGCATGCACTCTAATGAAAAAAAATGTCATCAGAAATAATTCCAAGGAACAGGAGCTTAAATACTGGGTTTCTGAATTAATCGAGTTAGATTTGTCTCAATGGTACTATGTCAAGTGCCTTCTATACCCTCAATATTTCAGCCACAATCACAAACTTAAGACTTAGAGCATGTGTTTCTCAATGCCACGAGATTCTACAGAATGTTGCTTCTAAACAAAGAACTCGTTTCACAACAAATGAAATGTATTTATTGACTCATGCTCATAGAACTAGTCAGTTGTAACAAATTCCCCAACACTCTGAAGCAGCCTGCCTGACAGACCTGTAAAATGATTGTTAAAACATTGATTTACAGTGGCAGTTAAATTCCTCTGAATCATCAAAACAATTCACATCCTACCATTATTTACATGAGAATTATAGTATACTTATGGAAAACATAAATGACCAAACAAACCAAAATGATTTTATTGAGAAAGAACTAAGCTGAAGGGTTAAAATGATAACTTATTGATACTTATTTTAAAGCTGCAATAATTAAGAGAGTAGAATATCGGATAGTAGACTATCAAAATATGAGCAAAAACTAGACTCAAACATATATAGCAATTCTGATTTATAACAAAAGATACTGTGTATTATAATGAATAATATTACTAGATCAATTGGATGTATATATTTAAAAAAGAAACTTAGATGTACTTTGCATAATGTAAATCTATGATTGAGGGCCTAATTGACATAAGTGACATAAGTGTGTTTTATAGAATTGTAAAATGTAAAATATGAAATTTAAAACAATATTAAATATGAAATTGAAAATATGAAAATTATGACAATATTGTTGGGAGCTGCTGAGTTTTGGCCGCCTCAGGCAAGGACATATCGCTCTCCAGGGAGCGACCAGAAAAACAAGATTTACATCTGGAGGCTAGGAGACTGCATTTTCTGGTCCAGGATTCAGAGACTGTCATACTGAGCCAGACGAAAAAAGATTAAACCGCATTTTGGATTATTCAGCGCTAAGCTTCCCCTCCCCAGCATTGATTGCAGAGGCAAGTCTGGGTGCCTCTTTTGATGCTGTGTCCAGAGTTTCAGTTTCGTTTTCCCCTTTCTCTAATATTCATTTGACTCTGTTACCTGGCAACCAACCTGGGCCAGTTCCCCACCCCAAACCCTATATAAGAGTGAATTATTTTCTTAATAAAAAGGGGGCTTGATCAGACACCGTGTGTTGTGTCCTTACTCTCTGTGCTCCCCCTTCCTGCCCTTTCTCTCCCTCTCTCAGGATCACGAACCCGCAAGGTTTCACCACCCCGCACGCCCGAGCTGGCCGGGGCGGAACACGACACAATATGATACATGAAAATTAAATATGAAAATATGAAAATTAAAACAATAAAGTTTCTAGAGTTAAGAACAAATTCAGCGCTGCCATATAAAAAGTTGAAAGTTGTCACTTTCATCCCTACAACAGGAAAAAAGGTGAACAAAAAGAAAACCACCCCTTCTTGGACCCATCAGAGAACTGAGGTTCCACGAGAAACCCCCACCAAAAAATCGGGAGAGGCAGGAGAGGCCAGTTGACTACTTCAGAGGCCTGCTTCTCTGGAGCACAAGCTACTGGAGCCACAAACTTGTAGAAACACTCAAATGGTAATTTTGACAAATTTCTGGAGGCTGAGTATACATTAGAATAAGAGTGAGAAGTACTTCAGATCTGCAGACTTAGTGGGGCCCCAACCCTGTTTGTTTGTTTGTTTGTTTGTTTGTTTGTGTGTGTGTGTGTGTTTATTTTATTTTCAGTTTTTAGCTTCAGGATCCTCATCAGGTCCTTGTGGTGAAGAGTAAGAAAAATCCTCTTGTGTCTCTAGCCTGTAGAAGGGAATTGTGGTTATTTAATATGCATGCAGAACAGGGCGCCTGGGTGGCTCAGTCGGTTAAGCCTCTGACTTTGGCTCAGGTCATGATCCCCACATTTGAGCCCCATGTCAGGCTCTGTGCTGACAGCTCAGAGCCTGGAGCCTGCTTCTAGTTCTGTGTCTCCCTCTCTCTCTGTCCCTCCCCTGCTTATGCTCTGTCTCTCTCTGTATCAAAAATAAATAAACCATTAAAAAAATTTTAATGCATGCAGAACACTCTCCATATAAAGGCCTACTGCACAGTGGACACGGTTTACCAGAGTTTCCCCTACCTTGGACAGAGCATTTCTGGCACTCCTGCCTCCTCTGACACCAGAGCATATTCCACCTTGGGGAAGGGCATTTCTCCCCCCCCCCCCCCCCCTGACTTTCCTGTCTCTCCTAACCAAATTGACAAAAACATTTTACACTAAAGTCCTATTTAATTTGTAGTCTATTAACCAGTATGTCATCTCTGGATTTTTACTAAGAGTTAAAAGCCATGCTAAAAGTCAAGAAAAAGCACAATCTAAGGAGATATCTATATCTATATCTATATCTATATATATCAGACTCAGATATAACACAGGTGCTAGAATTTGCAGACAAGGAATATAAAATAATATGTTAAAGGATCAAAAGAAAAAGTAAATAACTGAAAGAACAGATGATAATACAAGTTTAGAGGTGATACCTCTAAGATAAAATCAAATAAAATTGTTTTAAAAAACCCACAATACTGCAAGAGAAATAATATCTTTGATGGATTCAATGGACTGGAGACAGCTGAGGAAAAAATCAGTGAGCCTGAAGACTGGTCAATACAACTTCCCAAGCTGAAATATAAAGAGGAAAAAAATGACAGAAGCTAATACCAATATTCTGAGAACTGAGGGGTAATTCTGAAAGGGTAATATAAGCATAATTGGAATACAGGTAGAGCAAGAGTGGATCAGAAGAAATATTTGAAATAATAATGACCAAGAAATTTTCCAAAATTAATGATAGCCACAAACCACAGATATGGGCAGCTCAGAGAATACCAAGTAGGATCCTATTAGAAAATGTGCACTGAGTCATATCATAGCCAAACTTAGGAAACCAAAGAGAAAGAAAAAAAACCATGAAAAAAAAAAGCTGGGGTGGGGTGGAGGTATCTACTTAAACAGGAACTTGTGTAGACTTACGAGTATAATGTTAAGTGAAGTACGTCTGACAGAGAAAGACAAATACCATATGATTTCACTCATTTATGGAATTTTAGAAACAAAACAAACGAGCAAAAAAGAAAAAATAAGCAAATAAATACATCATTAAGTACTGGAAACAAGCTGGTGGTTACTCGAGGGGAGATGATGGACATGGGTGAACTAGATAAAGGTGATTAAGAGCTAGCTACAAGCTTTCAGTTCCCAAATAAATAAATAATACAGAAAGGAAGAAAAAAATGTTATTGTAGATTTGTCATGAGAAACCATGCAAGTAAGACTAGAATGAAGTAAAAATTTTAAAGTGTAAAAGGAATAGAAATTACCTTTACTAAAATTCTAAATCTGGAGAAATTATTCTTCCAAACTGAAGTTGAAAAAGCTTCTGTAGATAAAACTAAGTGAACTCACTGTCAGCAGACCTGCCCCACAAGTGATATTATAAACACTTCTTTAGAAAAAATGAAAAAAAATGATATTGGCCAGAAACACTGATCTACAGAAAAGAAAAGGGCATTCGTAAGGGTGTAACTGAAAATAAAGTAAAACCTTTTATATTTACTTTTCTCTCTTATAAGATATAATATATAAAATAGGAACTATTTGCTCACTTTATTTTTATTTATTTTAAAAAATGTGTTAGTGAAGTACAGTTGAAATACAATATTATATTAGTTTCAAATGTATAGTGATTCGACAATCCTGTACATTATGCAATAGTAACCATAAAAAGTGTAGTTATCATCTGTCACCATACGTTATTACAATATTATTGACTATATTTCCTGTGCTTAATTTTTTCTTTAACTCCTTGACTTAATTATTTTAAAACTGTAGATAAGAGACTCACTTTAAATATAAAAACTCAGTGAAATTACATACAAATATGAGAAGGAGAAAGATATACTGCTAAACACTAATAAAAAGAAAGCTGGAGTTCTTTTATTAGTTTCAAACAAAGTAGACTTGAGAACAAAGAAAAGTATCAGAGATAAAAAGGAGCATTAAATAACAATAATGGCCAATTATGAAGACAGAAGACAAAATGATTTTAAATGAGTATGCAGCTAACAATGGTGCATCAAAACTGGTGAAGCAGAATGAGAACCACATGAGGAAAAAAAAAATCTACTTTGCAACTGGAAACTTCAACACCTTTTTTTCAGTTACGGATGGATCAAGCAGACAGAGTATCAGTAAGGATAAAATTAACCTAAACAGCCTATTTATCAACTTGACCTAACATTTGTACAGTATTTCACTCAACAAACATAGAAAATACGTTCTCTCAAGGTAACATGGAACATTCCTTGCCTTAAAACACAAGATAGACCACATTCTTCACCTTCGGACATAAATTTAAAATAAAAATCATACAAATAATATTCTCAGATTAAATTGAAATTAAAGTAGAAATCAATAAAAAAGGTTAAGTATAAAATCCCTAATATCTGTTGATTAAACAATTCACTTTTGAATAATACATAGATCAAAGAAGAAACCTCAATGGAATTTTTTTAATGTTTTCATTTATTCTGAGAGACAGAGAAAGACAGCATGAACAGGGGAGGGTCAGAGAGAGAGGGAGACACAGAATCCGAAGACAGGCTCCAGGCTCTGAGCTAGCTGTCAGCACAGGGCCTGAAGCGGGGCTTGAACCCAGGAACTGTGAGATCATGACCTGAGTAGAAGTCGGAAGCTTAACTGACTGAGCCACCCAGGCACCCCTCAGTGGAATATTTTTAAAAGCCAATATTAGGTCAATGGAAATAAAAATACAATTAATCAAAATTTGTGCAATATAGTGAAAGTAAGACCTAGAGGAAAATTAATAGCAGCATATCAGAAAGGGGAAACTTCTAAAAGTAAGCTTATAGCAAACAAGAAGAAAAAAACAATAGAAAAAAATCAGAACAGAAATCAATGAAATTGATAGCAGTAATATAACAGAAAAAAAAGTAAAGCCCCCAAATTGGTTTTTGAAAAGATATGTATAGGAAATGTAGGTAAACCTCTACTCCAACTTACCAAAGGAAAATAGAGAGAAGTCACAGTTTACTGAGGTTTTATTTATTTACTTATTTTTTTAAAAAGGTAATTACTTAAAAAAAATTTTAATGTTTTATTTTTGAGACGGAGAGAGAGCATGAGAGGGGGAGAGACAGAGAGACAGGGAGATACTGAATCCGATGCAGGCTCCAGCGTCTGAGCTGTCAGCACAGAGCCAAACGCAAGGCTCAAACTCAGGAACGTGAGATCATGACCTGAGCCGAAGTCTGAGGCTTAACGGATGGAGTCACCCAGGCACCTCACAATTTACTGAGGTTATAAGTGGGGAAGGAAAATGACATTTTTCCTGTTTTAAAATTTCACTCTCCTGCAGAGAGTGGATTGAGAAAGGCAAGAATGGAGGTAGGAAGACAACAAAAATCCATCACAATAGTTAATATGAGAAATGCAAATGGTTTAAATCAAGATTATAAAGGCGACAGAAGGACCAAAAAGATTTAGTACATATCTATTATACAACAGACAACCTCTTGAAGATTACTTAGACATGGACGGTTAAAGAAAAAATAATGGTCAAAGATGACTAAGGCTTTGGCTTGAGAAACTAGGTAGAGGGAGTTGCTGTCAACTAGGGCGTGCCAAAAATAGAAACTGGGGTGGGGGAGGAGAAGCTATATTTTGGATATATTTTGCTTGAGATCCTTTTTAGACATCAACTGGAATGTGCAATTGGTTGGGTGGTTGTACGTTTACTGGTGAGGTGGGGCTTTAGGTATCAATTTAATATAGAAATGACTTTTAAATCCTTGGCACAAGATATACAAGGAGAAATTTTTTTTTCTCTTACTACCAGGTACATGGCATAATCACTGTTACATACACAATTCATACTTTATAAAAATCAATAATAGAATTAATGATTATCTCCTTATTTTTCTCAAATAAAAAGCACACCCAACCTCAGGCTGAGTTAAATAGATAAAAAACATTTTAGAATGTATTTCCATAAAATGGTTATTTTTCTCTGAAACAAAGCATATGAGTTTGGTTTTGAATATACCTTGTGCAAGTTGAGTTAAACATCCTTGAAATCATTTGTTTGTTGCTATAATTTATCTTAATGAGTAAGATATCAGTATTCTCAGAAGAAACAAAACTCTGATCAACACATTAATTTGACATTCTTCTTTACAGTTATTTTAAATTTTTGTTATTATGACACATATTAGTAGTTCTTTTTTTCTTGGAAAGAATCCTGTTATCTCATGTGGGGAGCGGCAAAGACTCAGCTGCTTGGCCATTTGCTAGCCGGCTATGTCACTCCCTGAGGGGAGTTGCAAAAATAGGCAGGGGAGCGCCACTCCCCCTCAGAGGAGAAGCCAGAAGATCAAAGATCAATCGCCCACAGGGAGGGTGGTATTGGCCCTCCAGTGCTGTGCTAAAAACTTTAGTTTATTTCCTTCTTTACCCTAGCCTAAATCCCTTAACCCTGTTTCCCTGTTTCCTAGCAACCGACCTAGGTCAGCTGCCTTGTTCTCCCGCCTAAAAAGCTTTATAAGATTCGGTGTTTTCTGAATAAAAGGAAGAGGCTTGATCGGAAACCGTGTGTTGTGTCCTTACTCTCTGTGCTCCCCCTTCCTGCCCTTTCTCTCCCTCCCTCAGGATCATGAATCCGCAAGGATTCACTGCCCCGCGGGCCGGAGTGGCCGGGCGGAACCGGCAATCTCATGTTAAAGGAGGCACATTACTGATGAAGAGAAATAAGGGGGAATGAAATATATTGATATAATTGCAAAATATATTAGGCCTGGGTTTGCTATCAAGAATTGGATCTGTTCTGCATCTGATTAAGGCTATGAATTCTTTCCAGAAGTAAAGCCCTTTTTATCAGAGGATGAAATCTCTACCTGGGAAAGGTTATTGACCCAAAACTTGAGTTATACACTCTTTCCTAACCTAAGGTTTATGGATTTTTGACCCAAATAATTTATCAACTGACTTATTTTTGGATTGTTTAAGGAGTTTAGATTTCTCATTGATTCTGTGTATATATACATCACAAAGAAAACGGAAAGAACTGAGGTCAGTGTCATTTTGCCATGTGCTTTTTAATTTTGCCATTAAGCTTACTCCAAATTCTTAAGCCTCTTTATTCTATGAAAAGAATTAAGTCCCCTTGGAAATTACTTAATAGCCATTAAATGAACTCAATAAGACACAAAGAAAAGGTTTCATAGAAAAAAAAAAAGAAAAAGTCAAAAAGAGCACACGCTCAATAATACCAACTAGAGTGATGGTGAGTGGCAGTGAATGTGAAAGAAACAAGTTCTATAGAAATTAAAACTTTGAGAACGAAATGTTTCTAAAACTCAAATGGCTCTAAAGACTGTTTTAAGAGTATGCCTGAGTGGCACAGTCAGTTGAGTGATTCAGAGTCTGACTTCGACTCAAGTCATGATCTCAGGGTTTGTGAGTTTGAGACTGCATTGGGCTTGCTTCTGTCAGCTCTCAAAAATAAAAATAAACATTAAAAAATGGTGTCTCCCCTTCCTTTCCTCATGGTGTTCTGTTAAGTTCCTCAAGATACACATATGAGTGAAAATATGGTATCTGTCTTTCTCGACTGACTTACCTCACTTTGCATAATACCCTCCAGTTACATCCATGTTGCTGCAAATGGCATGGTTTTATTTTTTTTCATTGCCAAGTAGTATTGCATTGTGTATACAGGGAGGGAGAAAGGCAAACCATAAAAACTCTTAAAACTCTTAAATACATAGAACAAACTGAGGATTGATGAGGGTGGGGAGAGGGGAAATTGGGTGATGGGCATTGAGGAGGGCACTTGTTGGGATGAGTACTGGGTGCTGTATGTAAGCCAATTTGACAACAAATTATATTTTTTAAAAATTAGATATATAATATGTATATTAATACAATTTCCCAAAACATTTCTGGAAAGGTGTTCTTAATAATATTTAAAGCTCAAGGTTTGGTTTAAGGCATATTAGAATATTTGTTATATATACACCATTTAAAGACAAAACTCTTGAGGCTCCTGAGTGACTCAGTCAGTTGGGCATCTGACTTTGGCTCGGGTCATGATCTCACAACTTGTAAGTTCCAGCCCCACGTTGGGCTCTGTGCTGACACCTCAGAGCCTGGAGCCTGCTTCAGATTTTGTGTCTCTCTCTTAATCTTTGCCCCTCCTCTGCTAGTCCTCTCTCTCTCTCTCTCTCTCAAAAATAAACATTAAAAATTTTTTAAAAAAGGGAAAATTCTTGAATATATACATTAAACTGTGCAAAGTATAAAATAAAGCTGTTTTTCTCTGAAAATAAATTTTCCAATAATGCCCTCATATAGTATCCGTTGCATATGGAATGATTATTATTTGCTAGATTGATTCCTAAATATCATGGTTTTTTATAATCTGCTAATATATGTAATCCTTAGGAGTTGCAAACACAATCACTAGGATTTTTGCAGTAGTTTGTCTCTAGGATATAAACATAGAATTGAAGGAGAATAACAATCTGTTACTATGGCAATAGTTGTTATTATTTGCTTAAAATCTTCTTTTAAGACAGCTTTTTTTAAAGTTTATTTAAACTTTAGGTCAACATGTCACTTGAAGTAATAAAACTCAGATTTAAGTTTAACCTTTTAAATAACATTCTCTCAAGTTACAGTCAAGTTCTTAAAAGCAAAAGCAGAATATGCCAAGATATGGAAGCAACCAGTGTCCAAAAATAGATGAATAGATAGATAAAGAAGATGTGGGATGTGTGTGTGTGTGTGTGTGTGTGTGTGTGTGTGTGTGTGTGTGGCAGAATATTACTCAGCCATTAAAAAGGAAGGAGATCTTGCCATTTGCAAAAACATGGATGGACCTAGAGGGTATTATACTAAGGGAAATAAGTCCAACGAAGACAAAGACAAACGCACGATTTCACTTATATGTGGAATATAAGACACAAAACAAATGAGCAAATAACCAAAAACAGACTTAAATACAGACAGCAAACAGGTGGTCACCACAGGGATAGTGGATGGGGAGATGGGTGAAATAGATGAAGGAGATTAAGAGGTACAAACTTCCAGTTAAGGAATAATTAAGTCACAGAGATGAAAGGTATAGTATAGGGAATATAGTTAATATATTGTAATAATGTTATATGGTGACAGATGGTAAAACTTATCATGGTGAGCATTAAGTAATATATTGAATTGTTGAATCAATATGTTGTATACCTTAAAATAATATAATATTATATGTCAATTATACTTCAAATAAAAAATTTTTTGAATGTTTCTCTAAATACCAATAAAGTCCTTGGGGGTCTTTGGGTGGCTCAGCCATTAAGCAGCTCACTTCAGCTCAGGTCATGATATTGCAGTCCATGAGCCTGCGCCCTGTTTTAGGCTCTGTGCTGACAGCTTAGAGCCTGGAATCTGCTTTGCAATCTGTCTTCTTCTCCCTCTCTGCCCCTCCTCTCTCTCTCACTCTCTCAAAAATTAATAAAATAAACATTAAAAAAGAGCAATAAGATCCTTTAGAATAAGCAAGAAACTTAAATAGGAAGAAAAACATCAGGTAAAATAATTCCTAGTTGAAAACAGCCAAACAATTTTCAAAATATTACTACTATTCCTCAGGCTTGATGTTTTTCTTTCTTATAAAAATTTATTCTCAAGAAGAGAAATAATTCTGTGATTGTGTATGTTTAAATGCATCCCCATTCAAATTCATCACTAATAAGCTCAATTAAAATATAAAAGGCAAACCCCACTTTTTCTGGGTTATCATGTAGATATAAAATAATGCTATTTTCCAAAAATAAAGGCTAAATGCAAATAAAACTTGTTTCAGAATTAAATATCTTATGCACATATCCACCTGCTTTTGAGGCATTAACTTACTTAATCAAGAGCTTGTATCTGATCTTCATTTTGTAGATGAAGTAATTGATACCAATAGAGAGTAATAACTTGCCTGAGCTAATCCAAAAGTAAACCTAGATTCAAACCCAATGAATTTATCCTCAGCATTCAAATACATAAATGCTGTAGATTACTATATATTACATATACATGTATATATTACATATATATTACATATATGTCACATATATATTAAATCTGAAGCATAATGGACTAACTACTATATACAAATGATAGTCAAGCAAGTCCAATCTGACAAGATTGTAGTGGGAAGAGCATACAGACAAAATGATTTTAAGGGGTGTTGCATAACCAAGATATCCTTGAGGATATCTTTTCATTGAGACTACAAGCGGGAAAAGTTTCTTGTGTTTTAGAGCTTATATAGATCAGTCTCTAATATTATAAATCTGGCATGGGGGACACAGTATATGGAAATTCTCTCTGCTTTCCACTCATTGCTCCTTAAAACTGTGCTAAAAATAAGATCTGCTAATTAATATTTTTAATGTAATAGCTACAAATGTTTGTATTCTTTTATGGTGAATAGTACTTTTACAAATGATCTTTTGGTTATTATTGTTCACTTTCCTTAACTTGGAGACCATATATATGATTATTGATTTATTATATTTATATATTATTTACAATCATTCTATTTAAAATATATTGTTAAATCTTATTAGCAATTCAATGTATTGCTTTTTAAATTATTCAAACAAATATAGCTAAGATATGATTTTATTTCTCCCTACATGTTCAATCCTCTTATTCTATATTCACATTAAAGTTAGAGAAAGCTTTAAAAACATTCTCAGAAATATATATATGCATTATATATATACAATTATATAATATGTATATATAAACATATAATATATACACATATATTTATATAATATTTATGAGTTATGTATAAATGACAAATATATATATAGTTTTTATATAATAAATGCAATGCATATATTTAACAAAATGAATTTCCTAGTGAAGATTGCAGAGAATATAGGGAAGAAAATTCACATTATGAACAACATAGAAGCTTAAAACAATTTCTTTTTCAAAGTTTTATATTTCCAGCAATAGGTCTTTCCTTTTCTCTTAAAAAAAAAGATATACAATACTTTTTATTAGCCAAAGCATTTAACTTCAACTCACCCTTTATTTAAACTAAAAGCCCTATAGTTGATTAAGCAAACCATCTGAATACCAATTTTATTTTTTTTTATTTGCAAATTTATTTCCACCCTCCCCCCCCAATTCCCCTTCCAACTATCTCAAAAATTGTGTAAGAAAGAGGATAGGATCTTTTTTCATTTTTTTTAAATATTTTATTTATTTTTGAGAGCGAGAGAAACAGTGTGAGCAATGGAGGGTCAAAGAGGGAGACACAGAATCTGAAGAAGGGATCCAGGCTCTGAACTAGCTGTCAGCACAGAGCCCAGTGAAGGGCTTGAACCCACGAACATGAGATCATGACTTGAGCTGAAGTCAGACGCTTAACAAACTTAACCACCCAGGTGACCCAGGAACTCTAAAGTAAAGAGAGTGGTATTTCCACTTCTGTAAATGTTATGTAAATTCAACAAGTATTTGTTGAACATTTACTCTATGACACAGTTCTACATATTGAATATATAAAACTATAAATCATTAAGCATTGAAAGAATAAATATGAGTAAGCAAAGTGGAAATATATTTGTGTTATAAAATTAGATTGATATTAATAATTTGCAAAACATTACTTTCAGAGCAGTTCAAAGAAAAATGAACCATGCCAAACTATATTTCATATTAGCTTGTACAAGAAAATATTTAGCACCATACTCTTTATAGAAAATGAAAGGTTATCTTTACAAAATAAAATAAAATCAATTAATTAGGTTAAAGAAACATAGTTCATGAGAGATACAAGTGAGATTTTCCCCTTATTAATAAATATGTTATGATGGAAGAGCACTAAGCTGTTCTTACAAAAATAAAAACAATGAAATCCTGAGAAATGGTCTCTGGGAAGAGTGCATTAAGGTTTTTATTCTGCTATAGAGGAAACATATTCTAATTATCAGAGAAGTATTTTGATGGAAGTTTCTTCTTTATCTTTCTGAAAGCAATTCAACAATGTAGGAAGTTGTCACAGTAAGAGGTTAAGAAAACTCCATGGGAAACAGAAAAACTGACATTTAGATACCACTTTCAATTTCATAAAGACTTTTTTCCTTAAGGAACTCAATTAAAGTAATTTGTTGGTTACTGAATAAATGGATCCTGTACAAGATGTCTTATTAATCCTTCTAGATTTTGTTACTAGAGTGTTTCTAATGGTTATTTAAATAATTTATGTCAACCAGTATATTTCTTTTATTTCCCTTTCTAGTCCAGTCTTACTTTAGTCTATTAATATTTAAATGTAGAAGTAGATTCTTTTGAGATCAATGACTAAATTCTATAAATTACAAATGCTTTATTTAACAAAGGTAAAAATACAGAATTCGTTGCCGAAAACTACAAATGTGAGAACTATTCTGAGATAAATGAATTTTTTATCCATCTAAATGCCATCTGTCAAGAAATATAGTTTCCTATTAATACTTCATGTTGATCATTGCAACTTATACAGTAAAATCACTACAGAAAAGAACAGATATCCTGTAAAAATGAACAAGGCAGAAATAGTTCCTATTAGTTGCTCTGAATTTTTTTAAATCATTTTAAGTTTACACATTGAAGTCTGTTAAATAAAAATACAAATTAAATAATTTGATTTGAAATTTTTTTGAAAATTGTAATAAATAAGCAAGATTTTTCTTACATTGATTATACTATGAATTCATTAAACACCTTTCTCTTATGTTTCCAAAAATATTGAATTAATATTAAAATTCCAAGGCAATTGAGTATTGCTCATTTTACATAATATTTCTCTTTGAAAGATTGCAGATATTCTTTATTTTTAAGTTAAATTAAATTTTATTTTTATTTATTTATTTATTTTTGAGAGAGAACATGTGCACAGTGGAGGGGCAGAGTGAGAGAAAGCCAGAGGGGGACGCTTAATGGACTGAGACACCCTGGCACCCATAGGACATGACATTACGTTTAGTCGACATGTCTCCATGGCTTCTCCTTTGGCTGTGACAAAAGCCTTCTAGTTATAGTAATTGATTTGAAGAAGTTACAAATGAAGACATTTTAAAAAGAAATTGATTTGTATACATTTAAATTGGGAATTAAAAAAAAAAGATTAATAGGTAAGTAACGTGAAATGATTACCTGAATAACAATGAAATATTTCCTCATTATTCAGTATTTCTGTCACCTAGAAGTTACAAACCAAGCAATTTTGTTTGTATTTAATCTAAATATAAAGATAAATACTAGTGCCAGAAACTGCTATGCACTTACTAGAAACCTCTGTTCACATCTTTCTGGCACAGCCAAATGAAATGTGTATCATCTCTTAAAGTTAAAGGAGAACTCTGGCAGGAGCTTCCATCCCCATGAGGTCAGGGTGTACACACTCCCAGCACATGCATGTGTTCACCTACCCAGAAACTCTCCACGTCCAGTAGTTTAGGGATTTTTATGGAGGCTTCATCAAAGAGGTATAACTGGTTATTAACTCAATTTCCAAGCCCACACAGTTCCCCAGAGGGTGAGGGGTGGGGCTGAAAGTTCCAACCTCTTCATCATGGCTGATCTTTCTGATGACTGACCCCCATCCTGAAGTTACCCAGGCATCCACCAAGAGTGGCCCTTTTAGTACAAATGACACTACAATCACTAGGAAATGCCAGCGGATTTAGGAATTCTGTGTTAGGAACTAAGGTTGAGGACCAAAAATTAGAATTAAAGATGTTCTTAGCAACCCTATCACTCAAGAAGCTACAAGTGTTTCACAAAAGTTCTGTGACTGAAACCAGGATCAAAGACTAAATACTAAACAAAAGATGTTACTAGCACCCCTATCACTCAAGAAATAACAACCAGAAACCAGGGGCAGAAACCAAATATTCATTTACTATCATGTTAGAGTCTAATGCTGGTCCCTGGCCATGGACTCCTGGCAGCCAAATGATAATCAAATAATAATTAAACGACTCTTCCCTAGACTAGAATCCCATTCCATCATTAACGAGTAGTCCAAACCAATATCATATTGTACAAAAATGTCTCTCAGGGCAAGGCCTCTCAGGTTTCCATTTGACCAGAAATGGTTTTAGCAATATATGGCTTTACCCTTTGAGGCATCTGATATAATTAAACTCAGAGATAATATTATCTCTTGCTCTGAGCCTCTTTGGAGGTGTTAATGTAACGTTGGATTTCTCTCACTGCATAATCCATTTATTCACTCCTTTATTCACAGCTATTATTTCTTCTCTCAACGCATGCTCAAACTTTCCCATCTTTATAAAGTGCATTTGGTTTAGTCACTATGTTAGTCTGGAATGCCAGCGGTAAAACTAATCTAGCAAGTGTGTCCCCCTCAGTCTACTTCCATTCACATAAAAAAAGATAACATAAATATAGAACTAGTGGGTTATCTTTACCACCAGGTGAAAATGCTGAATTCACTGTTTACTGGAATTTTGTCAGATAGAGTAAAAGCACAGTTCCACCAGGCCTTTAGGAATTCTGACATAACTTAAAAATATGTCGTTTCTTGCTTAGGAATTATTCCTGCTTCTGGCACTAATAGTTGCAGCCCTAGTCTATAATTTTTGCATCAAGTAGGGACAAAAAAATTTAATGTGATATGGCGGGGAGGGGAAGTATAGTCTTTACACCAGCATCCTTCCACCCTTGGCATGAATTGCAAACACCATTAAGATAGTGAAAATACCAGCATTCTCCTCTACCTCCTCTTCTTCGAATTCACCAGAAAAACTGAAAAATCTATCCAATGGTGATGCCTCCACTACAATTCCTTTTATCTAGTGTAAGTTCACCCTCACAAAAGCATGATTCAGACAACCAATATTTCCAATTCTTTATCAAACTATTACTCTAAAGAGGATATAGCCCAGCCTGTTGGTGGACATTATAGGCTGTAAAGCGTGTTCCTTGGTTTGAATAAATGATTGTTGGTTATCCAAATGGATGCAATATGCTCTATTCTCTTGTAGTGCTCTGAGCATTTGCATCTACTACCCAGTAAGCAAAGCCCAGTCTAGAGTGAGTGTCTATCCCAGTCATTAGAAACCCCTCAAGGCTACAAGCATCAGGCTCACTTGACAGTTGTGATTAAGTATTTCTCATAAGGAAACTATCACATAGCCAGTCATCTGTAGTATATATCTTTTTTTACAGACAAAGAAGAGTTCTTATTGGCATTTTGTGCCTCAAAAGATGCAAGAGGAGCATGTCTAGTTTTAGCTCTTTGCATTGCTGCAGTAATCCCACGTCCAGTGCTTTCATGGAGCCAAGTGGCTACCTTAAGTGAGCCCATGAGGATAGGTTTGTCAATTCTAGTCACTCTCTGGACCTGAAGGGAATTATTTCAATGACTGTCAACATGTCTTGTATTAACGCACTCCTTAGCTTTCCTTATGACCATGGTGCATATGGTGATCCCTTTAACAGAACAGGTTTCCATTTCCCTCTGCCTGACCATATGGACAGGCTATTGGCCACTGCCATAAGTCGGTAAAAACCCAAAATAGGGGCTTTTTCCACTCATCCATCACTACTAGAATACAGCATGCAATTCAGCCCACCAAGCTGATTTGCTTCTCCTTCTTTAATCAGAGTGACATCCTTCCTAACAGGAGTTTGTCCATTTACCTTGTAGCTTCCATCCGCAAACCAAGCAGCTCTTTGTCAGTCAGTAAAGAGCTGTTCATAGGGCACCAAGTAGGGATAGAATCCTGCAGTCCTCGTGCAGTTCCATAGTCCTAGGGGAAAAGAGACTTCCTGCTTGGGAGTACCTTCTTTCACTCCTCAGGTAGTGTGAGCCTGTCTAAGCTATCTCCATTTTCTTACGGACTACTCTGGGGCACTGCCATCCCATGAAGTGTTTTTTTCCCAAATTACCACAGACAGGTATTTTAGAACTTAAGATTATGTTATGTCCTTCAGTTATGAAGGTAGTTCCAATGAATGTCCAATAGCAAGCTAGTAATTACCCCTCAAATGGAAATTCTCTTGTTCAAAATCCTCGTCATTGTTAATTGGAAGCACTCACAAGCTTTTGTCATAAGCTTCGGTCTGCACTCTACATAGGACTATATAGACTGACTATAATTTTTCCATACTAGTATGCACTTCTGCTCCTATCTACACTGTGTGGACTTAGGCAACCTTATTTGTTCCCATTTAGCAAGTCCAATTAATATTGCTCGATAGATCAACTTGTGTGCATTCTATTTTATGATAATAAGTTGAAGAAATGTTTCCCAATAAGACACCATGGCCACTCCTACAATATACTCAGGCAAAAGAGATAGAACCACTGCCTATAAAGTGTGTTCAAACATAATAATTATCCTCCTAACTTTCAGCTTAATCCCATTAACACGTATGCAACTACCTGTAACCCCCACTAGGACTTCATCAACAAGTTTTGATTTTACAATCCTGGGCAGGGAAAGTGTTGCCTAGTATAACATAATGTGCATTCCCACAAAACATTAGATAAAGAGAAAACAAGTTCTTTATATAAAGCCTGGGTAATTATTTAAATTTCCACCATCATACTATCAATCCTTACATTTTTAAAAATATTCTTCCAATCCAATTGTACCCCGCCTTATAACATTACAAAAGGGTTTCGGTACCACAGTGTTTGGGGCTCCCATATCACTTTATAATGAAGACCAACTTTCCCTAAACTTTCTTTTATTTTTTTAATTTTTTCAAACATTTATTTATTTTTGAGAGAGAGAGAGAGAGAGAGAATGCAAGCAGCGAAGGGGCAGACAGAGAGACACACACAGAATTAGAAGCAGGCTCCAGGCTCTGAGCTGTCAGCACAGAGGTAGATGCAGGGCTCAAACTCATGAACCACGACGAGATCATGACCTGAGCCAAAGTTGGACGTCTAACCGACTGAGCCACCCAGGTGCCCCTCCTTACATTTTCTAATCACTTGTTTCACATTTTCATCTGAGATCTCACCAAAAGCACTTTAACATGCATATTTCTTGCAACATTCTGTTTATTATAATACAGTATTCTCTGAGATGATAGATTTCTCCACAGCTGTGTTTTATTCTTTCTGAGGTCTCTCCAGAATCTCCTTTAATATCTATGTTTCTATAAACAGTCTCTTCAAAGCAATCTGGACCTATCCTATCTCCCACTCCCTTTCCTCACCCAGTTCCAAAGCCACTTCCCTCAGCAGCACTACACTTCCCAGGACTAAAATCCATGTTAGTTTGACAGAGCTGCCAAACAATGTACCACACACTGAGTGGCTTAAACAGAAGTGTATTACCTCACAGTCCTAGAGGCCTGAAGTCCAGAATGGGGTGTCTTAAGGTTAGTTTTTTCTGAGGGAAGTAAGGAAAAGATCTTTTTCAGGTCTCTCTCCTTAGTGTACAGATAACAATCATCTTCTGTATTGCTTCACGTTGTATTCCTTCTATGCACATCTATATCTCTACCCAAAGTTAGCACTTTTATAAGGATAAAGGTAATTTTGGATTAAGCCCTACTGTAATGACCTAATCATTTAAACTTGATTGCCTCCCTAAAGGCCCATTTTCCAAATAAGGTCACATTTGGGCATTAGAATTTCAACATATCCTTTGTGGGGACACATAATTTAACCCATAACAGTAGGTCACTGAAAAAATAATTTGGCATATTTAGCAACGATTTTGCAGAAACAATAATAATTTAACTTTTTCCTCTAAGTCATAATTAAAATGGATGATGATTGCACATTTATCATCAATATACTTCCTAAAATACCATGTATTTTTATTCAAATATTTCACAACCATAGTATATAATTCATGTGTAGTAACTTTGATGTTTTTAAAATGTTGAGACATTTTCTGCCCAACTGGAATATTCAATATTCTTGTCTGTTCAGCCACTTTGGACCCTGCTACATAGCTAAAATGGCTGCAGTGAGTGATGGGGCTTCAGGACATGTTTTCCAATGTTATTCCTCTGGTTTTATTTGTCCTCCATGCAGTGACCACATCCACATGGGAACAGAAAGCTCAGGGTGATTGTGAGATTATATATGAGCAAGGTGTGCTTTGTCTCTGATGCTAATAGTCAATCAGGGTCATACTTAAGTAAAATAAGATATTTTATATAAGGAATTTTCTATGTGTTTTGACATCACAAACACCGTCATATATGACCATTCTTGGTCCAAGAACCTCACATTTGTAGTCTTTATGTCTGGGAGGCTTTTTGGGCAATGGTTACAGTTAACATTCCTTTAGCTTCTGCGTCTGGTTTATAGTCAGACTGCAATAGCATCTAGACCTCTAGAGAAGGTATACTGATAAATGTAATGGCGGGAACAGTGAGAAGGTGAATTATTATCAAACTCTGAAATATACTTTGAAAGAAGCACTGACATTTCCTAAATCGAATCAAGGAAAAGATCCCATCTACCACCAGACAATGAAGACCCAGAGAACAGAATATTAATCAAATTCCCAGCTTTGATTTTTTTGCAGTATCTTTTGCTTTTGTAGTGAAGTTATAGACTTCGGTCAAATCTATAGAAACAAATATATACCAGCCTTCCCATAACACTGTGTAAATACTTCCTTGAGATGCTAGAAGATGCACTATTTTGAACAACTGCTTTCCTCATTTCAAGTAAGCCCTATATTAGTTTTTTTATTCAAAGGTTTGTAAAATTCTAAGTTTTCTTCAAGCTGAAGTTTGAGGCAGTTTTTGAACCACAAGGCTTACTTTTCCTGCCTCCTGTGTGGGATAGTTTGAGTCGGCCTGAGGACAAAAGTACACTGTTTCTGAAAATCCTCCTTTATTTTACTAATTTATTGTCATTCGAGGTGATATGGTGGATCCAGTGGCCTGAAACTTGTAATTTCACCACAGGAGTGTTAGTTGCTAGCAGTACCTAACATGGTTCCTTCTATCTTGGTAGTTTGTTGTTTTATTTCTTTCCTAGTGAAGTTTCCATTACACGAAATGTCCAGATTAAAGTCCATGAAGAGGGGCCCCTGGGTGGCTCAGTTGGTTAAGTGTCTGGCTTCGGTTCAGGTCATGATCTCACGGTTTGTGGGTTCAAGCCCCACATCAGGCTCTGTGCTGACAGCTAGCTCAGAGTTTGGAGCCTGTTTCAGATTCTGTGTCTCCCTCTCTCTCTGACTCTCCCCTGCTCCTGCTGTCTCTGTCTCTCAAGAATAAATAAATAAATAAAAACAGAAAAAAATTAAAGTCCGTGAAGATATCCACAAGCCTTTTTTTTAAATCTCAAATTTAGCCTGTTAATTACAAAACTGAATATGCTGTAAGTCTTCTATCCTCTATAATGTCTGACCATATATTTTCTAGAAGAGGTTAGATTCAAAAATTTCAAACTTGGGGCACCTAGGTGGCTTAGTCTGCTGCTTGTCTGACTTTGTCTCAGGTCATGATCTCAGTTTTTGTTACTTCAAGCCTCACATCGGTTTCTTTGCTATCAGTGTGGAGTCTGGCACAGATTCTCTGTACTCCCCTCTCTCTGCACCTTCCCTGCTTGTGTGCTCTCTCTCTCTCTCTCCCTCTCTCTCTCTCAAAATTAAATAAACACTTAAAAAAATTACAAATCAGGATCCTAATCTCATAGTTTCCCAGTAACAAACACATAAGTAGACAGTTTTAGGGATTAACAGCTATCAGAGTTCAAACACTTTCTGTTTTAACATTAAGAATATCCATTAATTCAAATATAAATTTATGTCTGAGATAATATGCCTACAATCACTGGAACATATCTAAATCTTTGGATGGACAAAATTTAACAATATTCAAATGCAAAATCTCAAACCTTGAGATTCAGGTTTCTATCTCCAAATAAGGAGTTACCCTTACAGATTTCCTTCAATATTATATTATATTATGTACCTGAAGAAGGTATTAGACTTCTAGTGAAAGCTGATATCCTCAGCTTTCATGTGATACTCCCCCATCATTGGTGATTAGGTTAATTTTCAAGTACTTTTTGCTTTAATGACATGTAATATTTTTGCCAAATTCTAATTTGATGACTTGGTCTCTAGAGATTATCATATTTTGGTGATTCTGGTGTCTGGGTAATGATCATAATTTTAAGAAAAATCTGAATGTTACCAGTAAATATGTTCCTTCTCTTGAGATTGTTACTAGATATCGATTAAAATCAGTGGGGTACCTAAGTTTGAATTCCTTTATGGAGCCCTGAAGGACTATGATTACTGAACTCTGCTCAGCCCAGTAACCAGTCAAAACCACTTCTTCTGGATTCATGTTTGTTGTTTAGCTGTACCTTTATTGTAATAACAATTATTCCGTTAGTAAGGGTTGTATCATGAAGCAACTCTTAAATTCAGATGTCAGTTTTGAGGGACTTGGGATTTCCACTTACAGTTAAAAACCTTTCTTCTATGACTCAAAAAATGATGTGCGATTCCAAAAGCAGGACTATTTTCACTGTAGATGTTGGCCCTTTAGAGACTTGACAATTTCCAGAAGGAGCTCTTAGCAGGGCCATTTTTATTGATTTACATCTGAGAAATGAATAGATTTTCTAATCTGTCACAAATCAGTAATAATATATTTAGCCTCTTCTGTTTGAGATAGGAATCATCTATAGAGAGAATCAAAATGGATTATCAAATGTTTATAAAATAATGCATTGAGTCAAGTGAGCTCATGAATAGTCAACTGATATTCACCAGGTATGATTTCATTAGGAATGCCCATTAAGGTGGCAAATTTAAATTGCTGCATGAGTGCAGAATTATAAAAGAAGGAAGTCGTTTTCTATATCATATGAGGTTAACAAAGTGACAGAAAAATGTTGTATGCTTTCAGAAGTAAAGTTTGGAGACAGTGTGGCAAGAATAAATTTAACTTCCTAGAACAAAATTGGCAGACTAAAATTCTACTATGTGGAAATGGTTACTGCCCATAGAGAGAGAGTAGATTAGTCATAGCTCTAGCACCCAAAATTACACTGTAATATGCCATAGACTATTATGTCATTGCGTTGGAATGGACAATACTAAAGCATGTTCAAATATGTCAAGTACAAAGGTCAAGACTTATGATAATAAGGCCACAAAGTGGTAGATAACAAAGAGCAGATTGTGAATAAAAGTCTGAAATTTTCAGTACTTCAAATTAAGAAAAGCTATATTAGAGATATTGTACTGATAACTATATTGTAAGAGGGGGGACTTTCTCCTCTCCCCTCCTCGTTATTTTGGTGGGGGATCCTGTAAATTACACTAACAAAAGACAGATTAACAAAAGAAAAGCTAAGAGAAGTTTATTAACCTATGCATCACACTTACTCAAGGGAGCACTCAGGCATAAGTAACTCTGAGGGATGATTTAAACTTGAGCTTATATAGTGTCACAGCAAAAAACAATAAGTTTTAAAGTGACAAGACAAGACAAAGGAAAACAGCTCAGAGTTTTAAGCATGGTAACATGTAGAAAGATAAATATATGGAGGAAACTAATAGACTGGCTTTTGTCTAGTTAGTAAAATTTGTTGGATAAATTCTTCTTGTGCTTTCAATGAGATGATAAAGTTCTAAAGTTGTCTGTAGTGATTAACTTCTGTTCTTCCTGGTAGAGAGGGGGAAAAAAAGATAGTTTTACAAATTATGTCCTACTATTACACAAAAGGGGGGAAAACTTTTCTTTTATCTGCTTTTTTTCCCAATTGTCTATAGCTTGAATTATTCAATATGCCAAAGTGGCATATTTGGATGTGTCATATTCTGCTGCTGTTCAATATTCTACCGTTCTCAAAACTTCCCAAGTTCTTTCTTGGTGACTGGTTAAAGAAAGTTCTTAGTAACTCATAAATAGTCAATTGACTACTGCTTGCTTTGCTGATAGCATCCAGCGAGTGATGGACTGGTGATTAGCAAATTTGTAATGTGTCTTTGGAGACACAGTGGCTCTTTTCAGCAAGTTTTTTTTTTTTTTTAAGAAAATAGCCTCAACTAAAACTTCCTTAGTGATGAACAAAACATTGAACCCATATTTAAAAAAAGACGGTGTCTCTGTCACTGAAAGATAATTCAAGTATTTATACAGACACTGAAAAAACCTTGAAGGTGCTTTAATATGCCCTTGTTACACAACTAAGTGACTGTTGAATTTCTCAACTGAAGGGAAGCAGAAAAGGAATGTTGACTTAAAAATATGTACAGCTCTAATAAAGAAAGATTAACCCACTTGGATGGCTCAATCAGTTAAGCGTCAGATTCTTGGTTTGACTCAGGTCATAATCTCATGGTTCATGGGTTCCAGCCCCACATCAGGCTCAATGTCTGTTAGGATTCTCTGTATCCCTCTTTCTCTAGCCCTCCATTGCTCTCTCTGTCTCTCTCTCACAAAATAAATAAACATCTCCTTAGAAAAAAGGTATACAGAGTTCTATCACAGTAAAACAAATAGCATCTGAAAGAACATAGGCAACAATAATAGCTAGTTTGATTGTAACTAGAAAATTATATTATATATAATATAATATATATATATATATATCCCCCCACGATCTGAGATAAAATTGTAGCCTAGCCCATGGGAGTTTTTTAACTAGAAAAAAAAAGGCTTATAAAATTATGATCAGTGTGCCTTAGTGGCTCAATTGGTTGAGCATCCGACTCTTGATTTCAATTCAGATCATGATCTCACAAGTTTCTGAGATTAAGCCCCATATAGGGCTCTGCACAGAAAATATGTCTTTATTCCTGTATTCTGCATGAAAAAGAATTGTTCTGATGCTTTAGTTATAATTAGCTGAAGCAATCTTAGAGTCTGGGTGATCAAATCTACACACCATTTCAGTATCAAAGTAGACTTCTATCTTAAAGAAAGCAAGATGTGATGAACCTCTGGTACACAATAACTTCATTTAGGAACCTCATCCTGGCAAGAAGGTAGTCTTATTCTCAATCCAAGTCGGAACTAAATTCTGTAAAGAATTATTTATTATGAGATCACGACATGTGTTTACTTGAGATCATTCATTATGAGATCACGCAAGATGCTATAGCTCAAGAGGCAGCTTGGGGAATAAATTTCTCTTCTACCTGCTGAAATGAAGGTGTTAGGATCATAAAAAAGCAAAACAAAACAAAACAAAAACAAACAAAAAAATTGGGGGTTATGCAAGGCCAGAACTTAAGTATAATCTAACATGCCCAAGGTCAGAGAGTATATGCAGTCTTTCATGTCTGAGTGAGGGAGAATTCTCATATTAAATAAAGAGCAGGATGCAGTCTCTTGAATAAATAAAGGTTATTCACTCTCAAGTTTAATTGAGTTACTATGTATGGGGATTCTTCATGGACTTGTATGGCAGACATGAAAGTTAAATATCTTAATTTAAAAACAAAAATATACCTTTTTAATTATTAAGTTAAAGACTCATTTGTGAGAAATATAATTTAACTGGAAACCTAAGGATTATAATTTCTTTTTTTTTCCTGTTATCTGGAAAGTGTGGCCTACGTCTTTGTTTGATACATTTGAAGATTCAATGAAATTCATAAAGTATGATAAGTCCATACCAAAGAGTATTGGAGTATAAAGTTTTGCCTTTCAAATGTAATACATTTTACCTTACACTCAATGAATCAATTTGAGGATCGCCATAAGCCATTTACTAGCAATTCTGAAAATAATCTACCACCTGTTATGTAGTAAATTAGATTAAAATATTTTTCTTAAACTTCATGCAGCATACTATCAATATTATAAATGATGTGCTATAACTTAGAACATTTCTAAGCCTACACATTAATGTGCAATAGTGTGCATAACATAACAATAAAACTTGGCTTAGCAGATCCCTGCATCACAACAATTTATTTTTATTTCTACTAACGTAAATTCTTAGTCCCTAAGTTTCTATATCAATTTTATTTTTACTATTAAACACATGCAGTTTCCTAAATTATTCTAATTTACATTTACATTTTGCACTATTTACATATAAACACAAAATTTATCTCAAGACCAAATCTTTCCTTCCAGTGTCATTTCAAACTGTTTTTTGGATAATTGAGTGATATATATTTACATTTCATTACTCTAAAGTCAAAATTTTCAAAATTGTCTTAAAATTAAAAAAAAAAGAACTTTGAAAGGTTTCTTTTGCATTTTCTCCCTATTAGAGATAAGGAAATACCTTTCACATATTGACTTCCAAATCTCCAATTGACCTCTTTACATATTGGGGATTCAATAATTCATAACAACTAAATTTGGATTGCCAACAGACCTTATGTTGCATATCACTTTATGGTTTGCTTTATTTCCATCAAAATCAGCTATAATATTTGATGAAGTATTTATGTTCACCAACAGTACATTCTGAACAATAAGTAAATAATATTATATAGAGAAAAAGACATGAATTTCAAAAACAAAGAGAATAGAAAAGGTAAAAGATCAGAATGAAAGATCTGAGAATGATGGATAACAGAAGCAGAAAAATATAAGGTAAAATATTGTTATCTGCATATTAAGAAACCGAGAAGCAACTCAATCTGCACCAGAGAATTAGACAATTAAAATTCAAGGTACCCTAGACATAAGAATTTGGGTGGGCATTTGTTTATTAAAAGTCATTATAAAAAAAGTTTAAACCTGGATGTACTTCTATACCCTGTACAGAGAGAGAGATGACTACCATTTACACTCTTAGAAGAAATAGTAAATATATGTTCTGGAAAATGTACACAAGGGAGTACTTAGGTCCAGGTGCGACCTGGCTAGCTAATGGTTAGGATGCCATATTGAAAACTGAGGAATTATGTAAAAGCACATATCGCCAACAGAAGTGCTCCAGTTCCACTTAGCACTAAGGGTGCCACCTAGAATGCTAATGGCTTCTGCTTTACCAAACTTCTCATTGGAAGCTTCTTTTCCTGAATCAACAGCCCAGCTCAAAATTAAGAACTATAAATACTAATATTGAAGAACTCCCCAGTGAAATGATTGGACCTTACCAAATCATAGCCTAATATACCACTAAGCATCTTTCATGGGCATAGAATTTATAATCAGTTTTAAGTGCTTCACTCTTAAATACGAATGGGCAGCCAAGGATTATTAAATATTTGTGTAAAGAGCTTATAATGATGATTTATGAGGGAAAATCATTAGCTGATTTAAGGCAAGAGAGGATGTTTGAAGAGTGGATGAGGCATTAAATAATTCCTAGTGAGCATACAAATGTATTTACCAGAATTATTTACTAATATTCTTGTTAATAGTCATTTTTGAATACTGATCAAGATTTTGTAGTAATATCCAAGTTGAATGACTTTTCTGTAGCCAAATCCAGCTACTCAAAAGCAATTTCTATTAATTTCCTACTGTTGACATTGAGATATTCTAAATATGATTAATGAATAAGTCTTCTAGGTCATTATAGTTTAATTACTAATTCTATGTCAGTGTCAGGAATTGTGGGCTCTTACTAGAGGATAACTTCAAATCTGAGATGTGTACTTCAGGCCCACCATGCCTAAATTAGTCTTACTGTCTTATTAACAAGCTTTATTTTCTACTGTCCTGCCTCCCAACCAAATCTTTTAAGTATTCTCTTTTCTTGCCTTTTATTTTTTTAACAGAGTGAAAGATTCCAGAGATTTCTGCTTAGGGCTAGTATTTATTACATCTTTCTTATTCACATTTAACAATATTTGTTTTGAATAATTTAAAGATGTTTTGAAAGACTGTACAACATTGTCTTTACAACCGCAGATTTGATAATGATACTACTTTGGTGTGTAGTATAACCCCGCCAATTACTAGTTGAGCAATTTACCTGGTGCTCCGAGTCTCAGTTTCATCATCTATAAAATGAGGATAAAAAGAGCAACTAATTAATAGAGTTGTAAGAATTAAATGAATTAATAATCCAGATGAATAGCTTCAAACAGCTTCAGGATACAGAAGTCAATAAAATTTAGCTTTTTTTTTTTTTTAAAGAAGCTACTTTCGTTTCCTTGAGACGTCTTTCTCTTAGATTACATTTTCAATCATCTCTGCCATATAATTGATTAGTCTTTTATAATGTAACAAATGATTTCCAGATAACTATGTAATAGCAGAAACCTTTTAAGGGCTTGCTATAATGCAAGTTTGATGGGGTTTCCGCAGATAGGGTAGCATGTAGGCATATCCCACTTTAGAGCTTGGAAATCATTTTTAAGAAATGAATTGTATTTTCAAAAATATTTTTAATGTTTTTTATTTATTTTTGAGAGACAGAGGGAGACAGCACAAGCAGGGGAGGGTCAGATACAGAGGGAGACACAGCATCCAAAACAGGCTCCAGGCTCTGAGCTAGCTGTCAACACAGAGCCCGACGCAGGGCTTGAACCTGCAAACTGTGAGATCATGACCTGAGCCGAAGCCGGAGGCTTAACTGACTGAGCCACCCAGGCGCCTCATGTATTTTCAAATAAAGGTCCTGGTATATCTGCTATAGTGACTCGTTGAATAAGTGATGATTTCGAAAAATTTTAATGTCCTGCAGTGGATTAAACCATCAAGTTGGAAGAGGTCCTCTGTTTCAGAAATATACCCAACGCAACATAGAAAACCTCATAAGATGTTTTATATGTTATCAGAAAAACAAAATAGTGTGAAATATTTGAGAAAATTCATTTCTGTTGCTCACTAGCTGCTCATACAAAGAATAAAGGTATAAATCTTCTCTTGTATTTCATCAAGTTTGTACCCTCTCCATTGAACCACAGTGTTTCTGAAACATTAATGGTTATAAATTACATTTAAATTTCTCAAATGGGCTATACCAAATATGACCAGGCACCTTGATACTAAGGACAAGTTTAAATTTACAAGATTAAACTGGCACTTTCTCCAAGAAGGAGAAATCTGAGTACAATATATTAATAGGAGCTTTTGGAGGCAGGAATCTTACAAGAGAATTAAATGTAATTTAGACAAATAGACTCAGCCTTACAGAAGTACTCCCAAGAAGAAAAGTAAGTTAAGTGTTTTAAATCGCCAAGAAGCTACAATTAATAGCACAAATTATATTTCCTAATATTATTAAGAATTTTTACTGTCATTTGATCATGATAGACACATCACTTGTATAATTAGTGGAAAAATAAAATTTAAAGTGTTCTGTTCTTTTTGATCAGAACGACAATTGACTAAACAATGTACGTTTCTATTTCTCAAGCCTTCATTTCAAGTACATTGGTGGGACTACTTTGTTATAGTTTGTAAGAATAATTTCCATTTCACTTAAATCATTAGTTTATTCACCATAATTTTGAGTGTCTCTTAAGTGCCTGATATGAATAATCAAGTATAATATGTTCACAGTAAAATCTTTTCAAAATATCGAAAAATTTTAGAACTATGAAGAATATATAATCTCAGTTCAGTATAGAAATACAAGAATATCAAAAATTCAAAACTGTAGATTTGACTGTAATAAATTTGATTTAAAAACAAGCAAGTTATGAGTGAAAAAATTAGTACCTCCAAATATATATGATACATATTAATAACTAAGAAAATAACTTGACTAAAATAGCAGCTGTATACTATCTGGTTTTTAACTAAAAGACAGTGACCTGCGTCTAGAACAGAATGATGCAAGTTAAACTAAATAAGTAATAAAATGCCTTATCTCTATCTCCCTCTAATGACATAAGAAAAAACAATCAAAGTCAAAGTCTTTTATTAACACAGGTGATAATAATAGTAATAGAAACATATTTTGATTGTAATCCAAAGTTTAGAGAGGTCTGTGACTTTCAGAAGTGCCACATTTAATATAAAACAATGTAATGTAAAACAATGAAGATAAGCACACTGACATTCAGAGGGACTTGATGAAATTTTAAAACCAACTAAATATTAATGCAAACGTTGCACTCTGCTTCTCAGTTCAAAAGTCTTTCCAAAACACCAGTGTTGGAAGCTATCTGAACTCACCAGTAGAGTGAAAATTCCTGGGGAGGGTACAGCAAGTTTACACGGTCTCTTGCCCCCAGACAGCGACCAGAATCTACCCTCTTGAAACTTTCATTTCTGCTTGGGCACCAGACCTCCTAGTGCTTTGCTGATTAGTGTCAGGAGCTGCCTGTGCCCCTGCCCTGTCCCTAAGGTGTGATTGCACCAGGTCAGGGAAAAGATGAGTAAACTAGATACACCCTAAGGTAAGTAAGGCAAGCAACATGAAATCTTCCTCCTAGCTGAGCAATTAACTGATAACTACTTTCTAGGCCTGGACACCTTTGCAAAAGTCACTACTGCAATAAAATATATCAATTGTCTTTGGGATTGTGAGAGCAGGCATTATGTCTCCTGGGAATCCTGTTTTACTGGGAAACTTTCTGTTAGAGTTATAAACAGCCTAATGACACTTACTCATAAAAAAAAAAAACCTGACCTTTACTAAACAATGCTATTTGCCTCTTGGTTAAAGGTCACTTTCTTAGGGCTATACCTGAGGTTTTGTAAAAAATACCTGCCCTTCCCATATAATAGCATCATGCCTGACTGTAGCTGAGTTTTTTATGACAATCATTAATCCTAGAATTGTAACTTCTGCAGAACCCATGTCCTGGAAAATTGTAAAAATTGTCTATGAGAAATTGACTGCTCTTTCTGCTCCTTGTACCTTTCACCATAAATAAAGCTAGGGAATCAGACAAAGCAGAGATGCTTGCTTGGTGATCAGAAAGAAACTCGAGGCTCCCTCACGCTCTCTCTCTCGCTGACGACCATCCTTCAGGGAGCCCTGGATCTGCTGGAGCTGGACTCCGGCACACCAGTCTTCAGAGAAATAAGCAAGAGCAGCCAGATGATATTCTCTGATTACCACAACGTCTGATACCAGTATCAAAACTGGAGTTATGTTAAACACCTTGTTATACCCAGATTTCAATATCGTCCCCAAAAACCAGAGACCCCCAGGGAGACCAAGTCATGCATGCAAAAGCAAAGGGCTTTATTACGGGCTTAGGCTGGCCGGGCCTAAACTCGGGCTCACAGATTTTACCAGGGCAGTGGATCCATGCTGAGAGCCCTGAACAAAGGCGGGGCAGGGCCTTTATGGGTTTTGGGAAGGGGGAGTTACAGGAAATTGTGACACAGGTAGAGTGATCCAATCACTATTGCCTAACAGCATTGGCAGTAACTTTAGCCATACACATTGTCCAGAATGTTCCTTACTTTTGGCGGGACCCAATCACAACATTTAGAGTATTAAACAATTAAAGAGTGGACCCAGAACCCAGGACCCTCACATAGGGTGTAACTAGCCTTAAGCAATACATGATTATCTATAGCTTCTATCTCTAGGCCTGCCCTTAGGAGTTTTAAGCATTTTAGCTGGACGTTTCTGATCGGATGTTACTAGGGTGGTCCCTGGTTGAGCAATCTGTGCCCTTTTATTGTCTAATGAGTCTGAGAAATGGACACTTAGGCTTCCAAGGTCAGAGGAGAAACTTGAAGCCTGTCATGGAGTCAGTTTGGTTCAGACCTGTGTCCTTTCAACCCGAAATTACAGAAAATACTAATTGTATTCTGTACTCTACATATTTCATCATGTACTAAAGTATTAATGAAATGATAATTTCCTTTATCTTATCACTTTGTGTTTATAACTAATAATACAACAGTAAATAGCTGGTATATTTTCCAATCATTTACCCATGTATTTATTTAACAAACATTTATTAAGTTTGTAGATATTGACAAAAATCTTAGGTCTCTTTCAAATGGGAGATATTAACAGGCAATTTTTAAAGTATTTGATAATTTTTTCAGTCATATCTATGTTTATCAGACATCAGGATATAATTATTGACAATTATAATAATATTTTCAGTAAACATATTAAAAATATTTGTACTTTAATATTATAACTTCTGAAATAACACCTTATTCAATGTATTTTGAAAATATCACACACACACACACACACACACACACACACACACATTGCAATATTTTCAAGTTCCACACTCAGAAAATATCAAAGCTACAATGTTGGTGCAAATGAATTCCAGTCCTTATTTCTATTTATCAAAAAATTGTATTTTATTTTTAAGATGAGTTGGTTCACAATGAGAAGTAACCGAATAGGGTGATTAGAATCAGGGGCTCCTGAGCTACAGTGTAATATACCAGTCTGCTGCTTTCTTCCTTAGCAACTTGGGGACTTATACTTACTACTATTTAACCTTTCTGTGCCTTTTCTCATCTCAAAAATGAAAAAAAAATATAATTGACCACATAGAATTTTGTATAGGTTCAATTATTTAAAACATGGACCACACTTAGAATAGTACCTGACAAATAAACATTTATATTAGCCATTATTACCACTAATATATTTCTGGTAGCCAGCTTTTTACCTAGCAGTTATAGAGAAGAGTGAGTGCATTGAGAATCTTTCTCTACTTCATTTTAATGACTGACTATAGTAGTGGTCAAAATATTTTTGACTAACTGAATTTATAATACTGTATGGAATGGTTATGTCATTATATGTTAAAACAGCCCTCAACTGTGGAGTCCTGGACAGTATATCCCTCCTCTCCACCTATTTTTTTTCCATATTTGTTAACTATTTTTGTTTGCAAATGCCAAAACACTTACTTCAAATGAAATTGAACTATATTGGGGCTTCCTTGAATACGTTATCAAGCTGCAAGAAAAGCAGAGATGTCTCCTTTAATATACCTATAGATATGAAAAGGCCTTGAATGCTATCTTATGTTTCTTTCTTTTTTTTTAAGGTTTATTCATTTTTGAGAGACAGAGACAGAGCAGGAGAAGGGGTGGAGCAGAGAGAAAGAGGAAGACACAGAATCTGAAGCAAGCTCCAGGCTTTGAGCTGTCAGTACAGAGCCCCACACGGGACTTGAATCCACAAAACAGGAGATCATGACCTGAGCCAAAGTCAGACCTGAGCCACCCAGGTGCCCCTCTTTTCTTCTTCCTTCCTTCCTTTTTCCCTTTCTTTCTTTTTCCTTTCTTTCTTCTTTCCTTCCTTCCTTCCTTTCTTCCTTTCTTTCTTTTTCCTCTCTTTCTTTCTGCCTTCCGTTCTTTCTTTTTAAAAACTTTTAACGTTTATTTATTTTTGAGAGAGAGAGAGAGAGAGAGAGACAAAGATAGAGACAGAGCATGCAGGAGAGACTCAGAATATGAAGCAGGTTCCAGGCTTGGGGCTTGAACCCACAAACCATGAGGTCATGACCTGAGGCGAAGTCAGAGGCTTAATGGACTAAGTCACCAGACACCCTTCTTCCTTTCCTCCTTCCTGTCTTCCTTTCTTTTTTGCTTGCTTCATCCTTCCTTCCTCCCTTCCTTTCCTTTCCATTACCTTCACTTTCTTTTCCTAATTGGCTTCTTTATTTCTCTGATTGTAACCAAGAGTTTGAAACCATGACCACAAAAAAACCAAAATTAATTATATGTCTTCCAAAGTTGTACCCTGTGCCCTGAAATATGAAGATTATGCCAAAATGTTGCCAAATTGGGTTGTCCTGATTTGTATCTAAACTACATCCAAGTTCTCTCCTTACATCAGTCAGAGAAGTAAACATAACCTGCCATCTGGTGGAAGTGAGGCAAATGATTTCAGAAGAAAGCAATGATATCTAACAAGAATACAAAGTCCAATGTATTTTACTAGACAGATGCCGGAGAAGAAGTTATCTGTACAAGCAGATGTGGAACGAGAGAAATCTGGGACCACATGTGTCATACAGGGCATGTCTTGATTGTTCCTTATACTGATATCTACCACTTTTTCAAGAGAAGTTTGAGATCTAAAATGGAATGAGATCCTAAATGAAAATCTTCTGATTTTAGAAGTAAGCAACTAATTAACAAAATATAGAGAAAAAATAAAACTATTTAAATATTAAATTCAGGCCAGGGACCATGTTTGCTTCCTAGTTTTAAAAAGAAGACTTGGGGGATTCCTGGCTGGCTCAGTTGGAAAAGTGTAGAACTCTTGATCTCAGTATTGTGAGTTCGAGCCCCATGATAAGTGTGGAGATTCCTTGATGCAAAAAATAATAATAAATTAAAATTTTTTTCCTATGTTTTTATTTATTTTTGAGACAGAGAAAAACAGAACATGAGTGGGGGAGGGACAGAAAGAGAGGGAGACACAGAATCTGAAGCAGGCTCCAGACTGAGCTGTCAGCACAGAGCCAGATGCAGGGCTCGAACCCACGAACGTGAGATCATGACCGGAGCTGAAGTTGGCTGCTTAACCAACTGAGCCACCCAGGTGCCCCAATTATAATAGATTTTAAAAAGGGGACTTGAAAATTCATTTTACGTCAGCAATAACAATGTAAAAGGTTTAGTATGTATTTATTGAGATGTTTGGGGTAAGCAAAATTGGATTTGAATCCTTAATCTTTTTTTTTTCCTTCTATTATAGTATAAACATGGTCAAAATCTGGAACATCATGCTCTTCATACAAACTAAGAGCCTAATATCTGCCAAACTGGTATAAGGATATACTAAAATAATATATGTTAGTCACTTGACCAATCAGAGAATCTTAACACATACCAATTTCCTTCCTTGCCTCACATACTTTCTCTAAAATTTGTTACAAAAATTAGGAGTTTAAGGGCGGAAAATGGGAGAACCAAAACTGAGAAAAATATTTGCTTTTAAGTATATACTTTACTTATATGATAATATCAATGAGTAATATCTATTAAGAGATAATTATGAAAATAACTTAATATTTATAAAGCATCTATAAAGAAATACAGTCTATAATTAGAGTAACCACACTGAACAGTGCAGTACAGAGCAAAAGAGGTGTAAAAGATAAAAACAAAACCAAAAAAATGTAACTCTGTTGTTTCACTTGACAGTTTTTCTTGAATGCTGTCATCTGAGAATCAGTTTTTTGGTGTAAATGTATCTCATATCTATGATGATATATTTCTGGTTCAATAAAACCAACCATGTTTGATTCCAAATACTTGAAAACTGTTAAGGAAAGCTTTGCAGAGCAAAGCAGCCTCATAAGCAGGATAGCAACTACAATATTTGTTAAATTGGGTTCAGGGGGGCCATTTATTCCATCTGTTATTTCAAGTAAACTGCATTTCTGCCTCGAAAGTGTTTCATGAGACTCCAGTGAATGAGGAGCATTTGTGATTCATTTTAGTACCAGAATATTCCAGAATAATTGGCTTTTAGTGGAGAGCTGCCATCATGAGCCAAGTTTTAAAATATGCTATTTTTCTGAATTTTGTGGCCATGGAGGGATACTTTGAAAGGATATTATAATGGCATGTGCTGCTACTAAAATGTGATTTTACAGTTATTAGCCAGGAAAGGTTCCTTTTAGAATATAATATAGACAACAGCAGAGTCCTAGACAGGTATTTCTGATATTCTTGTCCACTGCACAACTATTAACCTGTAGCATTATATGCAAGTGACATATCTAAAAATTGTATAATTAAGCTTCAAATGATTGATATAATGCTAATTTAATACTTTTTCATTATGGGTGAAAATAAATGATAAGGCAGGTCCATGACCAAAGTCATGACCATCATATTACCATGCGAAAATAATTAAATATACTATATACTGGGGTTAGAGGATGCAAGAGAAGATAGAGTTCTTGGTTGATTTAGAACAAATTAGTGGTGTGTATCCTCAGTCAGTGCAGTACATTGGTAAGATGATTGGGTACATGAGTATTATATACTGACCTATTTCCAAAGCATAGAGATAAAAAATTTTCATGTAAAATGATTATGTAAAATTAATCAATACAGGGGCACCTGTGTGGCTCAGTCAGCTAAGTACCTGACTTTGGCTCAGGTCATGATCTCAAGGTCTATGTGTTCTTGCTCTCTCAAAAATAAATAAATATTAAAAAATTTTTAAATCAATATACAAGTTAAAAAACAAACACTGAATTTACATTATTTGTTTTGTTTTTACTGGTGATTTCTGATTGTATCAAACTCATTACTTAACTAGCTCAATGTTACACATGGATGGGGAAATGATTTTGCTTTCACATTGTTTTCAAACTAAAAAAGAAACAATAAAAACAACAGTGCACTTTGACATGTACTGTTGTAAGGACTTTCCCAGAAAGTGTGGGAGTACAGAGAAAGAAAACAAAAGAGTTGATGTGGGGAAGTATAGGAAGAAAATTTTTGGTGAAGAAGATCATAATTAACCTAAATTTTGAAGATTGTCAAGGATTTTATTGGGATAGAAAGGCTTTTCAGTGTTCACTCAAATACATGACATCTGATAGTTGCTTAATAATTGATGGAAGAATGAATAAAGAATGAATTATTTGTATAGAATGATGTAAATTAAAGCAGTTCTGCAATGTGGATAAAATTTAGGAGAAAACACCAGTACAAAAGATGAATCTAAAAGTGAACTTTCTTCATGGAAAGGCCTTGAATGTTCCATTAAGAGAATATTGAAATAATTAAATGTTTAAATATTTATAAATGTTGCACATTAGTAGTGCTGAGGATGGTGTGAGGAACAAGTCTGGAAATTGATACCAATTAAAAAACTACTGCAATAATTTTGAAGAGCTTTTATGAAACTTTGGTAGTAAAAATAAAAAGATAAATCCCACAATAATAAAAACAATTAATACAACACAATTATCAGTTGGATATGGGAGGTAAAAGAAAAGGAGACTGGAATGTCTTTCTGGTTTAAATATATACAACTGGAAGAATGGAGCCTTCTCCTTAGGAAGAAATTTCCAGATCAGGAGCAGGTTTGAGAATAAAGAGATTCAATTATAAAATGTTATATTTGAAATACCTTTCTGAAACTCAAGAGACTGTCTGGATTATGCATTCAATTACTACCCTACAACAGGAGTTAGCTACCCGAGGTGTTGAGAGTCTTTGAGTATATAGATGCCAATTAAAGCAAACATTTGCATACTGGATTTTACACACTGAATATATAATAAGACAGAGAAGAATCCTGAAAACCCCAATGTTAATGCGAAGAACAGAGGAAAACAACCTGAAGAAAAAGCTAAGATTGAATGTGAGAAGAGTAAAATTAAAAGATTGTGCTAGCATAAGATGAACATGTCGTTTATCATCCAAACTAATGATTTTTTTTAGAGATACAGGTGGTATTATTAATCATTACATCAGGACAGAAGATCTGAACCCAGTCCACCCCAGTCAAAACAAGGACATATGGTCAAACTAATTATGATGCGATCCAAGAGAGACAAGGAAAGGTAAAATCAGTTCAAAAAGCTAGAGAAATTCCAAGTGACTTAAAGATTAATCCACAGTTTCAATATTTCAAGGCAACCTGTGCTTTTAAAAGTCATGCTTCTCAAAATTTTTTCATATTTTGGATTTAGATTTCTGTATATAATTAATTGTGGAGGCTTGACAGAATATGAAATCACCTCAAGAGTGAAATCCTTATTCAATAATATGGCATATTATTCCTATATGTGATATTTCTCTATTCATATTAATATATGAAATTAATAAATGATAGAATAGAGCTCCTTCAGTATGACTGATATAGGAAGACTGTAAAAAAGTTAAATGTTCTTTGTGGATTACTAAACCATTTGATTCTTCATGAATTAATAAAATATCATTGAACAATATGTTAAAAATTATTATGAATTCACTGGCAAATAATGCTATTTAATAATATGTCTCTTTGGGAGTTAGCAAAATCTACCTTCTGTAAATAACAGTGTCTCTAACTTGTTTTTTTTTGTTGTTAATTGAACATAAGATTTAGAAAATAATGTAGATTCAAATTGAACTGAACTTGGCAAAGATAATAATACCAAATGATCACATACTCAGAATCCATATTCTATTACTCGTGGCACTATTATTCATCAAATAACAAGTTAACAAATCATTCAAATCTTTGTAAAAATTGGTTTATCTTCATTGACTTTTAGGGAATATAATATGAAATAATTGTTGAACCAAGTCATGACTAATAAGAGTAATTATTTTATTTCATTAAGCAATTCTGGAGTCAAAGCATTCCAGAGAAATTTTAAAACTTTAACCTCATGCTCCTCAGGGTTATATCATTCCATTATAGAATATATATTTCTCAGAGAGTATTTACTTTTTCTATATCTGATATGCTATCTGTCAAGGAAATAATCTTAAAAAAAGAAATAAAAAGAAAATAAAAATTATGTCCTTAGCCTTTCACACAGGATCTAACTGCAAATATCTTAACAAAGCTCTATTTTCCAATATGTGTCTCCCAGGAGCACCTGAGTGACTCAGAAGGTTGAGCTTCTGACTCTTGATTTTGGCTCAGATAATGATGCCAGTGTCATGAGACTGAGCCCTGTATGAGGCTTCATGCTTAGCATGAAGTCTGCTTGGGATTCTCGGTCTCCCATTGCCCCTCTTTGCTTTTCATGTTCTCTCCCTAAGAGTACACTGATTTTAAATAAATCTAACAATGTTTCAGAATAATAAAACCCAGCATTACTTGACAGTAATTATATACATACATACATACATTTTAGCTTCTGACAAAATATAACTCAAAATTTAGGCCTCTAATTTAGAAATTACCCATTGTGGAAAAAAAAAATGCAACCCATAACCAGGAGAAAATGTAATCAGTAGAAACAAGCTTGAATGACAAGGATTATATATTCATCAGACAAGAATGTTGACACAACTACATGAACTATACTCCATGGACTTAAGAGATAGTGAAAATATGATGAGAAGAGATGGACAAGATACAAAGACAAAGGGGACCATCTGAAGAGGAAACATACAACTAAAGTGAAAAATCAGTGCCTAAGTTTAATGGCCAACTAGACATTGCAGATTTTGAGTTCAGTGAACTTGAAGTGACTGCAACAGGTTCTATCCAAATTAGAAAAAGGAAAAGAGAAGAAAGCCCTTGAATGTTTGCCTTAAAAAGATTGGCATTAGGATAAAATCTACACCTTTCTGGCACTTTCAGAGATTTTAATCACTATCAACTTTTATAAAAAAAATAAAATAGATGGGTGATGTAATCAAATCAAACATTTTATAAGGTTAATTTGTTACACATTTGGATTAATTTAAAATATGAAAATCCCATGCTTTTGAAATTATTGATGGCTCATGTTTATTGAAATTTATGTTTATTATTTGGAGTATATTAAACTTCAATATTAAAAACTCATTTCAAAACCTAAACATCATATATGAATGAAAGTAGGCATGCATTCCATGACCAAAGTTAATTGATTCCAGTTATATGGCTTATTAAAGAGGATTCTACTCCTCATAATTTTCTCATAGGGATTGCCTTTCTTTTGTATTGGTGATAAATATTTTATTTAATACTTGATACTAAATATAATGATGAATTATGACATTTTGATAAGGAAAATATCTACATGCCAACTTTCCTTTTATGGTAATTCACAACAAAAGTGACCATCAACAGAAATACAGAAATACTTCCGTTTTTTGCTTGATATCCTATATTTGCCTCTCTAGATATACTTTCTACTGTCTCCAAACTAGTCTAGCCCTGGGAAACTAAGCTCTGTGGATTAAATGGACAAATTTCCATGCTTTGTCTTGTGGATCACCTTATCAGTATGTAACTTTTGTGATGATTAGAGGAGTATGAGGTCATTGCATTTAACCCTCAGGTTTTCTTTCTGTGAACCCTGGAGGTTAACCTTGTTGTTTCACAAAGGTTCTCCTCTTCTTCACTGTATTCTACCATGCCTTACTTTCTCCTTACCTTCAGATTCCAGGAATCCCTGCTTCCCTTTGTGCAGTCCACTTAAGAATAGAGACAACTCAGTTGCTTATGTTTCCTGTATCCCATCTTATAAAATGCTGCTTTGTGAGTATAATCTTCTTTAATTATTTTACCTTGAATGTGCTTTCTGCTTCCTAAATGACACATATTTTTAACTCATTTTGGCAATGTTTTTGCTGACTTGCGGTAAATTATAAATTATTTTGTTATAATGATATTCAGTAAAAAGACAGTTGATTAACCTTTCATGAAAGTGAAATATCTTAAAGCTCATTTATACACACAAATGCACATGCCATTCATTTTACCAATTGGAGCTCACATATTATACTTGTATATACAGTAAAACCTTGGTTTGTGAGCATAATTTGTTCCAAAAACTATCTTGTAATCCAAAGGATTTACATATCAAAATGAATTTCAAGAACCATTGGCTCAGTTGTGATCATGTGACATGCAATGCCGTGTACTGCTCACATATTAAGACTTCTCATTTATCAAGTTACAACTTATTAGAAATGTTTGCTCATCTTGCAGAACACTCACAGAACAAGTTATTCGCAACCCAAGGTTTTACTGTACTGTAATCTATATTAAAGGTTGCAGATATTTCACATTTAGATTATACAAATAACAAAATACATTTGAAATATGTTCTAATAAAGTAACCTTTGACATGGTTTTCAAATCTTTTCATGCCATGGTTATTATACTTCGGATTAATTCAGACAGAAGTTTTCTAGAAATGTTCTGGCAAAAGCTCTCTAAATCAACTGAAATAAATATTCATTGCTTAATGTAGTCTTTCCATATGTATTTATTAAATGGGCTATTATTAACTATTATTGCATGACAAAACAATAAACCTTAAACAGAACTTTAAAACAGTAAGCCTTTATTGTTGCTGCTCATGAGTTTATGTGAATCTAAGAAAGTATTTGAAAAAATTAACTATTTCAGTATTGGAAGACAGAGGGGAGTTTTCTCTAAGGAGATTTTTTGTGATGTGAATTATAAATGTTAGCCTGGAAAAGTGAGATAAAAATGTATTTTTTAGATCAAATAATAATATGATCTAAATAATATCATAATAACATGGTAATAATAAATAATATCATATAATAAGAATAGTCATTTTATAAAATGTGGTCAATAAAACAATGTCATGGAATACATATATTTTCATGTTAGAAACAAAGTAATTAGAACATGTACAGGTATGCAGAATTAAACCAAATGGCAGGACTGATACAAGTTTATTTAAAAGTCAAGGACTTGGGGCCCCTGGTGGCTTAGTTGGTTAAGCGTCCAACTTTGGCTCAGGTCATGATCTCACAGTTCGTGAGTTCGAGCCCCACATCAGGCTCTGTGCTGACAGCTCAGAGCCTGGAGCCTGCTTCGGATTCTGTGTCTCCCTTTCTCTCTCTCTGCCCTTTCCCCGCTTATGCTCTGTTTCTGTCTCGAAAAAAAAAAAAGTCAAGGACTTGCAATAAAGTATCATAGGACATCATTAATAATCATATAAGAAATATTTTGTGTGCTCAGAAAGGCATTTTAGTTAGCATTAGAATGTTAATTAGTTCTAATCATATCTAAATATCTTAATTTATTTCTTTACTTGTTTGTGTACATTCGTCAATAATTTCAATATTGGACTCCAGTTAATTTCATAAAGTCAATAATAAGACGAATGGTTGCAAAACTGTTTTTTCTCTTAGTTATCAAAAAAGGCAGGAACAAACCTCAGAGGAAATTAAAATCCAGACCTATTTTAACATCAATATTGATGGTCAATATTCATTTTAAGCATACATTATTGTAAATTTGATTAATATAATATTACCTGCAGTGTGCTTACCCTAGTGAGATATATTAATTACTTTCAAGACTAAAATAAAAATAGTAAGTTGAAACATTATTTTCATGTGGTCCTGTCTTTAATCACACTGACTTTGTTCACATAGAGCAATTAATCACAGAGTAATTCTAATGTGCTGTTTTATACTTTACATTTGGCAAATGCATCCACAGTATGAAATTCATTTCTTAATTAAATATTAAAGGTCATAGACGGCTCTTAAAATTATGTTTTGAGCATGAGTTTACTTATTCTTCTCTTTGAAACTCTATTGAAATCACCATGGGAATGAAGAAACACGTTTATAAGGATTTTTTTAATGATAATAGAAGAGATCTTATCAGATAAGCTCTATTGCATGTTATAAACCTGATGAAATAGTTTCCTTTCTGAACGAAGTAGCTTACAGCACACAGTATCTTCCACGAAAAAGATAAAATAATAGAGAAGCAGATATAATTTGAGCATAAGGCATTAGAGAAGTAAAAGTCAAAGGGATAATATTTCTGATGATGGAATAATTTTAGAATGGTAAATGCATGTCTGCCCAATTCAAAATATATATGGGACAAGATGCTGGAAACTTCAGCCAGAAATCTGTTAGGGACAATGTAGTTTTTCTTATTCTCCTACTTCTGAAGAGCAAAAGATTTGAGTTCAAAGTCTACCAGAGAGACATCAGAATCTGCTAGTGAACATTAAGCTTTTGATAAAATTGTTTAAAAATTGCAGGAACAGAACTAAAGAAGATGAAGATTCAGCATTATTAAATGTGTCACCCAGCTTTAACGTAGCACCAGAAAAACAAGTGAGGTAAACTTTATTTTAAATTTGCAGTGGAAACTTACTAAAAAGAGCTTGCAAACTTGAAGGAAAAGAATACAAGACAGAAACAAGACAGTGCAGAAGTAAATACAGAGCAAGAAAAAGCAAGATTCTAATGAACTCTCTGATTGCTGATGACTTAAAAAAAATACTAAGACTTTTAGGTGAAAGTCAACATAGAACTAAAATGGATGACAACATTTACATGAAAATGTAATGGGTGGATCAGTTGGTTAATGTTGGACTTCAGGTCAGGTAATGATCTCATAGTTTGTGAATTTGACACCCATGTCAGGCTCTATGCTTGACAGCTCAGAGACTGGAGCTTGCTTTGGATTCTGTGTCTCCTTCTCTTCTGCCTTCCCCTGCTCACACTCTATCTCTCTCAAAAATAAGTAAGTAAAGTAAAAAAAAAAAAAAATGAGAAGTGAAATGATGGAGTTAAAGTATCAAAAGTTTCTGTTTTGTGTTCTTTAGTGGCTTACTACAATATACATTTTCCTTACAAATTTGCAATTTGGGCAGGGCCTGTTAGGGAAGCTCATTTCTGCTCCTCTCAAAGTCTGAGGGCTGTAAACATCATAATGTTCTCTCATTTATATATCCAGTGGTTGATTTTGGCTATTGGTTTAGATGTTAGCTGGTGCCATTACGGCTGTTCTGTGTGGCCTGGATTCCTCACAACATCAGGGCTGAATTCCAAGGGGGAGGTACAAAGAGAAAGACACCGAGCCAAGCAGAAGCAGTATTAACTTTTCTAACCTAGCTACAGAAGTCATGTAGTGTCTTCCTCTATATTCTATTTGTTAAAAGTACATAACTAAGGAAACCTATATCCAAGGGGTGGGGCATAGGCCCCACCTGCTGATGAAAGAGTATCAATATAACATTAAAAGAAAAATACATGATATGGAATATATTAGTGTAACTATCATTGGAATATATATATATATATATATATATATATATATATATATATATAAAACACTGAATTTTTTGCAGATTGTGATTTTTTTCAACCTTTATTATTTTTATTTGTTTATTTTTTATCTCAGCTATAATGAAACGTTATATTTCTTTTAGGTATACAACATAATGATTCAATATTTGCATACATTATGAAAGAATCACCCCAGTAAGTCAGCATCCATCACTTTATGTAGTTACATGTTTTTTACTTATGATGAAAATCTCCCAAGTTTTAACATTATCAAGTGTAGTATATAGTTTGAAAGGTTAACTATTCCCCTTTCTCAATCCCCATAACTATTTCCTCTCTAAATCCATGTCCTTGGCAACATGATTTATGCTTTCTTCATACAGAAGTTGAGTCTATGTCTTCATTAGAAAAATACCTATTTGGTCTTTGGGGTATTTTTTTTTTTTTGGAATTTTTTTTTTTTTTTGCCATTGAGTTGTCTGAGTTTCTTATGTATTTTGAATATTAAGCCCTTATCTGATATATGTTTTGCATTTTTTTCATTCCAAAGGTTGTCTTTTCATTTTGTTGATTATTTTGTTTTTTGTGCAGAAGCTTTTTAGTTTGATATGTTACCACATGCTTAAATTTGCTTTTGTTGCCCATGCCAGTAGTGTCAGATCTGAAAAAAAAATAATTGCTAAGACAAAGGTCAAGAAGCTTTTCTCTATATTTTCTTCTAGAAATATTTTATGATTTCAGGTCTTACATTTACGTCTTTAATACAATTTAAGTTAATTTTTGTGAACGTGGTAAGCCAAAAGCTGTTTCATCTTTTTGCATGTAGATATCCAGTTTCCCCAAACCATTTTTTAACAACCCATCTTTTCCTCATTAAGTGGCTTCCATGTCAGATATGGAGAAATACAAATGGCCAACATGTAGATGAAAAGATGTTCAACATCACTAATCAGAGAAATGCAAATCAAAACCACAATGGGATATCACCTCATCACTTCACCTGTTGGTGAAAAAGTAGAGAAAAGGTAATCCTTGTACCCTGTTGGTGGGAATGTAAATTGGTGCAGCCACTGCGGAAATCAGTATAAACATTCCTCAAAAAGTTAAAAACAACATTGTCACATGATCCAGTAATTCCACTACAGAGTATTTACACCAAGAAAATCAAAACACTAATTTGTAAATAGATATGCACCCCCGTGGTTACTGAAGCATTATTTACAACAGTCAGGATATAGTAGTAATCCAAGTGTCCACTGATTAATGACTGAATAAAGAAGATGTGGGATATATATACAATGGAATATTACTCAGTCAACAAAATAGTGGACTCATACCATTTGCAACATTAAAACGTGCAGCAAATCTTGCCATTTAAAATAACCTAGAGGGTATAATATTAAGTGAAATAAGCCAGTCAGAGAAAGACAAGTGTTCTTACGTGAAATTTAAGAAACAAAATAAAACAATAAAGGAAGAAAACAAACAAACAAAAAAATACAGACTTTTAAATACAGAAAACAAACTAGTGGTTTCCAGACAAGAGATGAGTGGAGAAAATGGGTGAGATGAATAAAGGGGATTAAGAGTACACTAATTTCAAATAGAAAAACCCTAAGTGGACCCACATCTATATGGTTAACTAATCTTTGACAAAGCAGGAAAGACAATATTTTTAACAAATAGTGTTGGGAACACTGGACAGCAGCATGCAAAAGAATGAAACTGGGCCACCTTCTTACACTAACAACAAAAAAAATAAATTCAAAGTAGATGAAAGACCTAAATGTGATAGAGGAAACCATCAAAATCCTACAGGAGAATACAGGCACCAACTTCTTTGACATTGGCCATAGCTACTTCTTACTAGATACCTCTCCACAGGCAAGGGAAACAAAAGCAAAATAAACTATTGGTACCTCATGAAGATAAAAATCTTCTGCACAGCAAAGGAAATAATTCACAAAACTAAAAGGAAGCCTATTGAATGGAGAAAGTTACTTTCAAATGATACATCTGATAAGGGTTAGTATACAAAATCTGTAAAGAACTCATCAATGTCAGCACCAAAACATAAAATAATCCAGTGAATGGGCAAAAGACATAAATAGATATTTTCCCAAAAAGACATCCAGATGGCTCAAATCATGATCTCATGGTTCATGAGATTGAGCCCTGTGTTGGGCTCTGCACTGACAGTGCGGAGCCTGCTTGGGATTATCTCTCTACTTCTCTCTCTGTCCCTGTTTGTGCTCTGTTTTTCTCTCTATATCTCAAAATTAAAAATAAAATTAAAAATAAATATGAAGTGCTCTTATGCTTAAAATGGGTAAGTATGTGAGGTGATGGTTTTAATTTACTAGATGTGGTAACCATTTTACAATATATATGCGTATGTGTATACAAATCATCATGTAGTACACTTCATATGTATATGATTTTATGTGTTATTTAGGTAGTAATAAAGCTGGGGGGGGGGGGGATAAACCAAGGAAACTATTAACCCGTATGAATCTGTACCTACACTCTTCCTTCCTTTTTCACAGATAACTTAGTATTGATGATTTCCTACGCTCCTATTAAAGTCTGACCTCCAATTATTCTAAGATCTCATTTTGTTTTTGTTTTTGTTTTTAATCAAAGCTTTGCTTCTGAAATTACGTTTTATCTTCTGCCTCACTAATCTTCCTTTTCTTCTGGAAACAGAAACATAAGAAAACTCAAACTCCCTATTTGTTATAATTCTCCTTTAACTTCCTTTCTTTTTTTTTTTAAATTAAAAAACAAATTTTTTTTGAGAGAGAGATAGCGTGAGCAGGGGAGGGTCAGAGAGAAGGAGTCACAGGACCTGAAGACAGGCTCCAGGTTCTGATCTAGCAGTCAGCACAGAGCCTGACGCTGGGCTCGAACCCACAAACCGGGAGATCATGACCTGAGCCACTGTCGGACGCTTAACCAACTGAGCCACCCAGGCGCCCCTCTCTTTTGACTTCCTATCGTCTCCATATGTCATCTCTGCTCTCTTTCATTAGAAAAAAAAAAGTAATTGAAAGAGTTGCCTGCATACAGCTATTATTCTTACTTCTTATACAGTCAGGGTTCAACTAAAGAAGCAGAACCAGTGATATGTGTGTGTGGTATGTGACTGAGAACTTGCTTATTTATCTGATTAAGCTGATTAACTTCTGCCCCTAAGGCTGCTGCCTCCTTGTCTGTGCTGGAACTTGTCATCTACAGGGCGGTCAGTCAGGAAGGAAAGGGCATAAGGAAGCTGCAACTCCAAGCATGAGCTAGAACCTGACAAGGATACTGAAATCCATGTGGTTTCTTGATGCTTCTGTCCTTGGTGATAACTGTAACTTGAAGAATCAGGAGCCATTGCCACAAGGCTAACCACGAATCTAGGCAGAGACGCTGAAAGCGAATTTAGGGGAAAGCAGGACAATTCCAAGCCTATCTGCTGTTTTACAGCAGATCCACAATAAATGTGTGAGCTACAAAATGGCTGCTGCTTTCCTCCTGCCTTTCAAATCTAAGAATCTCCCTCATTGCTCAGGCTTATGGAAACATACAATAGAGTAAATTCTAGCCTGGCTAGGTTAGCACATTGCAAAGTCATCTCGATTCCCAATCCACAGTCTACAATCAACTACAGTATGCCAATCAGTTTTCTCCACTAGCACTACTCTGAGATTGATTTCTGTTCTGATTTTCCAAGTCCTCTCTGCAGCTTTTAAACCTAGTTGTTCAGTCAATTAATTAGAATGGAAATTTTGGAGATGGTCTGAAGATTAGGTTTCTTTCCAATAGGAGAAACTCCCTTCTCATGAAAAGAAAAATGACTGCTCAAGAGGAGTTTCAGCAAGTGGTGCCACAAGTCATGCTTCTCATGCAAAATAAACTGAGAAGCAATGTGAGCCTTTTATTATCTTCCCAGAAATACACCAGGATGATGCGTGAGCATATTCTAGAAATGCAAGATAATTAATATGTCACACTCCCTTTTTGAAATTGAAATAAGAGACAATCCTGAGAGCTGTCCCTATCAGACAATGGGTTGTGACTGAAGTCCCTTAAAGTCAATATATAGACAAGTTTAGGGTGAAATTGACATTCCAATATGGCTAGCGGTTAACATAAACTTATTTGCCAAAAGTCTCTCAGATACTATTTTAAAAATGAGTTAAGAAAAATAGCATGTACTGTTTCTCACTGTGCAATTATGGAACAATAAAGAATACAAACAAACTAAAACAAAATGGGCAAAATGTTAGAGATCAAATACCTCAGTAAAGAAGATATATAAAGTAAAACAAGTACTTGAAAAGTTTCATATCATTGGTCAATAGAAATTTCAAGTTATATCCACACTGAGATATCACTATCCTGCCATCAGAATTCAATTAGAAAGATATGATTTCAAAAGATTGATGAGGTTGTTACCAACTAAGCACTCATTCATTGCTGGAGAAGTGCAAAATATTAGAAACACAGTGGAAAACAGTTCGACAATATTTCAGATAAACGTACCCTAAGACCTGGCCATTCTACTTTTAAATATCCATGCAAGAAAAATAAAAGGAAAAAAATAAAAATTCCTACAAAGGCTTGCAGGCAAAGAGTTATTCCAAACCAGAATAGCTCCATGTCCATCAACCAGTAAATAGATAAACAAAATGTAGTATCTCCCAAAAACGTCAAACTTCTCAGGAGTAATAGCGAATGAAGTATGTTAAATTAAAAATATAAATGAATCCCAAAAATAGTGTGATAGAAAATAGAATCAAGACACAAAAGACTACATATGGTATGGCGCCATTCTGTCTTCACCGATCAGTGGTTGCCTAGGCTGAAGATGAGTGATTCATGGGAGATAAGGAGTGAGGGAGCTGCTGGCGGTGAGATGTTGTAAAACTTGACCATGGTGGTCATTTTAAGACTCTGGATTTTGCATTTGGCCAACATCGTCAAACTGTACACTTAAGATGAATGAGTACATAGTATGTAAAATTTCCCTACAAAGGAGCTTTAAAAAAGTAGTTGAATTTATATTATGTACATGTACCCTAATGATGGTTCAGTAGCTTAAAATCAATCTAAGTATTTGTGGTCATTAAGTCAGGTATTTTTTCATTATTGCACAAGCCATAAAATGAGCATGATAGTGATAATGATGATCAAAAACATAAAATATAGTTACGTATTTAGTTACTATGCAGTGGGCACATTTAATTTTTACAAGAGTCTTTTGAAAAATTTTCTCTTGTTATACCCATTTTACACATGATTAAACTGAGGCGCCAATTTATTTATTTGTCCAAATTTGCACAGCAACAAGTCGTAGAGCTCACATGTGGTCCCATGATCCTGACTCTAGGATGCCTGCTCTAGTTTACACCACTAAGCTCTTTGTCCATGACCTAACGATGGCCCACTAGGCATAAAATAGAAGAAAAGAACAATGCACAGTACTTAGAGAGTGTAAAAATTACCAGTAACAAGAGGTTTATATGTGCAGAATCAAATAAAGAAATTAAGAAACAACAGAAGTTTTGTTATTGAAGACAGTCCTATTTTCTTGTGTTCTCAGCTACCATGGATCCTTTCAGGAATTACTTTTCTTTTCATCTAGCAGGTGTGAGTATAATAAATATATCAGGGAAGAAAATTAGGCAGTCGTGTAAGGTAACTTTACCGAACTATAACATTGAGACCTACTGTTCATTAAATAATCCAATAGCACTTTTATCCTTCATATTTAAGAGAATATAACTTTTTTGTAACCATTTTTAACTTTGTAAATGTCCCTGCCTGCTAGTTCAGAGCGCATTTCCTAAATATATTCATGTAAATCTAACTTTGAAAAAGTATATAGTGAAGAGAATTCAAAAATATACTGTTGAGTACCTATCTTCTGTTGGAAAGATGGTACCATAGTCAGATATAAGGACTAATTCCATTAGATGCAGATGACATCCTGCGCTCACACACTCATCATGAATAACCGCTGTAGGTCACAGAGCTTTGAAAATATGTATTGCTTTTGGAAATTTAACTCCTGTTCACAGAACATCTGGCAAAATTACACACACAGGTTTTGATAAAAAGTTTCATATGGGATGAGATAAAGTTATATCATTAATTTTTTCAGTATTGCTTTCTGTTTACTAAACTGCATTTGCATCACGATAGTCCAAGCCAAGGAGATCTGATGATGAGAAACCAAGTACATATATATTCAACAAAATAACACTTAAGCTCACAGTATCCAATAAAAATCTTAATATATTTGAAAATTTCTCTGTTCTTTTATTTACTTATATGAAAATGCATTGAATTAGAACAATCTGAGTGTTTGATAACAAGTAATAAACCAGTTTCTGTAGGAATACTTTTCAGAAACAAACATGAATAAAACTAAAATTATTATTTGAAAGCAATAGATACTCTAGAGAGTTAAGATGATTTACACCATTTAAGCAAAATAACAATATGAATTTTGAAAAGTAAATGACTACACCCTGAATATAAATTTTCTTTTTAAAAATGTTTGTTCAGAAAAACATTTGACATTTTTACAAATTTATGAGCCCTCAGTTGAAAGTTTTCAAAATAACACCACATCCAAGGAAACATTAAATAGAAAGATATATCAGAAATGCTACACAGTCATAAATTTATTTCCGAATTGGTATTTTTTATCATATTCACCAGCTGAAAGAATGCTTTAAAGTTTTATTTTGACACTATCACTATTAAAGGACAAACTATAAATTCTAAATAATTGTCTTCAAAGTTCCAAGCTTGCAACCATTTTCCAAGCTTCATAACATCATATGTTTTGCACATCAGTCTTGTACTGTATGACAGTTCCATTCTCTTATTCTCTTTTGCATTCTTCTCCCTACAATTATTAACCTAACTATGCCTTATTTTATTAGAGCTTATACTTTAGGATGTTTGAAAATTTTAACTTCTACTCCCTTTTAAAATATTATGTAAAATATGTTCTTCAGGGTGCCTGGGAAGCTCAGTCTATTGAACCCAAATTTGGCTCAGATTATGATCTTGCAGTTCATAAGTTTGAGACCTACATCGGGCTCTGTGCTGACAGCTCAGAGCCTGGAGCCTGCTTCAGATTCTGTGTTTCCCTCTCTCTATCCCTCCCCTGCTCGTACTCTGCCTCTCTATCAAAAATAAATAAACATTAAATTTTTAAAAAAATATGTTCTTCTGGGTATTCCACTGTCTATTACACTGAAATATAATCTCACAAATTTAGGCAAACCACTTTCGAGTAAAATTCTTAAAATGGATAAAGGTTTAATTTTTGTAAAACATGGAAAGGAGCCTTCTCATATAGGAGTTTATATAACTAGCTGCCTCTGAGGTTTGTTAACCAGAGATTTCTTGGCCCTTGGTTTGTTATATAAATTTCTACTATCTTCCTAAACAGTTTGTAGGGGGAAAAGAAAGCTAATCAAATGAATCAGAGCATTAGATACACATATTTTTACTTCATTATATTAATCTTCCAAGTTTAGAAAAGAGGACAGTCAGCACTTTACTTACAGTCGATAATATTTCAAGGACACAAAGAGGAATTAAGCTTTCATAGAAACACACTAAAAAAGCACTCCAAGTAACAGGTATAAAAACTAAGTAAATTTTGCATGGTTCTCTATATGTTTCAACAGTGATAAAAATTTAGAAGGTAGTGCAAGGGAAAAATGAAAACCAAAATAAACTGCCTTAAGTAAATAAAAATGTGCTTAATACATAATAAAATATTATATAATTTCTGATTTCTTACTTATCTTCTTCATAGGGCTTAGAGTGTTCTTCACACAGCTAAGTAATCTTTTCCTGAAATATCCTTTAGTTTTTATATGGAAGCCACAGAGACAACAGTGTATCTTAAAAAAAAAAAAAAAAGATTCGAAAGAGCCAAAACAATAGATTACTGAATCTTTGACCTAGCACTGAGTTCCTAAACAAACCTAGCTGAGAGATTACTCATATTTTAGCTGCTCAAATATCATATATACACATGTATTTAGTATATGTATGTATATATACTACATATATGTATATTTTCTCTCTCCCTCTCTCTCTCTCACACACACACACACACTCACATAAAGCTTTTCATTTATTTAGGCATTTCTTTGTTTATGTGTTTATGTGAGCTTTGTTAATGTGGATCTATTTTCTGTTGTAATAAAATAAAATTTCTAAGTTTCTAAAACGGAAGCTAAACCTTTGATTAATTGCATTCAATTAATTCAAATAATTGCATTGCATCACTTCTGTACCATCCAGCATCACAGAACTTTATAAATTGTTTGCATTTTTTCTAAATTTAATAATATTTTAAATAAACCTTATGGGTCTAATTAAGTCTCTTACCTACTTATTATATAAAGGGTAAAAATAATTAACATTTTTGGGTGCCTGGGTGGCTCAGTTGGTTAAGCGTCAGACTCTTGATTTCGGCTCAGATAACCATCTCAAGAAGGAGTTTGAGCCCCACATCAGGCTCTACATTGACAGTATGGAGCCTGCTCTGAATTCTCTCTCTCCCTCTCTCTCTATCCCTCCCCTGTGCTCTCTCTCTCTCAAAATTAATAAACTAAAAAAATTCTTTAAAAATCCTAACATTTTTGACAAAAAGTAAAGTGAAACCATGAAAACTATGTTGCCATAAAGAGTTTAGTACTTCAACGTAAAGCAAGTGTGTGTGTGTGTGTGTGTGTGTGTGTGTGTGTGTTCATATTTGCTTTGTTTTATTTTTCTAAGTAGAGAAAAAATAAAGGTAGAATACCTTTACAAGGAAAATACAGAACATGTTAATGAACAGAGTTAAAGTAATATCCTCGGTCAGTATATATAGTATAAATGAAATCAAATGAAATAGAATTGAAGTCTTTTGGCCCAACATCATTCCCCACCCCTAACCCTGTTCTCATCTCATTTACAAATGAACACCAGTCTCAGAACAGTAGCTTGAGGGGAGAGGGCCTAAAATGTTGATTCTTAAATTCCTTATAAAGCTCACACTATTTAAGGGTAAATTCGAGGGGTGCCTAGGGGGCTCAGTCTATTAGGCATCCAACTTCAGCTCAGATCATGAACTCGCAGTTTATGGGTTTGGGCCCCACGTCTGGCTCTGTGCTGACAGCTAGCTCAGAGACTGGAGCCTGTCTTCAGATTCTGTGTCTCCCTCTCTCTCTGACCCTCCCCTGCTCGTGCTGTCTCTCTCTGTCTTTCAAAAATAAATTTAAAACATTAAAAAATTTAAATAGTAAGGGTAAATTCTAAAATGATTTCTTATGAACTTCTGATTTCTTGTTAATCTTTGGTAACCAGAAGCATTTTTATGACCTTTGTTTTGAATATATTTGTATGAAATTTGGGGTGTCCTTAGTAGTTTCATTCTCAAACATAAATTAAACTTTAGGAATCCAAAATAAAATACTTATTCCTGCCAGGCAGGATATTTCTTAGGACTCAGTCTTTCATCTGATAGAAGATAATGTCCTGTATTTTCCATGACTGGGCCATTCAGGGGTAATTAAATTTCCAAACCCATGTTCAGAGAGTACTGTATATTGGAATCTACTTATGCGAAACAAACGAGAAAAAAAGAGTAAATTTGTTCTTTTTATAATTCCAATTACCATGTGTTTGTACTCTTTCAATAATAGGAAATTCATTTTACTGATAATAGGATCTTCCATACTAGGATATAAATAAGAATCTGAAACATCTTTTGCTTATTTTGAACTGATGTCTCCCTAAAACTTCCTACCCAATAGTTATTTGCTTTAAGTTGATAGGGAAATTTTAATATTTCAGCCAAGCTACAGATTTATATATTTGAAAACAACTCCAATACCCCTTCTTTATCAAAGTATAATGAGGTCCTCCAACTTCATTATATGATCATATTATGAATTTTCATCAGGATCGATCAATTCGAAACTTTATGTCCCTATCAAAGTGTGATTCCCAGAACTCTTCATATCAGATAAAATTATATTGAAAAACCAAATTAAAGTTAGCAGTTCCAAATTTTTGACTAATTAAATTGGATATTTTTCAACATTCTGATTATATTTTGCTTATTTAAGCACCATAGAGTTCCAAAAGCTTATGCAAATTGGCATGTGGATCAGAACACTAATTTACAAATTTAAATTTGAACTTTTATTGAATTATATTTTCTTCAATAAGATGCTGTGGTTCCAGTCCTTCTTTAAGAGAAGGAAAATATTACAAATGTGCATATGAATCTGTGTATTTTGATGCAGCCTCCATTAACTATGACAGACATGTTACTTCACTGAACTTTTAGTCATTGCATGGAGAATTGTTCAGTACATTCTGCATCTGTTAGCTTCAGAAATTCCAAATTGCTAACCCTGCTAATATGATTTGCCTTTATCAGTGTCTGCCTCAATAAAATGACAAGTGCAGTTTATGCCCATCTGAAGGAAAATAAGTGAACTTCATCATATTCTCATATTTCCCATCAGATATTACATTCTACTACTAATTCTATAAATCATGCAAATTACAATATATATTTCACACATGTTTTTGAAGCATACGTTTTATAAAACATTTGTTAAATAAAGATGTACATTTTTCTGGTGTAATCACATATTAATCTCAAAATCTGGGTTTTAATATGTTGTGAACTTGAAATCTTACAAATGTATCTTCAAGCATTATGAATATATAGTCTTACAAATATAAACCTTGTATTGCTGTAACTGGAACTTGCTCTTTAGTTAACTGATGGAGAAAATACACTCTTTTTGTTTTTCAGTTGCAGATTAGGTAGACAAAGCACCTCAAGACACATTTTTATCTCAGCCTCTTCTCATCTCCCACCCAGACCAAGCCAGCAGCTAACTAGTTTTCTTGCTGCGTGTTGCTTCAAATTCTTTCAGCTTTCTAAAGTATAAGACTATATGTCATTTCCTCAATTAAAATGAATCAGTGAATTCTGATCTTCTAGAAGACAATGTCCTAGTATCTAGCATACATCTAAAGTGTGAATGAGGGGTGCCTGGTTGGCTCAGTTGGTTAATTGTCCAACTTTGGCTCAGGTCATGATCTCATGGTTCTGAGTTCAAGTCCCTCATTGGGACAGCACAGGGCCCACTTTGGATCTTCTCTCTCTTTCCCTCTCTCTCTCTCAGAAACAAATATTAAAAAATAATAAAGTATGACACGACCTGTTTATTGCCCACATTCACAGTTCATCTAACAAGGTGGGGCAAGCTGCCTTTGATTGAACCATTTCTTGTATTCCAAGGTGTTAATCTGGGAGAAGAAGGCCATTTTCATCAGTATAATGCATCCTGTTACCTACCTGTCTTTTCATATTTAATTTCAGTATTCTCATCTTTCTCTCCCTCCCTCTCTCCTTCCTTTCCTCCCTCTTTGTGTTCTCCCATCCTTCTCTCTTTCTATTTCTCTCACTCTGCATACAAATATGTATATCTATATATTTATATATATATGTGTGTAAACATACACATATGATAAAAATTTTACAATAAGTATTTGACTATTCAATAGAATCTACTCTAGTGTTATTCTAATCACTTCCCTTAGTAGAAACCAAAGTCTAGATTTTCAAAAATAAATCTATTCATGTCACTGGAATCCTTCAATGGTTTCCCAACATTTTCATGATAATTATAAAGGCACTGCAAGTGTTTTGCATAGTATATTCACTACCTAGGATTCTTCTAGTCTTCTCTTACTCACCATAACTCTTATTCTGGCAATATTTGCTTTCTTTTACTTTCAAAGTGCCTAAGGTAAACATTTGTTCCACTTGCCAATTACATTCTTATTTAACATTTGTCTTATTATATTGTATGGTATAACTTGACCCGAATATATTATTTTTGAGTAAAGAACAATCATTGCTAGTTGCTTAAAAAATAATCTAGGATGGGCTTGGTAGACTTTTGCTTCACATCACCAATCTCTGCTATAATCATGTCTAGTATTGTGTGAATATGTAGGGAGAATAGGCCACTTTTTAACTTATATACATCCTAAATACCAGCAAAGATGACTCATCTCATTTTCTTTTCTCAGATTGTTAAGTTACAATATAGATATAAGACACAATACGTCTCTTACACTTTTTGACCAAATAAAATGAGTTTGAAGCAAAGGGATAGGGACGACTCCTTCTCCTCTCATGTTGTGGTGGAGGTATTTGATTCGGCCCCCCCCCCTTGCAGGCTACTCAAAATATTAAGCAGCTTAGGGGCACTTGGCTGGCTCAGTTGGTTAAGTTTCTGACTTCAGCTCAGGTCATAATCTCATGTTTGCGGGTTAGAGCCCCGTGGCGGTCTCGGTGCTGACAGCTCAGAACTTGGAGCCTGTCTTCAGATTCTGTGTCTCCCTGTCTCTCTGTCCCTCCCTCCTCATGCTCTGTCTCTCTCTGTCTCAAAAATAAATAAAACATTAAAAAAGAAATAAAAAAAAAACACTAACCAGCTGAGTTTTGGCATCCACATATGTCCACATACTGAAAGATGCTGGAAGTTACGTAGCAGCCAGTTGGTGTTGTCAATGGGAAATATAGAAAATTATGAGTTGGATAAATATGCTATTCCTTCAGGAGATGGGCATTATTAAGTACTGCTATTGAGAGCAGAAAGTGAATTCTGATTACTCTTAGACTTATGAATATGTATATAATATAAATTATTTTATTGTTGGTAATTCTTTGTAAAATTTGCAATAAATCTTCTTTGTATTCAACTAAATAGAATAAAGTGTATGTTTAATGAAAATTAATTCTTGAATATACATTTATCAGAAAGTTAATGATAAAATATACTGTTTACAAATTATTTGTCAACATTTACCATCCAACTATGAGCTATAGGAATATCACTGATAGCATGAATAATAGAAGAAAACAATGTTAAAGAAACATCAGTATCTACATCAAGATACGACAACAACATATTCAGTTACATGAAGTGTGCACATATACACACAAATAATATATTTTTATATATTACTACCTATATGTATATACTACTGTGAATGTAGCTCTTCATGAGGTCAAATGATTACTGTGTTAAATTAATTTCACTAATTTCCAAGACAGATGTTTTTGGTATATTTAATAAACATGAAAGATGAAAGTGAATCTTAATTTTTTATTCCTCTTTAATTACAAAGTTAATTTTAACTAACTCATGCCAAAAAAGTCAAAGAATAAGAAGAATGTGATCTTAACAAATACTCAATTTTCTTAGAAACATTCTGAAGGAATAAATTTCAGAGTTAACAGTTAAGTAATTTAACTCTCACTAAAGTAGTTCATAATTTCAGAAAAGGTCACAGTGCCTATATCATTATAATTTGACATCTAAATATAACCCAGCGACATTTTGCCTTTTGGCAGATGTCATAAAATGTAGGTACCCCCTTGATTTAATTTTAGAGAGTCAATATAAAGTACTAAAAACAATGAGAACGATGGAAAAAATGCAGTCTTAATTTAAACACCATAGGAAATTATAGAAAAAAACCCACAATATTCTTTAATTATACAACTTAAATATGCATCATAAAAAACAAAACAAAACTAAGATCCAAGTAAGAAAGATGATGCTTCTTTGGACAGCTCATATCTCAATTAAATGTATAAAAGCATCAACAAAGTACAGAATTGTGAAGCAATACTCTTTAAAACAAAAGGGTCTCTTTCTGTGACTAAAATCCAAAGATGGTGAGAGTGTATGAGCTTTCTGCCATGCTCTGTTCAGGATGAAAAAAGCCCAGTACAAACGTTCTTAGATAATTTTACAAACAGGTCATCTCATTACCTGGGGCCACATCTTCATGATATCAAAGCAAAGGAATAGTGACAAAAAATTAACTACTTGATAGTATAAAATATTGTATTTGATGTTCTTTACTCTCTTCGTATAAGGGAAACTACATGAATAAATGCAGATTTTGGAGAAAACTTCACTGCATTGAAATCAAATAACCTCAACCTGCTTTACCACTCTAGGTTTTTAGGCTTTAGCAGGTCAAACTGACTTCCACTTTTAAACTAGCAGCCCAGTGGTTCATATTTAATAGACTGCATTTTCAGATACATTTTAAACCTTAGCTGATTCATAATTACTAATATACTTGAAATATACTATGAAATATAAATTTCAAGTAATCATAGTACTCATTCATTCTAACTACTCTTGAATCCTCACATTTATAAATACAATGACATGTCATAACTCATATTTGATATAACGGCACTTAAAAACTTGAGTGTCTTTGATGAAGTCTCTAGTTTATGTTATGAAGATGCACACAGCTGAAGAACTCCAAGTTTAGGAAATCTTTGTTTTATGAAATATCTGCTAACATGCCTGCCTAACCTTTGTCTATCAAGGAAACATTGCCTTCATTATCCTAATTAGGAAACTCATCTGGCCTGGAATGAGACTTTGTCTTTATTTTCTAAGGCAGTTTATACTATACGTTTGAATTTAATACTATCTTTGAATTTAAAAGATAATCCCCCAAATCATTATAAAATGCTTAGAACTGCCATTGAGAATTCTCCATCTCAATACACTGAAATTTTAAAATTAAGTGTGATTTATAGTCAATAAATAAGGTATTGTTTTCTTTTCTAGCATTTTACAATAAAATCAATAATTGGTAAGTACAAGATGTGACAGACTTTGTACCAAAGTAGCATTTACCACACACACAAAAATCATATATGAGGATATTGTAATTTTAATCATGTAAAGTATAAAGTAGTTTTGAAAATAATTCTAAAATATATAATATTTGAAAAATATTCTTCATAAAGAATGTTTTTGAAAATTGGTAATGATGGTATTATAATTACAATTTCAGGAACTATTTTTGGCTTAGGATATAGTTTAGCTTATAAACCTAATTTTAAGTCTAACAAAGTATAACATTTAATTTTAAGAGAAATTTAGATGAAATATTGGTTATGGTTTTGATTGTCAAGTAGTTCTATATTTTAAAAATTAAGGGAGATAAAAGAAATATAACCATTTGAGGAAATTAATATTATCCCAATACCAGTGGTTACTACCTTATTAAATTTTAGATGTTAAACCAAATTTAAGGGAGCCATAAGTCTTATCCAACTCCAAATATTACTAATTATTTTACAAATAAAACAAGATAGGGGCGCCTGGGTGGCTCAGTCAGTTATGCACCCTACTCTTGATTTCTCCTCAGGATATGATCTCACAGTTTGTGAGATGGAGCCTCAACTCAGGCTCCATAGTTCCACCATAAAACCTTCCTGGGATTCTCTCTCTCCCCCCTCTGCCCCTCTATCTCTTATATACTCTCTCTCATTCTCTCTCCCAAAATAAATAAATAAACTTAAAAAATACTTTAAAGGAAACACCTGAGTGGCTTAGTCAGTTAAGTCTGACTCTTGGTTTTGGCTCACGTCATAATTTCAGTGTTATGAGACTGAGCCCCGGTCTGGCTCGGTACTGACAATGTGGGGCCTGTTTGGAGTTCTCTCTCTCTCTCTCTCTCTCTTTCAAATAAATAAATAAACACTAAGAAATGCTTTAAAAAGAGAATAAAACAAGATATAGGTACAAATGCAGCATTTCTTTCTAAAGGAATCGAATCCATCAGATAAAGCTTTATAACTGTCCTACTTCTCCACATTGATGTGGTTTCAGCTTTTGGCTTTGTCCAGCAAAGTCAAGGATGGCAGAAAAGATTAGTCAAGACTCCATGCTGGGGTGCCTGGGTGGCTGTTGGTTTGGCTTAGGTCATGATCTCACAGTTTGTGGGCTTGAGCCCTGTGTCGGGCTCTGTGCTGTCAGCTCAGATGCTGCAGCCTGCTTCAGATTCTGTTTCTTTCTCCCTCTGCTCCTCCCCCACTCAAGCTCTGTCTTTCTCTGTCTCTCAAAAATAAGTAAACGTTAAAAAAAAAAGACTCCATGCAACTCAAGAGAGGTGAGAAGGAGGCTAAGGGAAGCCTCTCTGAGCTGTTTCCAAGCTTCCATATTTGATGAGCATACATTTAGGGAAACTATGAGCAATATGTCGGTGGGCTACATGCCAGTAAAAATTTTTTATACAAAAAATGTGAAGATGTGGTATATATACACAATGCAGTACTACATGGCAATGAGAAAGAATGAAATATGGCCATTTGTAGGAAAGTGGATGGACCTTGAGGGTGTCATGCTAAGCAAAATATGTCAGGCAGAGAAGGACAGATACCATGTGTTTGCACTCATAGGTCTAACAGGAGAACAGGAGAAACCTAATGGAGGACCAGGGGGAGGGGAAGAGGGAAAGAGAGTTGGGGAGAGAGAGGGGCGCAAAACTTGAGAGACTATTGAATGTGGAAAATGAACTGAGGGTTGGAGGGGAAGGGGGAGGGGGAAAAGAGGTGGTGGTGATGGAGGAGGGCACTTGTGGGGAAGAGCACTGGGTGTTGTATGGAAACCAATTTGACAATAAACTATTTTTAAAAAATGTGCAGAAAAACAAGGTAAGACAGGATAAATTATTTCCCTGCAATAACATGGCCTAAGGAATGTATGAGTATAGGCAGGACCTAATCCCTAGGTATACAGTAACCAGATAAGCAAAGCATGCCGCTGTTTTGAGCAAGGCCGGAAAGGAGTTTTCTGCTTTGTGATGAATCCCCTCTAACCTCCTACCCCAGGACATAGCTACTTGAATTTCCACACACTAAGAGCTGTTTTATTTTCAAAGTGACACACTGACTTTTAAATATTTGTAAGGAACATGATTTTCAGAAGTTTCCAAATATAATTTCCCTCTGAAAAGTCCCAGGGCTTCTTGGAGAGATGAGTGATTCTAGGGGTGAGGCAGAAAATTTCCAAGATGAGCCTTGAACATACTGCATCTGAAGGTAAGGAGGTTCTCAAAGACCATGTTGAATGTACACAGACATTAGCTTGAGGAGGTTTCCACTTAACAAATCTAGAACAATTTGACCATCAAATTAGCAATTATAGAATATAATTCTTTGAATACAGCAAGACTTCATGGGTTTATAGTGCTATAAATCAACAAGTAAAGAAATCAAGAAATAAATGAGAGAGGAAGAAAAGCTCTCCTTTCGAGGCAGATAACAGTACATAAATGCAGAAAGGGTATGGAAAGAGAAAACTACCATATGACAAATGTCATGCAGATAATTTATTTAGTCTGGACTCATCAGCAGGTTATACTAAAGCTAATGTATGCAGGAGTGATAAGTAAAAAATATGTGTATAATCTCAAAATATATTTCACTGAAATATTTAATTACATACATGGGGAAAATGGGACTTTATGGTTGAGACACTTGACAGAAACTGCAACATGAGTCTAGGGATATGTCAACATGGTTTGTCCCCTAATGTGATGTACTCAGAACACACTATCATTGACTGAAGTTGCGTTCCTGCCAAATATGCATGTGGTTAAGTCTGAACAAGAGTAAATATAATCTGTAAAAATAAAGAAATTCTAACTTAAAATCTATAATTGGTTAGTTATGTCAGCCTTATTTTTAATAGATATCATTTTTGAGAATAGCTTAAAAATTTTCTAAACCTTTGTTTATCTTTGAACCAGAGAGAGGGAGGGAAGAGGAGCCTAGAAAGAGGGAAACCCAGAATCCGAAGCAGGCTCCAGGTCCTGAGCAGTGAGCATAGAGTCCGACGCAGGGCTCAAACTCATGAACCACGAGATCATGACCTGAGCCGAGGTGAGACGCTTACCCAACTGAGCTACCCAAGCACCCCTACATACATTTTTTGGAGAAAGTACAGAGAATTTTCATATATCCCTTTCCCCAGACATAAATAACCTCTCCCACTATCAACATCTTGTACCGGACTGGGATGTTTGCTATAACTGATGAAACTACGTTGACATCCTTATCACCCCAAGTGTATAGTTAACATTAGGACTTGTTCTTGTTCTTGTAAATTCTATGAATTCGAACAAATATAGAGTGACAGGTATCAATTATCATAGTATCATACAGAATAGTTTCATTGTCCTAAAAATCCTTTGTGCTCTGCCTGTTTATTCCTTCATACCCACAACTCTGAAAATCACCAATCTTTCTAGTGTTTCCAAAGTTTTGCCTTTCTAGAATGTCACATAACATGAATAATAAAGTAAATTTTTTAAATTGGCTCATTTCATTTAGTAATATACATTTAACTTTCTTCTTTGTCTTTTCATGACTTGATAGCACATTTATTTTTAGTGCTGGATAATTCTATTGTTTGGAGGGGTCACAGTTTATTTATCCATTTACCAACTGAAAGACATCCTACTGCTTTCACATTTTGCTAATTATGAAAAAAGCTGGTGTATATATATATATACACACACACACACACATATATATATATATATACATGTGCAGGTGTTTGGATGAACATAAGTTTTCAACTTCTTTGGACAATATCAAGGAGTGTGACTGCTGGATAATATGGTAGGACATAGTTTAGTTTTACATATGGAAAGTATGCTTAACTTTAATATATAAAGAAATTGCCAAACTGTCTTCCTTAATAAGTGCACCTTCTTGCATTCCCACCAAAAATTAATAGTAGTTCCTGTTGCTTTACATCTTTGTCAATATTTGATGCTGTCACATTCTCAATTTTGGCCATTTTAATAAATAGTGGTGTATCATTTTTGTAGTTTCCATTTCCTTGATGACATGATGCAGAGTATCTTTTCATATGTTTATTTGTCATCCGTATATCTCAGTAGTATATCTGTTAAGGTCTTTGACCCATTTTTAATCAGTTTGTTTGTTTTCCTATTGTTGAACTCTGAGTTCTTTATATGTTTTGAATATCAGATATTTGTCTTTATGTCCTTTGCAAATATGTTCTCCCAATCTGTGGCTTGTCTTATTCTCTTGATATTGCTCTTCAGAGCAAATGTTTTTAAGTTTAATGAAGTCAAACTCATCAATTATTTATTTTGTGGTTTGTGCCATAGGTGTTGCATCTATAAAGTTATAGTCATTACATATCTTCTCCTATGTTATCTTCTAGGAGTTTTATAATTCTCTGTTTTACATTTAAGTCTATGGATCTTTTGAATTACTTTTTGTGAAGAGTGTAAGGTCTGTATTTAGATTCAATTTTTTTTGCATGTGGAAATCCAGTTCTTCCACTACTATTTGTTGAATATACCATCTTTTCTTTATTATATTGCCTTTTATCTTTTGTCAAAGGTTGGTTGCCTATATTAATATGGGCATATTTTGGGGCTCTGAATTCTGTTTCATTTTTCTATTTGTCTATTTTTCACTAATACTACAGTTTCTTGATTATTATAACTTTATAGTAGTCTTAAGGTTAGGTAATGTCAGTCTTCCAACTTTGTTCTTCTCTTTCAATATCAGGTTGGCTATTCTGGATTTTTTGTTTCTTCATATACACTTTAGAATGAAATCGTTGCTATCCATAATATAACTTGCTGGGATTTTTATCAAGATTGCACTGAATCTAAATCAATTTGGGGAGAACCGACATCTTGACAATATCGAGTTTTCCTGTTCATGAAGATTGAATATCTCTCTATTTATTCAGTATTTCTTTGATTTCCTTCATCAGATTTCTATAGTTTTCATTGTATTGAAATTATACCTATTTTGTTAGTGCTATACTTAAGCATTTCCATTTTTGACTTTTAATATAAATAGTATTGTTTTAAATTAGTGAAGGGAAGTGACTAACTTTTGTAAATTAACTTTGTATCCTGCAATCTTGCTGTAATTACTTGTTAGTTCCAGAACTTTTCTTTTTTTTTTCCTTTAAAATTTTTTTTTAATCTTTTATTTATTTTTGAGACAGTGAGAGACAGAACATGAGCAAGGAGGGGCAGAGAGAGAGGGAGACACAGAATCCGAAGCAGGCTCCAGGCTCTGAGCTGTCAGCACACAGCCCAACGTGGGGCTAGAACCAACGAAAGTCAGATCATGACCTGAGCTGAAGTCGGAGGCTTAATCAACTGAGCCACCCAGGCACACCTCTTTTTTTTTTTTTTTGTCTTATGTCTTATGTCATTATGTATAAATGAGTTGTCAACTGTGAACAAAGTCAAATGCATTTTTTTCAGTCTTACTCTGTATACTTTTTATTTCACTTTGGTCTTATTGCATTAGGCAATATGTTTTTGAAAAGCAGTGTCGAGAGGCAATATCTTTGTCTTATTTTTGATCTAGCAGTAAAGCTTTGAGTTCTCACCATTAAGTATGATGTTAGTTAAAATTTTTTAGAGATATTCTTTATCAAGTTGAAGAAGTTCTCACCAATAATTAGTTTACTGACAGTTTTTATCATGAACATTAGATTCTGTCTTTTTTTTCCTGTATATTTTGACGTGATGATGTGACTTTTCTTTTTTAGCCTATTGATAAGGTGCATTACATTAATTTGTTCTTCAATGTTGAACCAACTTTGCATATTTGGGATAAATCCCACTTGGCTATGATGTAGTAACTCTTTTTATGCATTATTGGATTGTTTTGCTAATATGTTATTGAGAGATTTTGTATCTATGTTTGTGAGAGATATCAGCATGTAGTTTTTATTATTGTTGTGGTCTTTTCTTTTTTTTTCTGGCAATGTCTTTGATTTTGATATTTGATAGTAGGATAATGCAGACCTCATGGAATGAGTTAGAAAGTATTCCTCTGCTTCTCTCTTTTGAAAGTGATTATAGAGAGTTAGTATAAATTTTTCCTTAGATGTTTGTCAGAATTCACTAGTGAACCCATATGGACCCATTGCTTTTTATTTTGGGAGGAAATTGTTGTTTCTATTTCTTTAATAAATATAGACTTATTCAGATTTTCTATCTTCTTGTGTGAGTTTTGGTAGTTTGTATCTTTCAAGGAATTGTCCAGTTCATCTACTTTACCAAAATGTGTGGGCATAGAAGTGTTCATAGCATTTCTTTATTATCATTTTAATGTTATTGAATGGAATTTCTGGTTATATTATCTCTTTCGTTTCTGACATTAGTAATCTGTGCCCCTTTTTTCCCCTTAAACTCATTTTAATTTTATTTCTTTTAAATATTGCACCTTATAGAGACCTAAAATAGGATTAGGCTCATTATGCATTTAGGTTCACAACATTTTGAAATAGACTGTTGATTTAAATTGCTTCTTTTCCATTTTTTGAATGTGAGTACTTGGGCAATTGTTAATTTCCTTTTGTTCAGTTTTATTGTATGTAATTTGTAGGTAATGATCAAGATTAGCTTTTGGGTTAGAATGATGATAGATAAAATAAGAGTACTAGGGAAATGTTTTGAATATTAGTATTACTATAGTCATTATTATATTTAAACATAATAGTGTCATTTGCTATTCTAAATTTTTGTGTTAAATAATAATATGTGAAATGCAAAAGGAAATCAAAGGTATTAAATGTTTATTAATTTTTAAGTAATCTTTGATGTTAGTAAATAAAACTGCCGAAATTAAATAAAATCCAGGATCTCACTGAAAATTTAAAAAATTTCTATACTTATTAAAGGATGATTAATGTCTAAAAGCTTGAATTCAAAAGGCTAAAAAGCTGTATTTTTTAAACTGGGACTTCTATAAATTCAGTATTAATTAACTAAACTGACTATAACCTTTTTACTAGTCTTTTTATTAATCAAAACTACATTGATCAATAAATTAATCATTAATCAAAAAATAACCTAGGTGACATAGAGAGGGAGATTATGTCTCAATTCATTAGAAAATAAAAATTATCTTAATTTTTATACATAGTTAATATATAACATCCCATAAAAGTAGCTAACTCTTCAGAGTAAGAAAATTATTTGGTATGAAGTCTTCATTTAGCTTTTTTAATGTTTATTTATTTATTTTGAGAGAGAGAGGAAGAGGGAGCAAGTGTGGGCAGGGGAGGGGCAGAGCAAGAAAGAGAATGAGAATCCCATGCAGGTTCTGTGCTGTCAACTCAAAACCTTACGTGGGACTGGATCTCACGAACCCTGAGATCCTGACCTGAACTGAATCCCAGATGAGTTGGCCACTTACATGACTGAGCCACCCCATAGCCCCTAGCTGTCATTTGGCTTTTTATGACAAAAATTTTAGATTGTTAATGGTTTTCATTGATGAAATACATTAAAAATATAAAATAAGAAAGAATAGAAATTTAGTATTAAAAATAAATTAAAATTACCCAAAACACTTTTAATTCAAATAGTTCTCCAACCAGATAATTATTCCCCTTACAATCATGTTTTGATTTCTTCTGATAAATAAAAATATTTAAAGATACAAGATAACTGATGCTTAGCAGCTACCATATGTGCTAATGTGACACACTATTTTCTTTGCTAATTTCCCCATTACAGTCAGAATGATCCAAAAGCAAAACAGAGAAGTAAAAAGTAGAGAAAGAAAATGAAGAAGAGGAAATGGGAGCAAAAATGAAAAGGAAGACAGAGAAAGAAAAAGGAGAAAGTGGAAGTTGGAAAGGAGGGGAAAGTAGAGGAAATGGAGTAGATGATATTAAAAAAATGAGGAAGAGAAGCAGGAGTAAGAGAAACGAGAAAGCAGAGGAAGATGGAGTAGAGGAAGATAAAGTGGAAAAGAAGACAGAAGAGGAAGAAAAATAAGGAAGAGATTAAGAAAAGGATGGGCAAGAGGGATAAAATGGAGGTAAAAGAGAAGAAAAAAAGAAGAATTACTAAAAAAGAAAATTCCGCAACCAAAAAAAATACTGTAATGTATGTTAACATTTCCATAAGATGAGAAAGCTAAAAAAAAAATAAAATAAAACAGAACACAAAACGCAACATTCTTTTTTTTTTTTAAGTCTATTTACTTATTTTTGAGAGAGAGTGACAGAGAGAGAGAAGAAGAGAGGGAATCCAAGCAGACCCTGTACCGTCAGCACAGAGCCTGACCCCGGGTTCCATCTCAGGAACCACAAGATCATGACCTGAGCCAAAATTCAGAGTCCGACGTTTAACTGATTGAGTCACCCAAGAACCCTCAAAAACACATTTTTTTTTAAATCTTTATTTATTTTTGAGAGAGAGAGAGAGAGAATGTAAGCTGGGGAGGAACAGAGAGAGACACAGAATCCAAAGCAGGCTCCAGGTTTGAGCTGTCAGCACAGAGCCTGATGTGGGGCTGGAACCTGCTAGCTGTGGGATCATGTCCTGAACTGAAGTTAGACAATTAACTGACTGAGACACCCAGGCACCCACAAAACACATTCTTTATTGAGTGGAGTAAAATCAAAACTGAAAAATTAGTTGGAGATATTTGATTCTTGTCCTTCTACCTAATCAGTTTCAGTTTATTTTTATTTACTATTAACTCATTGATAAATAAATTAAAAAGCTGTGCATAGTAATATTCCATGGTTTTAAATTTTTTCTGTACCTTTGCAATTATGCATTTTGTCCTTTGATATGTAGTGCCCTTTGATTTTACTCATTGAATATGATACAGTATGCTTTGTCCTTTTCAAAGAGCCTGATTTTGCTTTAGTGACCCATTCTACTTTTATTTAAAACTTCATAAGCTAAAATAATTAGACTTAAAGGAGAGTTGTTAAGAAATTACTTGTTTGGGTGTGTATGCCTAATTCAGCTTCCCCCAGGGTTAACATTTTATATAAGCATGGTGTAATTACCAAAAGCAAAATATTAATGTGATTACAATGTAATCAAATAAATTAAAAGCTTAATGCAGATTTCTCCCGTTTTAGCACAAATATTCTTTTCTTCTCTCAAGTTCAATGCACAATATTAAATTGCCATGTCTTCTACATCTCCTGCAAGCTCTCAGTTTTTCATTCTTTGCTCTTCCATATTCATGACTTGACACTTTTTAAAAGAACCAATCGAATAAGTAAATCTAAGACAACCCTATCTGAGGATACTAACTGTAGTAAAGAATAACATAGAGACAATATATCTTTATCACATCATAGCAGTGGGTAGATGTATCCATATGTTTATTACTGGTGATATTAACATTGCCATTTGGTTAGGATGGTGTTAGTCAGGATTCTCTATTCTTTTTCATTTCCATGATCTATTCATTTGAAGTAAACAAATCCAGCCCAAAATAGACGAGCCTTTAAGCTACACCTAGCAGAGGGAAGAGTATCAAATAATTTGTTAACATATGTGAAAACCACCACCACAACTAATTTATTTGCAGAAGAAGGGATATGTTGAAGCTGTACAAATATCTTATTTTTCTTCAAGGTTTTGCTCACTAATTTTAGCATTCATTGTTGGATCTTGATAGCAGCATTACTGTCGGTTACTAGTGGTGATTTTTAAAAATTTCCTTTAATTGGGGCATCTGGGTGGCTCAGTCAGTTAAGCATCTGACTTCGACTCAGGTCATGATCTTATAGTTTGTGAGTTCGAGCCCCAACAACAGGCTTTGTGCTGACAGCTCGGAGCCTGAAGCCTGTTTCAGATTCTGTGTCTCCTCTCTCTGCCCTTCCCCTGCTCATTCTCTCTTCTCTTAAAAATAAATAAACATTAATTTTTTTAAAATTTTCCTTTAGTCTTTTTTTGTGTATTAATTGGAATTCTTCTATAAAGATGAGTCATTGATTCACTCCCATTTATTTATTCAGTCACTTATTATTATCAGTATACATCGTGGATGTTTATTTATTTATTTATTTTGCTTATAACACTGTGTTATTGTGTCATCTTGCTTGAATTGTTCCAGCTTTGTCTATTGGAAGCTAAGATCTCTTTCCAGTTACCTCCTTCCTATTGGGCATTGCAATCTCCAGTCTCTTCCATCTCCTCCTCTTCTATTCCCTGCTTCTACTTCTTCTTTTAGCACTTTCTTACTCTTTGAAACTATAAAATGTTCTCCACTAATCTTGCATTTTCCATGCCCCAGCCTTAGAATAAATAAGTTGCTTAGAAAGCCCATTTCCTTTTATTGAACAGGTATTTTGAAACCAAAGTCTGGTTTCTAGATTTGCTGATTACTATTAGGCCTGTGCTCTTAGTTTCTCTCAAATGATAGAACCAGGCAACGCATGAATGGCTATTAAGCAAGGTGCATATACTTGTATATATACACATATCTCTGTATTTTATACATATATCTATCCATGTATTAATTTAAATGCACATGAATTAATATTTATATCTCTGACTTCCATCCAGCACCACAGAATTAATCACAGTTTATTCTGTCATCCTTTTCTTATTTGCCTATTTGTAATTTTCTTCCCTGACAGTGATAACCTAGTTATACTACCTACAATGTATTTACTTATTTGTTCAATTGCAATATTAGAAACATAGTTTCAGAATTGATAACCTATAATCCTGTGAGAAAATATTTATCACCTAGCGCAGATTGTACCTTCATTTCCACTATGGTAAATATAAGAAAAAATGTAAAAAGTATTAAATATCTATTAATAATTCTTAAGAAGTCTAAAAATGACAATATAGAAGGGGCACCTGGTTGACTCAGTGGATTAAATGCTCAATCTTGATTTTGGCTCAGGTCATAATCTCAAAGTTCATTAGTTCGAGCCCCAGGTTTGGCTCCATGTTGACAGTGTGGAGCCTGCTTGCTTGGGATTCTCTCTTTCCCTCTTTCTCTGCCCATCTCTTACTCATGAGTGTTTATACACGCTATCTCTCTTGAAATAAATGACTAAATTTAAAAAATGACAATATAGAAGTAATATATATGATAATATTTTGTATGTAAGTAGAAAAGTGGAAAATGAAGTTAAAATATTCTATGATCATTTTCTTGTTCAGAAGGAAGGCTTAGATAATAATCTTAAACCTAAATTAAATACATTTGTCATATTTTTCAGACTAATTATTGAAAGAATAATAACAGACTATATAACTTCCAAACTGACTACAATGAAAATAAAATATTAAAAAAAATGGTCCATCCTCTCCCTTAAAAGATCAGCAATAATAAGAGCACAAACAAAGTAAGATGGTAAATGAAAATATGACCATGTGTTTAATGACATAAATTATAAATAGTTTAAAAGGCCTTTGTATCTGTCCTTCTTTGCCTGACTTATTTAGCTTAGCATGACACCTTCAAGGTCCATCCACTTTCCTACAAATGGCCATATGTCATTCCCTCTCATTGCCATGTGATACTCCATTGTGTATATATACCACATCTTCTTGATCCACTCATCAGGTGATGGACATTTAGGATCTTTCCATCATTTGGCTATTGTAGAAACTGCTGCTATGAACATTGGGGTACATGTGCCCCTATGCATCAGCACTTCTATATCCCTTGGGTAAATCCCTAGCAGTGCTATTTCTGGGTCATAGGGGAGTTCTAATGATAGGTTTTTAAGGAACCTCCACACTGTTTTCCAGAGTGGCTGCACCAGTCTACATTCCCACCAACAGTGTAGGAGGGTACCCGTCTCTCCACACCCTCTCCAACATCTATAGTCTCTTGCTTTGTTCATTTTAGCCACTCTGACTAGCGTGAGGTGGTATCTCAGTGTGGTTTTTATTTGTATTTCCCTGATGATGAGTGATGTTGAGCATCGTTTTATGTGTCTGTTGGCCATCTGGATGTCCTCTTTGGGGAAGTGTCTGTTTATGTCTTCTGCCCATTTCTTCACTGGATTATTAATTTTTCAGGTGTGGAGTTTGGTGAGTTCCTTGTAGATATATATGTTTTCACTCATTGGTCTAATAGGAGAAACCTAATGGAGGACCGGGGGAGGGGAAGGGGGAAAGAGAGTTGGGGAGAGAGAGGGACACAAAACCTGAGAAACTATTGAATACTGAAAAACAACAGAGGGTTGAAGGGGGAGGGGGAGTGAGGGAGGGGGTGGTGGTAATGGAGAAGGGCACTTGTGGGGAAGAGCACTGGGTGTTATATGGAAACCAATTTGAAAATAAACTATTAAAAAATAAAAAAGAAATAAATAAAAGGCCTTTGTAAAGATAAAGACTGTCAAACAAAATTAAAGACCCCAAATATATTTTATTTACATGAAACATATCTAGGATGTAAGAATAAAGAGTTGTTTTAAGTTGGATAAATTAAATACAGAAAAATAATTTTATTGCCATACTGGAGTTGCTATAGCATCTAAAATTTTTTTAACTTATTTAAATTTAAGAAATTATGCTTAAGCTAAATACTTCAAAGCTCTCTGGAGATTAAGTTATTTAAATTATCTGCCTTCCTTGGTCCTTATGTAGAGTGCGAGATGCAAATAGAGCATCAGTACTTAGTCATATAAAACATTAAGGGAATTAGTGATTTTTTTCCATTCCACATGGCTCTCATTTCTTTTTTAATGCAGAAATATTTAAAATATGTAATTACATTTCCCTAGTATATTGAATTTGAGAATGCATCTGGCATAGATTTGTGTCAACCTAAACTAAATTTGGGGAAACTAAAGCACTTTAATTAAAGGCTCTGCATTTATTCATCTTAAAGTTGATTTCACTGTCTCAGTCCCTTCAAAAACACTGGATGATTTCTATTAACATATACACAAGTTTGAGGTATATAAAGACAACTGATTATTGCTATTATAACCAGAGAATGGAAATGAGTGATTCTGTTATTGTAAACTACCATCAAGAACATGTAGGGATAAAAAAAATATGTGATTCTTAGTATTTGAGTATATGACAAGTAAAAATAATTGTCTTCTTTTTATTTCCTGGGCAAAGTGATTTAAAGTCCAATAGTGCTTTAAGTGTGCCTCAAATTTTTTAGTGTTTATTTTGGGGAGAGAGACAGAGAGACACACAGCATGAGTAGGGCAGGGGCAGAGAGGCAAGCGCAGCAGAGGCTCCAGGCTTTGGCTGCCAGCACAGAGCCAGATGCTGGGTTAGAACTCATGACCCATGAGCTCATGACCTGAGCTGAACTCGAGGCTTAACTGAATGAGCCACCCAGGCGCCCCTAAAGACTTTCTAAAATCCAGATAAAATAGGTACTAAGATAATGAAAGCACTTGAATAATTTGTGTGAAATTGGTGACTATGACTATGGGTGGCCTATCTGAAACTATTTTTTAAGAGAGAGAGGAAGAAAGAGAGCAGAGGAAGAGACAGACTCTCTCTCAGCCCACAGAGCTTGATCCCACAACCCTGGGAACACGACCTGAGCGGAAATCAAGAGTTGGACACCTAGCCACCCGGCACACTACTATCTGAATATTTTTAAATATTTATGTTATACAAAGTATATTTGGAGTTAAAATAGATCCATTGTGTCACTACATTTTATTATAACTATGTATATGGCATATGTATATGTATATGGTACGTATATGGTACATTGTTGAATAAATATCTTAGGATATATACTCAACAAATTCCTTTACATCATATATTTAAAATGTGTTAATTATAAACAGAAAAAGAAATATTGTTCTCATACTTACTCAGTGTAAGTCAAATACTCTTACCATGCCACTAATTTTGAAGCTTAATTGAATAAGGGTAAGAAATCTAGTACTTAATAACTTAAACAAAACAATTTCAAATGTTTAAAATTGTGATGTTTAGCATTATAGAAGTGTTTTGGTACATGATAAAATAAATGCAGTAGTAATTTCACCTGGACTTAAATAATTATAATATGTAATTTTATAGATTTCCCTTCAGTGTCTTAAGAGAAACACCATTAAATGAATTCTTAAACATGTGGACTATTTCATTATAAATGAATATCAAAATATTAACTATATTCCTTAGATAATTGAGAACTTAACATAAATTATTTTCTTAAAGAATTAAAATTCTTAAATTTCAAGCATCATCCTTAAATTTTAGATTAAAGGGTAACCATTCAACATATAGCAGTTAAAGAACAGTGGGGTTTTGTAATTTAAAAATTTTGATATCCCTAGTCATAATAAAAAGTTCTGATTTATCTCGCTTTATACTTATTTAAGCATGGGGACTTGACCTTCCTTCTCCTTATCAGATAAGCCTCATTTGATATTACATTTGTGCTCTTATTAAAATAGTGTAAAAGATAGCATATTAACTAACCTCTCAGTAGTGCTGAAGTCTTCCACAAAGGAAGTACACATTGGGTATCCTGCAACAATTTCCCCATTACCAGGGTCATCGTACTGCAAAGAATGAAACTTAGTTAATTACCTTATTTATTCTGTGGGAGGTGGTGGTAGCAAATATGATTCTGTTACGCCACTTGGGTAAACTATTAGAGAAACAATTTCATTTTAATGATGATATATATATGTATATATATATATTCACACATACAGAAACAAAGTTGTTAACTGTATATGTATATTTATGAAACATGCTAGTGGCAAAACACGGTGTGTCACATACCAGTTTTTATAACTGTTGTGTACTGTGTAGAGAGTATAAAGTGAGATAAATCAGAACTTTTTATTATGACTAGGGATATCAAAAAGACTGAGAGTATTATTGGATTAACAATAAAACAAGCTGAGTGTATATTTTTAATGTTTATTTATTTATTTTGAGAGACAGAGAGTAAGCAGGAAAGGGGCAGAGAGAGAGGAAGAAAGATAGGAGGAGAGAGAATCTCAATCAGGCTCCATGTTGTAAGCATGGAGCTAGACGCGGGGCTTGAACTCACCAACCCCAAGATCATGACCTGAGTCTAAACCAAGAGCTCGACGTTTAACTGACTCAGCCACCCTGACATCCCCTGAGAGTATTTCTTTAATTTGGAAACTTGAATTCAATTCTAAAGTGGAGCTATAAAGTAAAATCACACTCAATTAAAAACATTAGTGTAAAGGGTGCCTGGGTGGCTCAGTCAGTTGAGCATCCATCTCTTGGTTTTGACTCAGGTCATGATCCCAGGGTCATGGAATTGAGCCTGACGTCATGCTCTGTGCTGAGCATGAAACCTGCTTGAGTTTCTCTCTCTCTCTCTCTCTCTCTCTCCTCTCTCTCTCTCTTCCCCCTTCTGCTCCTCTCCAACATTGCACTCTCTCTCTCTAAAATATAAACAAAAAACAAACAAATAAATAATAAATAAATAAAACAAACACTCGTGTTAAAATCATAGTGCTGAAATTATTATGAATGGAAATTATCTTTGTATCATATTTATATTTTTTGCCTATGTAGTCAAGCATTGTTAGGCACTAAAGAACAGAGAGAAGAGGAGAAGACAAAACATATAAGTAACCTATAGGCTAGTGAGCAAAACAGACACAAAGATAGGTGTCCTGTGTCACAGAGGAGTAGATCCTGTTGTTATATAGGTGGATTAGTGGGACACTTAACAATTTTGAAAAATCAAAGGAAGTTTCCAGAGAAAGTGGCATGATAGAAATTAACCAGTGGTAGAAATAATGAGAGTAAAGTGAGTTGAGAGTTTATTCCATAAAGAACAAGTAATACCATAAAGTATGCCATAAGTAACATGTAATTGAAAGTGTCCGGAATACAGAATTGAGTTTAGAGTGGTGGTGAAAAAAGAGTCCTAAAAAAGAACCAGAAGCCAGAAAATTAAGGATATTGAATTCTACATTAAGGAATTTGTAATTTTGCTTATTTATTTATATACTTATTTACTGACTTATATAGAGTGTTCATGAGTGCACACAAGTGGGTATGGGAGGGGCAGAGAGAGAGGGAGACAGAATCCTAAGCATGCTTAGCACGGAGCCTGACTCAGCGATTGATTCCCATGACCATAAAATTACAAGTTGAGTTATAATCAACAGTCCAACACTTGATTGACTGAGCCACCCAGGCACCCCAAGGAATTTGCAATTTAAGCTTGAAGTTATGGGATGACAAATAAATAATGTTTTTTTGTAACAACAGTGACAATTGTGATCTCATGTGGAATATAATTTAGTCTTAGATAAACTAGTAAGCAGGCAAAACAGTCAAGAGTTTTCTGGACAATTCGATGGAAAGATGGAAGCTGCTAAATTACAAAGTTAGAACTTGCATCTAGAGTTGGAAAAAAAAAACAGTATGAAACAAAGAGAGATCTTGGCTAAAGATATTTATTTTCAGAAATTTAGTAGAAGTATGCCAAAGAAGCCATGTTTAAGAACACCTGCTTTGTTTGTTTGATTTCTTTATTTTCCATTCGACCTTCTAAGGAGGTATGCAGAAAGGCACTTCACAAAAAACAAAAATCTTCATTTATATAAATATCTTTGGCCTGTCCAACATTCTGAGTCCATTATTACAGAAACCGACCATGGGAGCTGCAAGAAGAAAAGAATCAGATCCTAGCAATGAGAAGATTACCCAACCTTGAGAAGAACTGTTATAGGTAAAATCACTGAAATCTTTCACCAGTATTTAAGAACGTTGAAGAACAGGAGTATCAGCTGCTTATAGCCCCAAAATAAGACACAGAAACTTTACCAGAAGCCATCACAAAACTCATTTCTACTATACTTATAGGTCTGCCTGCTACCAGAGAATAATGTTTTCTTCACTTTAACCTCCCGTTAATTAAGTATTGCTTATGGTGGTCATTCTAACTTAGTTGTCCACTAACAAGAGACTCTGATTTATTAAGTTCCCAGGATTCTCCCTGATTGGCAAGGTGGTGTTATTTTATCTATCTATCTATCTATCTATCTATCTATCTATCTATCTATCTATCATCTATCTATCTATCTATTTAGAACATGCATGGGTGCACACAAGAGAGCAGGGGAGGGGCAGAGAGGGAGAGAAACTTAAGCAGGCTCTGTGCTAAGCATGGAGCCCGACTTGGGGATTGAGCCCATGACCATAAAATCGTGAGCTGAGTTATAATCAATAGTCCAGCAGGATAATGCTGTCTCTGCAATCAATAATTGAGGATAGCCTTATAAGTTTCTAATTTTCTGTTTTGGTGAAGCCATACTATGCTAAAACTAGAAGTTGGCCTATAAAGCCTGCTCATATTTGATTTTATTCTTTTCTAAAAGATGAAAACATGTAAGACAAACTGCATTGCATAAGAACATATCAGAAGAATTAAAGTAAATACAAGGTAATAAAAATTAGCAGTTAATTTAAAAACATTATTTGTCTATGCTAGTGTTTATAACATTTATGTTTATATGTTGTTAAGGAATATATCTAAAACATATCATTAATTTTAAAACCAAAAAAAATCAATAGGTTTTTAGTTATTTCATCATTATATTGGATTCTGTTCAGCAAGCTCAACTTCATATTTTAAAATCTATTTTCAAAAGCTTGTAGTTAAAACATTTTTTGATGCCTTAAAACAGCTTTACTAATTTAAGTCTTTTTTTGTCACAGTTAGTGTCTGACAATGGTTTTATCATCCTGATAATAGTCTCTAAAGGTAAAACTAAAGATTTTGGTAGGGAAGAAAAGCATCTCTTTCATTTCAAAGCAATAATGACACAACCTATATTTTCAAATATATTTACATACATGTTACAGATGTTATAAACTCTATCCTAAAATGTATATAATTTCACTTGCTGAATTAATAGAAAAAGAAGAATATGAATAAAATCATATCCCAAATAGAATCTTCCAGTTATTTTTGAATTCAGTCTTAATTGAACACCCCTTTAGTAACACAGAAAATTACGTCACATAGAAGGTTAAGTTGTCAGCAGTCATGAATCAACTATCTCATCCTTAGGTAGAATCCTAACGCAGGACATCTTGGTTGACAGTTTCCTACCCTGTAAAAGAGAAATTAGGTGATTCATTTATGTTTGTAAATTTGGCTGGTTTTGACCAGATGGAGCAAGCGGACATAAATGTGCCATAGGCAGAGATGGGAGCCTGTAATTCTGTGCACTTATTTTCTCCAGAGAACTTGGTCATGAATAAGCAGCCCAGGCATTTCCCTTTGTTTCACATTCTGTTCTCCCACACTATGCCAGCCCATCGTCTGGACACATCATCTCACTCTACAGCCACATTATAAGACCATCTGGTACACTTAGCACAGAAAATTGTGAAATTCTGAGAGGCAGTGGCTGATCAGTGCCTGAATAAAACACTCTCATCTAAGCTAATGACTCGACAGTTGTATGTGCACCTAAATTTAGATTGTTATATTTGATTTTGATCTAATATCTGTGTGTGTATGTATGTGTGTGTGCTTCTAATGTCCATGTGTTTATGAGAGTAAGACTTTAACAAACCAAATTTGTGTAACTTGTTAAAAGATTTAAATCTTAAGTGTGTAGTCCACAAATTTATAAAATAATGGGATATTTTTCAGGAAACTCATTGCACCTCAGAAAATTGCTCATAATTAAGAAAATGAAACACTGAACTCTTGATTTCTTACCTCCAAATACGTTCTTCATGAAGCCTTTGCAGTTTCAGTAAATGGTAACTTACCTTGGTCTAGTTGGTCAAAATTTTGGAGCTTTACTTATTTCCTCTCTTTCTCACATATCTTATCTCCAATTAACAGTGAAAATTTTCATTTCAGTTTTGAAATATATTCACTTTCCGACCTGTTATTATCTGATCCTAGCTGTCATGATCTCTTCTTTGGAATACCATGCTTACCTCCCAGCTGGTGTTTATGATCCTTCTCCTCCAGAACCTATACTTGACCCAGTAGCCTGAGGGATCCCTGAAAATGTGAGTCAGATCACTGGGCACCTGGGTGGTTCAGTGGTTCAGTGTCAGACTTCGTTTCAGGTCATGATTAAACCCCATGTCAGCACAAAGCCTGGAGCCTGAGATTCTGGATCTCCTTCTCATTCTCTGCCCCTCCCCCATTCCCACTCTGTCTCTCTGTCTCTCTCTCTCTGTCTCTCTCTATTATAAATAATAAACATTCAAAAAAAAAGAAGATTAAAATGTGAGTCAGACCAGGTCACTCTTCCACTCAAGCTCTCCAAGGATTTGCCATTTTAATCAGACTAGAAGTTTAACAACTGCCCAAAATTGGCTAAATAACTCTACCGTGCTAATTCTCTGACCTCATCTCTTACAACATTTCCCTATAATTATTCTCTTCAAAGCTTCATTACTCTGTATCCAGCAGGCCACTCACACTCCTGCCTCAAAAGTTGTTGATCCATCTACCTGAAATAATTCTTTCTTACATCCCTCAATTCACTGCTCAAAAACAATAGTATCAGAGAAGTATTTTCACATCACTCTGTATAATCATTTCTATCCTGTGTGTTCCTAATTGCCTTGCTTACCTGCATTTTTCTCATATAATTATCAATGATCTGACAATAATTCACCTAATTTCATTTAAGAAATTATTAATTATAAGAAATTCTATTAGTTTAGTTAGTATTAAATAAAGAGTTTAGAGTTAAATTATGGCCTATTACTTTCCCACTGATTAAACATTTTATTTATTTATTTTTTTAGTGTTTATTTATTCTTGAGAGATACGGAGAGACAGAGCACAAACAGAGGAGGCGCAGAGAGAGAGAGGGGGAGACACAGAATCCAAAGCAGGTTCCAGGCTCTGAGCAGTCAACATTGAGTCAATATGGGGCTCAACCCACAAACTGTGAAATCATGACCTGAGTTGTTTGGACGCTTAACCGACTGAACCACTCAGATGCCATTTATTTCATTTCATTTAAACTTAAAAAAGGTCTTATATACATACTTAGATATATTTTTAATCATGTATTTACTTTGGCACATTTGTTAATAGGTAAATCAAATAAGCTGGAGAAACCATTTCTAAAGCATTTAATTCTCAGAGCGGTATTTCACTCTTCTGACTCAGCATTTTTAACATCCAAATTTTTCCATACAATGACATATTTTGTGACATCAAGGAATTTGGAATTGCAGCATTTCTTAAAAGAGCGTCCTTCTCAGTCCCTGTGACTTTCTTCAAAACAGCTGACACCCAGTGTTTATACTGCCACTTTATTTTTTTTTTTTTAAATGTCATTCTAGGATGTTGTGGCCTGGGCCCCATTCTCACAGAATACTTTGTATTTATCAGTTATTGCCATGGGGCAGCCAGCCAGAACGTCTCAGTGGCATACATTAATGCAGTCATCTGCCAAAGTCAGCAACTGAGGGTTGAAAAATCTAGTCCTCTCACAGAGGCCAGGAACGGTGATTGTAGTATGGGGTGGTAGTGATAAGGGGATGATTATTTGTTGGATAGTAATTATATCTACATATAATAATGGGAGTCTTTTTAGCACCTTTCTCTTGAGTTGGTCCACTCTCCAGTGTTCTAGTATTCTCACTAAAGTGTAAAGGTCTGGTGCCAGAGATGAGAGACAAATGCATAAAAATGCTTCGAGCTCTGAAATTCACTATTTCACCAGTCACTTTATTATTTATTAGTATGGCCCCTGTGTCTGTGTGCCGTGTGTCCCTGATCGGAAGATCTTCTGTTTCATCCATTGTAAACCATAAAACCCCAGACCTCTATCCAGCTCTGTGCAGTGGGTTAGATCTGTGCACCAAACTGTTTATTACATAAACTTTCAGTCTTTATGTTTTACATTTTGCTTCATTGCTACGTATAGTGAAAGCTGGTTGAAGAAATTAGCTTTTTACCATGTCACAAGGCACCCCAAAATTTAGTCACTTAAAATGGCAAGCAGTTACTTGTTCATGCTTCTGAGCTCAGTAGTTCAGGTTGAGCTCTGCTGGAAAGGCTCACTTCTGATTCATGTGTTATTGGCCTTTGTGTCTGTCCTAGCTGAAACAACTCTCTGTGTGATCTTTCAATTACTAGCATAGATTTATTTACTTGTCAGCAAGATTTTATGAGGGCACACGGTGTCTTGTGCCTAGGCTCTGGCCTCAAGCAACGCCATATCTGACACATTTTGGGTCAAATCACAAGGCTTACCCAAAGGAGTAGACCCCACTGCCGCTACAACATCTGTGTAGCCATTAGTAATCTACCATGCTGGTGCCTCAAATCCTGAATACTAGGAGGCTTGTGAGAAAGAAGAAATATGGTGTTTCTCAGGTTTCTTCACACACAAAAAAAAATTATTTAGGTCTCCTAACCTAGTTCTCACTTACCCATTAGAGTTTTCCCACTCCTGTCAATTTGTTTTGGCTGTCTTCTCTGCTTTTGTGTTAGTCCTTCTAGGTTTACTCCATTCCCTGTGCTCCAAATTAACATAGAACAAAAACCAGATTACCTTATTTAATTGAATAAACTTCGAGGAGGAAGCAAACTTAAAGCCTGTGTGAAATTCAACATCCTTAACTGGAGGACACTATGCCACTACTCTATCTGGAAAATCCCTATTTAGCCTTTAAAATTGTACCCTGTAGCACCCAGCCCAGTGAGATCTTCCTTAAGCGCTTCACAGATGGATTTGATCAATTCCATTTTTAAATGTCTATGTCTATTTATGAGCCTGTCATCTTATTTACCACACTACATTAGAATTGCTTTAGCAAAATGGAATGGCTATTAAAGGTGCAGACTTTGGAGCCAACTACCTGGGTTCAAATCTCAAGTTCACCACTCACCTTGGCACATTTCCTGAGCTCTTAATATCTTTGTCCAATTCTCTTAGAGTTGCTCCTAGGGTTAAAAAAAACTGACCCAGGTAGATTACTTAGAACAATGCCTGGTACATATTGAGGGGAGAATAAGTGCTATTTATTATTACCATATATATATTTTGAGGCCAGACAATGAGCTAATTAAGAATTCAAATTACATATTTCTCACCTTTACAATCCTAGTGGGGTGCTGTGTCACTACGCAGTATTTGCCTCATGAATAAGGGAATATCTCAGCACTCCATTCATCTCATAAAACATCCTGTGGTGATCCTAGCACAGCTTGTTCTTTCATCTTCCACTTGCCCTAGGATCCTTTGCCAGGGAGAACAAATGTGGTATCCAGCTAGACTTTGCTCTCCATATTTAGTGTCCTGTCAATATCCTAAATGCTTCATTTCCAAAGACTTTTGTATAGTTGATTTCTGATAGGTGCAGAACTAGACACAAATGGTAGATATGCACATAAATGAGATATCAACCCTATCTTACATGTATAAGTAATTTTGAGTATAATAATTAATGTTTATGCTATATCTGTGTCAGGCTCTTAAGGTACAAAAAATGTTTGGCTTTATGCCTTCCTATAACCTAATTATTAATTCCTCAAATTCGAACATGAGGAAGTACCTTCTGGTTTCTCCTATTAAACCTTTGATTTAAGAAGGCACAGTCATAATTCACTCTCACACTGATTTTTATTTTACTCATGTCATTTAGCTGGCCAAGAGGATTAAGATCACATGTCATGATGATGTCTGTCACCAACAGTTCTACATCTTCTTCATTTTGAACATCACTTGAGAATATGATATTTTATTTAATCCTATCATCTTGTGAAGTGAATCTGTTGCCTCCATTCTACATAGGATAAAACAGAAGCCCAAAGAGACCAATGACCTGCCCAAACTGACAAGTCAAGTTTGTTGTTAGCCACTGTCCCAAAGAGGAAATGCTGATTTTACCCGTTAGTTCTCACTGAACATTTAGGTAATATTTTACATAGAGTACTAAAGGAATTGCCTGTTCTTTGAGTGGAGGGGATTATATATCAACAAACATCCCATTAAAATGTTGAATGTATGTGGGATAAATCTTTGGGTGTGTCCTTTATTTTCCTTAGAACAGTGTTCATACAACAAATCAGTTTTTAACTATCTATTAAATATTGAATGAATGGTTAAGGTGAAGAGCACTTAAGATAACACCTAGCTTTTTTCTCTGATTGTTTATCAAAATCCTTAGTCAAAATCTTATTTTTCTCATAGACCCTATTATGAGTTGAATTGTCTTTCCTCAAAATTCATATGTTAAAGTCCTGGCCCTCAATATCTCAGAATGTGACCTTATTTGAAAATTGGGTCTTTAGAGAAGAAATAAAATTGAAATGAGTTCATTAGGGTAGACCTTAATTCAATATGATTGTTATACTAATAAAAAAGGGAAGTTTGGAGACAGGCACATGAACATAATAAGAAGATAACGGGAACAGACATAGGGAGTAGATGGCAATATATAACAAAAAAAAGAGGTCTGGCACAGATTCTTCCCCAATAGCCCTCATAAATGACAAACCTTGTCAACACCTTGATTTAGATTTCTAGCCTCCAGGAATGTTAGAAGATAAAATATATTTTGTTTCTGTGGTACTTGTTGGGCAGACTTAGAAAGGTAATACAGATCCTACCACCTATTTTCACTGTCTTAAATAATGTCTAGAATCTAGCCACTTCTCATTACTGTGTATGTCAGATTCATATTACTACTTAAAACCTTTAGAAGTGCCCTGTATTTACCAAGACACAAAACAAAGTCCTTATTATGGCTAATAAGACCATACATAATTGAGTCCTTTGTTTTCTCTATGACCTTATCATCTTTTCTCCATTCTTTCACCTATCTCTAGACTCTGCTCCACCATATTGACCTCTAGATCTTCCTTGAGTATGATAATCAAGTGTTTGCCCCTCAGATTTCTACTTAATGTTCCCTTTCCTTGGAATGCTCATCTCTAATATAGTTGAATTTCTTTTATTTTCTTCTAGTTTCTGTAAAACATCACTTTGACAGTCAAGTCTTTATTGACCAAACTCTATAAAAGAGCACTTCAGTCTCTCATAATTCACTCTCTGGCATATTACATAAATACTTAAACAACTCATAAAAATAATAAAACTCAGCTACTGCTCTCTGGTTGCTTACAGTCTAGTTGGAGAGGTGGTCTGATGCCATTTCTATGTCTCAGAAGAAATATGGAGGATATCATAAAGGAGATATCTGAATAGGTCTTGAAGAATGTATAAAACATCAAGCCAGATAAAAGAGAAAAGAATTCCAAACCACATTATTAGCATGCACAAAAATGTTTGTCAAGAATAATAATTAAAATACAATACTTTCAGAAATTATTTAATTGCAAAACACAGAGCCACCTGTGGGAACCAGTACAGCTGCCTAATTTATGTATGTCAAGCTCCATCTCCTGTGTTCTGGAAGTATTGTTCTTCTCAGTCAAAATTGCTTAAGTCCTTCTCCATTGTTCCCTCCCCAGGAAGACAAGCACAAGACACTGCCCACACCAAGTCTTTTGACTAAAACTCTGCAGGGCCTCAGTTCTTAGGGAAGTTGTGTCAGGTCTCATTTTATAAGCAGTTCAGAACACATCTTGTTAAAACTTGCCACATTCAGGCCAGGGACCAAACACTGCCCACAGCAGGAGAAGAGAGATTGTAGACAACTGGCCTGAAAGATAGAGCAGGCAGAATACAACAGCAGAGTCTACACAGCACACACTGGAGACACTTCCTGACACACTAGGTCTTGGGACTATATAATATCTTTCATTTTTTCACTAAAGGATGATCCCAACTGTATTAAATTTTTTTTAATTTTTAAATTAATTTTTTAAATAATTAAGTAAGTGGGAAACAGTCTCCTAGACCTCAACTGCAGCAATTTCCTACTCGACACATCCCCAAAGGCAAGGGAAATGAAAGCAAAACTGAACTCTTGGGACCTCATCAAGATAAAAAGCTTGTGCACTGCAAAGGAAACAATCAAGAAAACTGTTGGGCAACAGATGGAATGGGAAAAGATAGTTGCAAATGACATATCAGATAAAGGGCTAGTATCCAAAATCTATGACATCTTCTTAAGGACATTACTTTCAGAAGTAAAAAACATACTTTGTTTTTCTAACACACAGGAGAAGGCAGAGCCTTAGACAAAATACCAAGACAGAGGAATATTTGTGAAAGACTAAAGTACAAGATAAGGCCATAGCCAGAGATCTAAGCAAACAAAACAAAACAAAATATATTAGTTACACGCCTGATGAAGTATTTAAAGCAATGATTATAAAGACACTCACTGGGCTTGAGAAAAGAATAGAGGACATTAGTTAGACCCTTACCACAGTGATAAAATAGTTAACAAACAATCAACAAAAGGCAAAAAGTGCAGGGAATGAGATTAGAAACAGGCTTGATGTAATAAATTGCAAGCTGGAAAAAGTAGGAGAATGAATTACTGACTCAGATGATAAAATGATGGAAAATAATGAATCTTAACAAAAGAGATAAAGAGTTATGTAACAGGAGAATAGATTTAGGGAACTCAGTGACTACATCAAATGTAATTACATCGTATTATAGGAGCCCTGTAAGAAGAAGAAGAAGAAGAAGGCTAAGACAAAGATGAAGATGAAGACAAGAAGAAGAAGAGGAAGAGGAGAGATCAAAGGCTAAAAAATTTATTTCAAGAAATAATAGAAAACTTTTTTAAATTAGAGAGGGAAGCAAATATCCAGATCCAGGAGGCAAAGGGAGGTCCCATAAAAATGAACAAAAGCAGGCCAACACCAAGACATATTGTAATTAAATTTGCTAAATATATGATTAAGAAAAAAAACCACTAAAAGCAGCATGCCAAATGAAGTCCTAAAATTACAAGGGAAGACCCATAAGGCTGGCTGCAGATATCTCAACAGAAAAGTGGCAAGCCAGAAAGGAGTGGCATGATATCCTCAAGTGCTCAATGGGAAAAATATTCAGCCAAGAATATTCTGTCCAGAAATACTATCATTCAGAGTAGAAGGAGAGATAAAAAATTTCCCAGAGAAACAAAAACTAAAGTAGTTTGTAACCACTAAACCAGATCTGCAAGAAATATTAAAGGGGACTCTTTGAGTGCAAGGGGGGTACCAAAAGTGACCAAAAAAAGAGAGGATCAGAGAAATTTCTAGAAAAAATGACAAAGCAAGTATTAAAATGGCAATACATACATATCTATCAATAATTACTCTGAACATAAATGGATTAAGTGTTTCAATCAAAATATATAGAATATGAGAATAGATTAAAAAAACTATGGACCTATTCATATGCTACCTATAAGAGACTCATTTTAGACCTAAGGACACCCTCAGATCGAAAGTGAAGGGTTAGAGAAACATTTATCACACAAATAGAAAAGAAAGTCAAACCAAAGTAGCAAAACTTATATAGGACAAACTAGACTTTAAAACAAAAACTGTAGGTCTAATAGGAGAAACCTTACAAGAGACCCTGGGAAGGAAGTGGTGGGGTCGGGGAGAAGGTTAGGGAGAGGGAGGCAAATCATGAGAGACTCTTGAATACTGTAAACAAACTGAGGGCTGAAGAGGGAGGAGGAAAGGGGAAGGGGAGTGAGGGTCATGGAGAAGGGCGCTTGTGGGGAAGAGCACTGAGTGTTATACGGAAACCAACTTGGCAATAAACTATTAATAAAAAAAAGACAGTAAAAAGAGACAAAGAAGGGCATTATATAATAATAAAGGGAATAATTTAAAAATGACATTAAAAATTGTCAATATTTATGCATCCAACATGAAAGAACCCAAATATAGAAAACAATAATAAACATAAAGGAACTAATTGATAATAACACAATAATAGTAGGGGATTTTAACACCCCACTTATATCAATGGACATATCATCTAAACTGAAAATAAACAAGGAAACAATGGTTTTGAATGATACACTGGATCGGATGTACTTAACAGATATATTCAGAATATTCCATCCTCAAAGAGGAAAAATGGAACATTCTCCAGAATAGATCACATTTTAGGTCACAAAACAGGCCTCAACAAATACAAAAAGATTGATTCATACCATTCACCCTTTCTGACTACAATGCCATGAAACAAGAAGTCAACCACAAGAAAAGAACACAATTATACAAATGGTAAACAAAGTGCTGCTAAACAATGAATGAATCAACCAGCAAATCAAAGAACTAAAACAAAATTCATGGAAACAGATAAAAATGAAAAACAACAGCCCAAAAATTTTGGGCTGCAGCAAAAGTCATCACAAGAGGGGAAAAAAATAATCTATATAAAAACAACCCCCCCCAAAAAAGAAAGAAAAAAACAGATCAATGAAACCAGAGACTGGTTCTTCGAAAAAAAATAATAAATTGATACACCTGTAGCTTGGTGTATCAAAATGAAAAGAGAAAAGACCCAAATAAATCGAATCATAAGTGAGATTGGAAACATAACAACCAACACTACAGAAATACAACATAAGAGTTTATGAAAACTATATGCCAAAATATGGGACAACCTGGAAGAAATGGATAAATTCCTACAAACATATAACCTTTCAAAACTGAAACAGGAAGAAATAGAAAACTTGAACAGGTTGATAACCATCAAAGAAAATGAATCAGTAATCAAAAAACACCCAACAAACAAAAGTCTAGGGACAGATGGCTTCACAGGCCAACTTTACCAAACATTTAAAGAGTTAATATGTATTCTTTTCAAACTATTCCAAAAAATAAAAAAGGAAGGAAAACTTAGATATCATTCGATGAGGTCAGGACTACCCTGATATGAAAACCAGACAAAGACTTCCCCCCCCCAAAAAAAAAAAAAAAGAAGAAGAAGAAAAGAAAAGAAAAGAAAAAAAAGAACGACAGGCTAATATCCCTGATGAGCATGGATGCAAAAATCGTCAACAAAAATACTAGCAACCTGAATCCAGCAATACGTTAAAAAAATCATTCACCACAATCAAGTGGGAATTATTCCTGGATTGCAAGAGCAGTTCAATATTCAGAAATCAATCAACAGGATACATCATATTAATAGAAGAAAGGATAAGAACCACACAATTATTTCAATAAATACAGAAAAACATTTGGCAATGACATCTACTCATGTTTAAAACCCTCAACAAATTAGGTTTAGAGGAAACCACATAATATAGGCCGTCTATGAAAATCTCATAGCTAATATTATCATCCATGGGGAATAACTGAGAGCCTTTCCTCTACATTCAGGAATAAGACAGGGATTCCACTCTCACCACTTTTGTTTAACATAGTACTGGAAGTCCTAGCCTCAGCAATCAGAAAACAAAAAGATATAAAAGTCATCTAATGGGCAAGGAAGAAGTCAAACTTTCCCTATTTGTAGATGACATGATACTCTATATAGAAAACTTCAAAGACTCCACCAAAAAACTGCTAGAACTATCACACAAATTCAGTAAAGTCACAGGTTACAAAATCAAAACACAGAAATCTGTTGCATTTTATACAACAATAATGAAGGAACAGAGAGAGAAATCAAGGAATCAATCCCATTCAGAACTGCACCAAAAACTGTAAGATACCTAGGGAAATTCCTAACCAAAGAGACAGAAGCTCTGTACTCTAAAAACTATAAAAAATTAATGAAAGGAATTGAAGATAACACAAAGAAAAGGAAAAGAAAATCATTACATGCTCATGGATTGAAAAAACAAATATTGTTAGAATGTCTATACTACTCAAAGCAATCTACACGTAATTTTTATCAAAACACCATAAGCATTTTTCACAGAGCTAAAACAAACAATCCTAAAATATGGAACTACAAAAGATCCAGAATAGCCAAAGCAATCTTGAAAAAGGAAAACAAATCTGGAGGCACCACAATTCTGGACTTCAAGTTATATTACAAAGCTGTAGTGATTAAGACAGTATTGTGCTGGCATAAAAATAAATACATAGACCAATGTAACCCAAAAGAAAATTCAGAAATTAACCCACAGTGATATGGTCAATTATCTTCAAAAAAGCAAGAAAGAATATTCCATAAAAAAACAAGGTAGTCTCTCCAACAAATGGTGATGGGAAAACCAGACAGTCACATGCAAAAGAATAGAACTGGATCACTTTCTTACACCAAACATAAAAATAAATTCAAGATGGATTAAAGACTTAAATGTGAGACCTGAAACTATAAAAATCCTAGAAAAGGATGTGTCCTTAGAGAAGGGAAACAAAGCAAAAATAAACTATTGGGATTTCATCAAAATAATAAGTGTCTGCACATCAAAAGAAACAATTAACAAAACTAAAAGGCAACCTATGGGATGGGATAAGATATTTGCAAATGACATATCTGATAAAAGGTTAGTATCTAAAACATATAAATAACATATAACTCAGCACTGAAAAATAAAATAATTTAAGTAAAAATGGAAAGAAGACATGAATAGACATTTTTCAAAAAAAGATACCCAGATAACCAACAGACACATGAATAGATTCTCAACACCACTCATCATCAGGGAAATACAAATCAAAACTACAATGAGATATTGCCTCACACCTATCAGAAGGACTAAAATCAGCAACATAAGAAACAATGGTGTTGGTGAGGATGTGGAGAAAGATGAACCCTCTGGCACTATTGGAGGAAATGTAAACTGGTGCAGCCTTTCTGGAAAGCAGTATGAAGTTTCCTCAAAAAGTTAAAAATAAAATTATCCTATGATCTAGCAACTTCACTGCTGCATATTTACCCAAAGGTTACAAAAATACTAATTCAAAGGAATATATGCACCCCAATGATTATAGCAGCATTACGGAAACAAACCAAGTGTCCATCAACTGTTAAATGAATAAAGATGGCATATATATACATACACATATCTTCTTGGAGAAGCCATCCTATGTTGCAAGCAATAGAACAAAAAATATTTTAATTCCAATAGCCACTACTATAGTGGGTTAATAGAAATTGTTTAAACCTTCCAAGGGCTACAAACAACATGTAACAAGGAGAAGCCACTTTCTGAGGTCACCCAATTTAATTTACATTCCTGGTGCTCTTAAGGCCATTAAATGACCATTTTCAAATGCTTTCATGCTCAAGTAGCAATATTTCTTCTCTGAGGCTTGTCCAGTTCCCACATTTGTCTTTTATCTCTTCTGAACATTCTCAGAAACTCAAAATCACATGCCTCCTTACTGGTTTATTTTCTTTGTGCTGTTCTACGGAGGCAGTTTAAGGGAGAACAAGACAGGAATGTCCATTTGGAACCTTATCTTCCCAGAACTGTTGTTGGAGTTTCTGCCTTTGTAACAAAATAAAATCTATTTTCTGCAAAAATAAACTTCAGTTATTAGAATGTTCTGAGTTAGACTCAAACATATTTTTCACCATAATATCTTTCTAAACCAAGTGTCTCTCACTATGGTTTAATGAATCCTGATTATTTTGTGAATAACACTCTTCCTATTTTCTTCTCTTGGATAATTCTTACAGATCTTTCAGCTCTCACTGTAGTGCTACTTCTGTGTGACATACTTCCTATCACTCAATTCTCAGGTGAGTCTTCCAAGACCTCTCATGGCCTACTGTACAGTACTTCACTTATAGAATGGTTCACACTGCATGTAAAGTCTTGAACAATCCAGTGAAGGAATGGGCAGAAGACATAGACAGACACTTCTCCAAAGAGGACATCCAGATGGCCTACAGGCACATGAAACGATGCTCAACATCACTCATCATCAGGAAAATACAAGTCAAAACCACACTGAGATACCACCTCACATTGGTCAGAGTGGCCAAAATGAAAGAATCAAGAGACTATAGATGCTGGCCAGAATGTGGAGAAACGGGCACCCTCCTACACTGTTGGTGGGAATGTAAACTGGTGCAGCCACTCTGGAAAACAGTGTGGAGGTTCCTCAAAAACTATCACTAGAACTCCCCTATGAGCCAGAAATAGCACTGCTAGGGATTTACCCAGGGGATACAGAAGTGCTGATGCATAGGAGCACATGTACCCCAATGTTCATAGCAGCAGTTTCTACAATAGCCAAATGATGGAAAGATCCTAAATGTCCATCACCTGATGAGTGGATCAAGAATATGTGGTATATATACACAACGGAGTACTACATGGCAATGAGAAAGAATGAAATATGGCCATTTGTAGGAAAATGGATGGACCTTGAGGGTGTCGTGCTAAGCAAAATAAGTCAGGCAGAGAAGGACAGATACCATATGTTTGTACTCATAGGTCTAACAGGAGAACAGGAGAAACCTAATGGAGGACCATGGGGAGGGGAAGAGGGAAAGAGAGTTGGGGAGATAGAGGGACGCAAAACCTGAAAGACTATTGAATACTGAAAATGAACCGAGGAATGAAGGGGGAGGGGAGGGGAGTGGAAAGGGAGGTGGTGGTGATGGAGGAGGACACTTGTGGAAAAGAGCACTGGGTGTTATATGAAAACCAGTTTGACAATAAACTATTAAAAAATAATAAAATAAAGTCTTGATTATTTCTCTGTACATTACACCAAAGTGTAGGCTTCATAAATTGAAGGATATTTTCTAGATTATTCATGATTGTATCCTCAGCCTCTTACAGAGTTTCTTGCATAAAATAAGCACTTTTTAATGATTTGGTGAATAAAGTATGATAGTCAATTATACAAATATTGAGGTCTAATAACTAGATTTTAATTCAAAGTATTTTATGGTAAGATCCTCTCAATGCCTTCTTGGTTTGCCATTCCCCACCTCCCAAATTCAAAGGGTGACATGGTGTGCCTGGGTGGTTCAGTTGGTTAAGCCTCTGACTTCAGCCCAGGTTGTGACCTTATGGCTTGTGCGTTTAAGACCCACATTGGGCTATGTGTGACAGCTCAGAGCCTAGAATTTGCATCAGATTCTGTGTCTCCCTCCCTCTCTGTCCAGTCCCTGCTTGCACTGTGGCTCTGCCTCTCTCTCAAAAATAAACAAAAATTGAAAAAAAGTTACAAAGCATTATTGCAACATAGAAACAATATAGTAAAACATATATAAAAGCCAAACTATTCATGCCTTCCATCTTCCACCTCACTTCAGTATGCACCTCTCCTTCATATTATTGTTTGATATGTATTATTCCATAAGCTTTTATGTAAATACAATTATCTTGTTTGATCTTTTAACCAAAATATCATCCTGCTACAATCAGTTGATAGCTTGCTTTTGTCACATTACCATATAAAATGGGCCTGATCACAGAGCAGTGGTTAAATGCCAAACAGGTCTATAGTTTTCTTTGACCCTTACCCCCAATTTATTTAGAAATATATTTTAGCAGATTGCTACTTGCCCTCCAATATTGCCCTCTTCTATCTTTGTCTATGCAATAGCACTTTCAATATTTAACTAGTGGAATGGCCTTCCCTAGATTCTTTCCCATCTCTGTTACATTTAGATGTGTCCATATGACTAAGTTTTGAATAATGGGATATGAGTACAAGTGATTGGGTGAATTTTGAATTTTAATTTTATACTTGACATTTTTCTTGTTCATTTTTTAGCTTTTATCTGATGGATCAGTAATGTGTCGATTTGAGAAGTTTGAAAAATACGGATGGAATCTAACACCTACGAATTGACAAAGCATGACAGAAGAAATCTCCAAAGGAACCTAAGTCCATTTAACTTCCTTGACTAGAGGCAACTCTGCCCTTGACTTTCAGTCACATAGAGACTGCTACGAGAGATGTAAATAAGCTTCTATTTACTGGAGTCACTTGGGTTCTAAGGTTCCATTATTAAAAGCGCATAGAAGGTACCTTAATTAATAGGTGGATTGCCACCTGAGAGTGGAGTACTGCCCCAATCAAAACAGCTACATGGCGTGGTTTAGCACTCAAGCTCTAGCTAATAAAGAAACAAACATCCCAGGCCAAAACCAGTTGTTCCTTGTTATATCATTTAGTAATATTCTTGGAAGATGTATCATAAATCTATTAAGCCTATAACTTTGAGAGAGGTGGTAGAAAAAAATCATATCATTGGTATGTTTGTGTGTCCTGGTGCTTCATGTTTTCAACAAGTTACTGTTGAAATAGAGAGGTTAGAAAAGAACCAGTATCTAAGGAGTGATTGAAGAGTTCTGCCAAGAGCCCAAATCTTTGCTAAGCTTGTAGTTTAAATTAATGGACTGAGGCAGCCAAATAAACTAGTTTCCAAATCAAGAAGAGAAAAGACTTGTTTTTTCCTAAGGATCTCCCTAACAGCTTTCTATTAGATATTCGTGGCTGGATGTTGAGCACCAACCTAATGATAAAGTTTCATTAGAAAGTGATACATTTACATCCAAGTGGATAATTGTAATGGCCTTAATGCTACCGTAATGAAAATGAGGGGTAAATGGATGGCTCAGATACAGAAAACAGTAAATAGAGAAGAGTCATCAAGCTTAAAATCTATGTCCAGAAGGGATCTGTAGCTGTAGTTATTTGCACAATATTGAGGAAATTGTATCATCAAAGGAAACACAAACCTGTTCTATAAAAGCATTTGTCCCGTCCCTGAGGCAGTACTTGCTCTCAACCATGTACCAGCAGGAGGCCGTCTCAGAAAGCTGTTTGGTCAGCAAGTAAACATACACTCAAACAACTTTAGACTTGGCTATTAATGATGCGGAATCTCCAAGAGATCAAATCCAGAAGTCAAAGAGACCAGGATATAAGGGGGTTATCAGCATAAAATCAGACACATTCTGATGAGATAAACAAAGAACATTTTCTACACTTAATATCTGCATTATCTAAGTATATACTGAATAAATTTCTTAAAAATAATAAAAATAATAAACAAATTGTGAACATTTGAGTAGTTTATTAAACACAGAAAACAGTAAGAGTATTATTTTCTTTAGTTTTATCTTAATAATCCCTAAGTTATTATTTTAAGTTTATTTATTTATTTTGAAGAGATAAAGAGAAAAAATTCACATGCATGCATGGGAGGGTCAGTAAGAGAGAAAAAGAGAGAATCCCAAGTAGGGTCTGCACCATAAGCATGGAGCCAAAAGTAGGGCTTGATCTCACGAACCTTGAAATCATGACCCAAGCCAAAATTAAGAGTCAGATATTTAACCAACTAGACATCCAGGCACTCCATAGTGCCAAGTTATTCTTTAACATTACTTTGACTTACTTTTATTTGAGATAACCAAATAGAAATTGTTTTAATGTTTCTAAAATGGTGAAATTCACATACAAATTTTTAATATTTGTAGAAAACAGATTCATTAAGAATTTGTATAAAGAAGTTTCTCAGTCTTTCTACTATTGGCATCAGTGGCTGAGTCATTTTTTGCAGGAAGTTGTCATGTGCTCCGTGAGATGTTTAGAAGTATCCTTGGCTTCTACAGACTAGATACTAGTAACATCTCTCAGTTTTGACGGCCAACCAAGCCTCTAGACACTGCCCAAGGTTTCACTGGAAGATAGTTATCTCCTGCTGAAAGCTCATGTTCACAGCTCTAGAACATGTATTCCATTCCGTGGAGTTCCTCCAGATAGCCTCTGTCCTTGCCTTCCAGAACCTAGAATATAGTTCATATTCTTTTCCACTAAATAACTTTCTAATTGTATCCTAGGCAATCTTCATTTTATTTATTTGCCTATCAAAAATTAAAGTTTTTTAATCTTATTATAGTTTTATTTTCTTCACTATAATTAAAATACATATCCCTGAAATACAGCAATTGATTTCTAACCATTTCCTCTCTATCTGTCTCAGTTTTTACTTCAGTGTCTATTCAAATTAATGAGAAAGCCTGAAAAAATACATGAATGAAGAAAAAAAGGAGAAATGAAAAATGTAGGACTTGTATTTTTGAATTCTGCTGTAGTAGGATTCTCGCACAGAGAGACAGGACACTGAGGCTTTTTTCCTCTGGGAAACAACTTTGTCATGCTAGCCCAGGCCCTATGGGTTCATACCTGAAAAACTGAGCCCCAAGCCCAGCAGGGCGTAGTCTTTTGTATAGTTTTTTTCTCCTTGTCTCTCTTATTTGGTAACATGCAGTCTGAATAAGTGGTCTATTTTACAAAGTCATGAGGATGTTCCACATGCACACATAGCCAAGTTGCCTTCTCTTTTCTTGAGGTTTTCACCACATTCCTTAGGGAGGGTCTCAACCACATTCCCCCCTTTGATGCCTAGACCCCCTATTTTGGGTCAAGGAGCATCATCTTGGTTTAGATATTTATTTTCCATAACATCATCACATGCATGGCCGTTTTCCTTTTGACCATTCCCTCAATGGGGTAGGAGACAGACTGTATAACCAGGGAAGCTAGGCAAAGTAGGATTAAGCAAACTCCCAAAATTAAGAGGATAATGCCTACGAGGGTTTTGAATCACTAAAAAATTGAAAACCATCCTATAAATAACTCCACAGGGTAGCAACGTTTCCAGGTCTGCACTGGGACATGAGCAACCTTTCTGATTCAATCTGTGATCTCCTCTATGACTTTTCTTTCATCATCTATCTGTAGGCAGCAGTTGCTCAGATTAGACTTTCTACAAACTCCTCCCTTAGAAGCAACCAAGTAATCTAAGGCTAAACGATTTTTATAGATAACACATTTTGGTTTGCTGCTTGGCTAGTAAGTTAAGAGCTTTGACAGTTTCACTGGTTACAATTTCTGCAATTGCTTGTAGTCTGATTAAGCGGTTTAGTATGGAAATAGGATCGTGGTAGCCCCAGAACCCATCCTCTATCCAGGTGGCAGGACAATAATATTGGATTTTATGCTCAGAAGGTCATTCGTCATCTTCCCAATTGCCAATTTATAGGACACATCATTTCCTTTGAGTCTCCCTATCCCCATACACATGGACTCCCAAATGTTCCTCTTTGGCAAGTGGAGGAGGAAGAAAGATGGACGAATAGTTTCCAGCATTCGTGACCCAGTTCAGCCTGATGCAAGTACTGCATAGGCTGTCCTTCCACATTTCCAGTACAGTGCACCTGGGCCCATCATTCAATGGCTGCATCCACATTGTCCCAGGCCTCTTGGAGATGAGAGAAGTTAGAGATCTGTCTCAGGGTCATCTGGGGATCCCCATCATTGGGTGTCCTGGGTGGTTGAGTTATAAAGTATTTGGTCTAGGCATGTTAAACTTCCAGCAGAGATGGTGAAATTTCTTCCCCACCAGGCAAAGCAGTTTCTCCCAATAATTAAGGTTTTGAGGAGCCAAACCCTGGTAGTAAAACTGGGATATTCTGTTCCATTATAAAGTTCATGGGGTCTAATTTTCTAGGCTCCTATGGCCATTGGTCCTCCATGTTGATTCCCCCACATACATAACAAGAAGAGACTTTAGAGTCAGGCTACAGTCTCTGCTAGGACTAGAAACAGATGTTTTGTTGTGATGGAGACAGGAGGAGGACCCTTCTCCATTTCTTCATAAAATAAATGCAAGACCTGGTCATGGCCTTATCTGTGACAGTAACTCTTTTAAAATACAGCACAGTTCCTGGGTCTGTGCCCCATCCAAATGTAAGTATACCAATCGATTGGTTTGTTTTTCATTTTGAGTGTCCTTGGTCAAGGATGGTAAAATTAATGGGGTTACGGGTTCTTGATTGGCAGTTTGACTCAGCCACACCCTTTGGGAGAATTGTTGCTTTGTCTTTAGTCTGCCAGGTGGCCCATGTGACACAGCACCAATAAGGACAGAAGAATTCAGGTCCCCAGGACCAAGAAAAACCACATGTACCAGACCCCTCACACACATGTATTTCTCATTGAGTCTATACTCTAGTTTCCATGTCAGACCACCATATGGGAAGCCATATCACAATGTATCACCTATGGCTGTATCTACATCAAAGAATATAAACACCAACTGGTCTGGATTGGTAGTTTGAGTTTTTTTAATTAGTCGACCCACACCGGTGGTGCATGTCTTGGGGTGACTCCAGACCTCTAGCCATTCCTCCATTGGGGGTCAAAACAAGTGTATTGACCCTCTTGTTGGCAGATCGAATAGGTGGTCTTATTGTGTATGCAGGTCTCCAGGATCTTCCCCTGGCATGAGAAGTGGGTAATGTATAGTAAGGTCCAAGTGACTCCCTGGCTTGACCTGGTTATGTGACTACATGGGTAACATGATGAGGAATCTAGGTCTACAGGAGGGGTCCAGATTAGAAGCAGCCAATACCAAGGAAGCACCCTATCCACAAAAGGAAGGTGAGTGCTAACAGAAACCTCTCACCACACTCCCAGCTGACCAGTGTGGCCTATGCCAATCCTATGAAGAAAAGTAGAGGAAGAATCACAATAACAGGGGGTGACAGCACATCACAGTAAGGAAGTAGATGTAGAAAATAAGGACAGTCTATTTGTTCCACTGGACTGTCAATTCCTCATGCTTCTGCAGTGCACAGATTAGTCAGCTTCTGGACTGACTAAAGCAGGGCTGCAGTCTCCCGAAGCCTCTGGAGTTGCAGATTGCTTTTTCTGAAGATAGGCCACGTCACGTGCCTTTTCTGTGTGTTCACCCGAGAGAGTGAACACAAATACCAATTTATTTACCTCCTCAGACCCAGGAAAGCTCAGTGAAGTCCACCATCATTTCCAAATGGGGCTCCCCCAACAATTTGCATCCCTGTTGTAGGTTATTTCGGGCACTTGTTTCACATTACTTGCATACTGCTTGGACTGTGCTGGAGAGTTGAAGGATGTAGAAATGTTGGCCCAACATAGTTTTGAAAGCTCTCCAGCCAATATGGGTTTCCTGATGGAACGTCTTGACAAAAGCTGGAGCCATGGCCTCAGGCTGTCTTCAAATTCCCACCATCCACCTGGGAGGTAGCTTTTATTTTCAGTCTTAAACCAGGTACTTTCACGTTTTGAGTAATTAGAGTCCTATTCTGCCAGTGGATTAGGGAACAGTGTGGCAGTTAAAGCCACTAATTGCGCTGTTCCTATGGAAAGTGCAAGATTTGCTTTTCGGCCGGCCTTATGGTTTCTCCAAGCAGCTGTGGTGTCTCCCATTTGACTGCCACTGTTTTAGGGACCCACACAGCATCTAGGAGTTCAAAGATTTCCTTTCCATACCTTATGTCTTTTCCTCCTGAGTTTATAAGACTCTTCTCTTTATATAAAACCCCTTCTACATGGAGGGTGGTAAAGAAATACTCAGAATCTATGTATCTATTAACACGTATCCCTGCCACCAGCTGGAGGGCTCAGCTTAGTGCGATGAGCTCTGCCTTCTGTGTGAAAGTCTCCTTTGGCAAAGGTTTAGTCTCAATGGTGGAATTTAGGGTCACCATGGAGTACCCTGAAAGGCATTCTCCCTTTTTCCCAAAACTGTTGTCATCAGTGAAATACACAGCATCAGGGTACTCCAGGGACTTGTCCCTCAAGTCTGATCATCTGGAGAACACTTCATCCATGACATTAACGCACTCATGATCTGGTTGACCTAGCCCAACAGGCAGTAGGGTTGTGGGGTTTAGGGTCTGCACTAGGTGAACGTCTGGGTTCTCCCATAGCATTCCCTGAAATCTGAGCATCTAGGCATTCGTTAACCAGTACTGTCCCTTGTACTCCAATTATGTCAATACTGAATGTGGCACTCAGACTGTCAATTCTTGTCCCATAGTTAACTTGCCAGCCTCAGTTATTAAGAGGGCCATGGCTGCAAGTGCCTGTAGACAGGGTATCCAGCCTTGGGCAACAGAATCAAACTGCTTGGAGAGAAATGCCATTGGATGATGCCATGACCTGAACATTTGGGTTAAGACTCCCACCACGATGCCATTCATAAATATACAACAAGAAGGACTTAGACATGTCTGAGAATCCCAGACCAGGAACTTTGGTGAGGGCCCATTTGATCTCTTCAAAGGCTATTTGCTCTACTGGTTCCCATAACAGCGGTTCCTGCTCTCGCCTCTTTGTGGCCTCATAAAAGGGTTTTATCAAGACAGAGAAGTTAGGTGTCCAGATTCTACAGAAACCTGTGGCCCAAAGAAACTCCTGAACCTGATGTCAGGTTGATGGAACCAGGATCGAACAAAAAGCCTGTTTTCTCTCCGGGCCAAGTTGGCACTGCACATGGGAGAGGTGAAAGCCAAGGTACCTGACTTCCTTTTTACAAATTTGGGCCAGTTTCCTTGTGATCTTATAGCCAGTTTCCCATAGGAGGGTAAGGAGCTGCCAAGTTCTTTCCAATGCAATCCTCCTGAGACCTTCCAGCCAGCAGTGCATCATCTACTTACTGAAGCAAGACACTGCCATGTTGATCCACTGGGGAAGCCCTTAGGTCTGAGGCTAATGTAGTGCCAAAAATAGGAAGTTTTTGAACTTTTGAGGCAATCTGGGTCCAACTCACTTGGCCCTTGTCAGCATTTTTAAGATCTCCCACTGGAAAGTGAAGATCAGTTGACTCTGAGGGCCAGGCAGATGCGTAAGGAGGCATCGTTGAGGTCTAGGCATGTGAAGAAGGCAGCGCTGGTGGAGATAAGACCCAAGAGAGTGTATGGATTGGGTACAACCGAGTGCATGTTGATGGTAGCGTGGCTTACTATTTGTAGATCTGGGATGCCCAGATAGTCATCAGTGTCCCACTTCTGGTCTGGTAGGAGAGGCATGTTCCAAGATGATGGATAGGGTAGGAGGATCTCTTATTTTAGAAGTTTCTCCAGGTGCCTGTGTATCCTCACCTGTGCCTTATGAGAGATGAAATATTGTTGGAGAATGGGCTCTGCCCCTGGCTTTAATTCTACAATTACTGGAGGTATGCTCCATGCCAGACTTGGTGGGTTGTCCTCAGCTCACATCCCTGGTACTCTGAAGGGCAGCTAAGGTCCCTATTGTGGTTCCTCCATGAGACTGTAGAGATGCAATTCTTTCTCTTAGGGAATCATGAGAATCATACTCGTTGCTTCTGACTTTCATAGAATCAGAGAAGTTTCTCCCTGGGAGTTGAGTCTGCAGATTTCCCAACAGGCTCTGACCCATTAAAGCCAAGAGGCAGTACGGGAGGTACAGGAATTCATGAATGACTTTATGGTCGCCTAAACTGCATCACTGAGGCAGCAGAAAGGCACAGTCTTCCAATTGACTGTGGCCCCCACAATGGTGGGTTGTCTCTGTGAGAGGGGGCCCACAAGCTAGGTCATCACCGAGTGTTCCACCCCAGTATTTACCATGAAGTCGATGGGCCTGACTTCCATATTCATTCAGACCATAGGCTTTTGGGGGCCTAACAAAATAGAGACTCGTCTGTCCTAGTCCTCCTTATATTACACATATCTCACAAAATTATCGTCGAGGGATCCAGGAGGCAGTGATGCTGGTTGGTACTGGCCCTGCACCACATGGCCTCTTTCTTTCTGCTTGGGGCCCTGCTGAGAATTACCCAGATGAAGGGGCACTCTTTTTTCCAGTGGCTGTCCTGATAACAGTAAGCACACTGGTTCCATCCTAACTTTGGTCCTGGGGGAGATGATCCTCCATGCCATTCCCCTTTTCTCGCCCTGGCCCTGGCCCTATGGGGCACCTTTCTGGGAGCATTTCAACCACCCCACCTAGACAGAAGCTAATAAGTCTGACTTTCTCTGCATCTTCTGGTGTTCTTCCCTCCACATCATCTGGTCACGGTTGACAAACACCTTAGTTGCTACTTCCAGCAACTGACTGGCATTCATACCTGCAAAACCCTCTGGCTTTTGCAGCTGTGCCTGACCCCCTTGGTCCTGACATATGATGGCCACATTGACCACCTGCTGGCTAATGGGCACCTCTGGATCAAAAGGGGTGTAGAGATGAAATGCCTCATGTAGTCTCTCACAGAACTGGCTTAGTCTCTCCTTGGGTCCCTGGAGCACTTCTCATGTTTTATTCATGTTTACGGCCTTTTATCCCCCTTCCTTCATGACATTTAGAAGGACTTCTTGATACCATTCAGTCCTTGTGAGCTATCTATCTATATCATTTGGGTCCCCTTTGGGATCCTCTCCAGGAAATTGAGCCCAAATGTAAACCTGGATGTCTAATGTCCCAGCCAGGGTATTCTCCTTTAACCATTTTTGGGCCACCTAGGTAATTTGGCGATGTTCCTCTGTGTTGAAGAGGATCAGAGGAGTTGCTGGCAGTCTGTCCAGGTAGGTTTATGGGTTTGAATTATGGACTGCATTAGTTCAATCAGAGCCCGAGGCTTCTCCATATAAGAGGGAGTATGCTGCTTCCAATTTAGAAGGTCCATAGTGATAAAGAGTTGGTACACAAAACCATTCTGGCCTCCTCAGATCTGGCCTTCCTGCTCATAACAGATGGATCGCTCAGGTTTCCTCAGTGGCATCTGTAGGGCTCCCTGGTGTTGGGAGGGACTGATTCACTGGCCTGCTCTTCTAGTCATCTTCCAGGAAGGGTGTATGGGGTTAGGATTGGTGATCTGGGCAGCTGGTCACATCCAGAGAGGCTGATGGTGCTGGAGGTAGCAAGGCCTTGGGACTAGGGGTAGGCTCTGGTGGGGCTTTGGCACCTGCAGTGGCTGGAGGTGCAGGTGACAGTGAGGGGTACAGTGGGGCATATGGTGGTGGGGTCCCCTCAGACTCTCTCAACAGTATCAGTTTTTCAGTTTTTGGCCAGCATTTGGAGAAAGCCATAACACAAGTCATCATAACTTTACATTTCACTTCAATCCAGACTTTTAGCCAAAGTGGCTAGATAGGACCAAGTCTTGCCAATGGTCAATGTAAGTAAAGTCAAGATGGCCTGGGAGACCACAATTACCCTCAACATTTGTCCAACTAGTTCCTTGTCAAGTGAGCCTTTGGAATGACAGCCCACCATGAAATACGGCCAATCAATTTCACAGAAAGTCTGAAGCTTTCCTGGACATAGTTTGATACCATAATCTCCGAATATCCCCTTTTGTAATTCCTCAACATACACTCTAGGGAGTTGGTTTACTCTGCTTTCCACTGATTTCCTTGCCCCTAATGGACAACTTTCATACATAACAAGAGGAAAAGTGGGGAAGGAAGGGACTAATTTGGAGAGGAGGCATACTCACTCCATCTGTTTCCAGTCGCTTTCCTCTTGGAGCTATTTCCGGTACTTCTTAGCATTGGCAGGTTCAATATCAAACCCTGAGTTGAATCAGATTCTCGAGGAAGTCTGATGCCACCCTAAGCCATATGAGGTCATCATGAAACCACACATTAGGACTGAACATTCGCTTCAGCCCATTGATTTGATTCCATGCAATAATTCCAACCCACCACCCAGTGCCCAGTGTCTTAGAGTTCTGTTTTTGTTCCTCATGGAACTACTTGGGCAACTCTGGGAGGTGATCAGACTCCTCTTCTTCCTCTTAGGGGTAGGTCTATCAAAACAAACCCAGGTTCTTACCAGTCTGATGGGCAGCACTTTCTGAGCTTGTTCCTGGGCTTCACCGGGTTCTATTGTGCATCAGAGGTCCGTGACCTGGCATGCCAGGAGGGGCTAGTCTATAGATCAAGTGGTGCCAGGCAGGGTCGCTTCTCCTGGCACTCTGATGTATGCACGTTGGTGACCAGGGAGGTGGAAATGCACTGTCTCCAAATCCCGGGTGACCCCCCCCCCAATGCAGCAGGATTCTTGCACAGAGATGGGACACTGAGGCATTTTTTTGTCCAGGAAGCAACTTTATCTACCATGCTGGCACAGGCTCAGTGGGTTCATCCTGAAAAACTGAGTCCCGAGCCTTTTGTACAATTTTTGTTCTTTTGTCTTTCATATATGGTAACATAAGTCTTAATGAGTGGTCTATGTTACAGAGTCATGAGGAGTATTGTGCATATACACATAACCAGCTTGGCTTTCCTTGTCTTGAGGTTTTCAACACATCCCTTAGGGATAAGTGTGATAACTACCACAGTGCCATTTGTAGTTATCATATCAATTATATAACAACACTTTAGATTTTATTTACATACGTGTTTTTTCTGCATAAACAATATAAAAATAACACATTGCAATTGATAAACAAAACAATATGCACCAACTGACCTATGTTCATTCTAATATTACAACATTCCAGTAGAACTTTTACAGTAAAAGTTCCAAATTTCATGACCCCAGAGTCAGTATTCTTATGACTTAAAATAAAATGCATTGGGCTTTTACCTCTAAACTCTGATTTAAAAAAATGACTTAAATATACTTAAAATAATCATGCTAATATGTCAGCAGCTCAAATATCCTACAGAAATAAATATAGTCCTAGCAAGTGAAGCTCTGATACATTTTCGTATTTCTCAGTCCAAAAATTAATCTTGAAAACAGTGGCTGTGCTTATTTATTATATGCTCCACATGAAAAGAAAGAGGCTGTGATTTTTTTTTGTTTCTTATTGTTGTTTTTACACATCTATAGAGAAAGCAAAATATCAGATTGCTTATTTTCATAGTATTAGTGATTTTAAAAATTATGAATGCTAAAAGAAAACAGAGAATTAGAGCAACTGTTTTAATGAATTGTAATTAGCAATATTCAGGTAACCTCACAAGGTTTAGGAAGTCAAAGTTGACTTATTCTGATTATTTGAATGGATGTGGGATGGTCTTCAGAAATCAATCAATGACATTTCTGACTTTTAACTCTGTTCTTAGGTAGTGTCTTATTCAATTTATTATATCATCTGTAAAGTACAAATGGCTATAAAACAAGTAGTAGCTCTTCCTCATTTGATTACTTTTATTCTCTCTAGTTCTTAACAGCAGTTAATCTTCCAGGCTTTGACAATAAAAATGAATTTTATGTAAGGATTTATTATCAACAGTTAAGTAATAACTAGAGAATGCTATCCTCCATGGTTTTAAAAATCTATCAGTGTTATATGCTACCCACCAATCTACTCAGGTGATAGGTTTAAAAGCATTTGGGGGCTGGATAGTTTTAAAAGTATTTGGGGGGGGAGGTTTTATAAGGATCAGTAGTTTACCCTGATTTGAAATTGTCACAGAAATTTGGGAAAGCATTCACTGTTTCTTTAATTTATTAAACTTATTTATTTAGCATCCAACATGTTCCAGGCAATGTTCCACTCTGATAAATTCTATGAAGAAAATAAATGCAGGAAAGTGATAGAGAGTGACGTGAGGGATTGTGTGATTTCTATCAGTTAGTCAGAGAACTAAGAGAATGGGAAGGTATTTAGAATGAAACTTAGTTTACAAGTAGATGCCAGGCATAAAATAGTTGACAGTAAGACATCTAGACAAATAGAAAACAATGAAAGAAAAAAAATCTAAGGAAAGATAGAGATTTGATTTTCAAAAATAAGAGTTATGCTTTGGACATGTAGTAGGAAGTAAGATAAACAGTAAGAAAAATACAACCTCTAAAAATGACCAAAGATCCCAAATTATGAACTGAAAATAATAAATATTGCTACCCAAAAATAAGACATTATTAAAAGATCAGTGTATGTATTGATAAGATGCAATATTTAAAGTTTATTTATTTTGAAAGAGATGGACAAAGAGAGAATGGCTGAGGGGCAGAGAAAGATGGAGAGAGAGAGAGAACCCTAAGTGTGCTCTGCATTGCCAGTGTCAACCCCTGAGTTGGGGCTTGAACTCAGGAACCATGAGATCATGACCTAAGCCAAAATCAAGAGTCAGATGCTCAACCAACTGAGCCACCTAGGTGACCCAAGACAAGGTTTTTTTTTTAAGCAAAGTAATTTATGTTTAACATAATTTTTACCAAATTTCACAGTGGATTCTTCTGAATATGAATTTCCAGAATATGGTTCTGGAAATTATCAAAAAACCTCAATAAGTAGAAATTTTAGAGACATATAACTATGATTTTATCTTATACAATTAAATATTTAAATTTCCCCTCAATATTTTGTTGTTTCTTTGTTACATTTGCTTTCTTTAATTTTTGTCATTTCTGATCCTCCACTTTTACTATTAGTGAGAAGCTGAATATCAGTTTGAGGGGGCCATATAACTTGGCAGAAGTTGAGAAAAAGACAGATTTTCTAGCACAAGAAAATAATGAGTTTGAAAGTCTGTGGGAAGGTCAGACTCACCTGACCATGAATAGGAACTAGCAAGATGGAGTTATGAGTAACATAATATTAGAAAAATAGGAACTATATGGCAGATAAAAGGAAAAATCTTGGAATTACATTCATGATGTAAATTTCTTATTTCTACTGTATAGTTTTAATAAAATGTACATCAATGACAAATATTTGATATTTTGAGAGAACAGATATGCTGAAATTCTTTGGCCACATAATACATAATGATTCTGTTTGGTTCAATATATATTTCAATAATAATTATATACATAGATAGTCTTACAAGATTGGAAGGAAAGTCATCAGAGATCAAGAAAGAAGCAAGTGAAACTATTTATGGAGAAATATTAGTGCTACTCCATTCTTAATGTTTTATTCAAATGACCACTCAGGGAGCTATACACAAATAGTGAATTGGTTGAGATGACCATACCCAACATGAGACCCATGAATTAGGCATCATGATAAGGGAGACTGAGCAAACTACAAAACAAAACTGCAATAAAAATACTCAGCATTAGAGTAGGTAATAGGAACACTTGCTTGGATTAAATTAGATCTAGCTAAAGTGGAGAAAAGCTTACCCTGTGAATTTGTGGCCATAGGCTGGCTTTCAGGTGGATTTGGGTCAGAGTTAATACTCTTTAATTGGTCTACAAATCCACAAACAAACAAACAAACAAACAAAAAAGAAAGTATGTCTCAATTTAAAGTGTCCCAGGCATATGGCAGAGGCAAAGGCAAACCGCTTTTGTGAGAAAATACTGTAAATTTAGCACTTAAGTCATGATAATTCTATTGAGCATATGATCAAGTATTGGACATCACAGAACATAAAATCATACATTTTCTCAAATGAGAGTAGATGAAACATGCATAGAATAACATCAGATTTAAGAAGACTTCAGGTAAAAATATCATTATCACACATAGTTATATCACATTATAGTTGACATTTTAAGGAATTAAAACTTGGTAAAATTCACAAGACCATTAAAACTGACCAGAGATGTTTGAAGATAAAAAGAAAACCCCTCAGACCCATATAATAACTGGTCAATAATTATATTTAAAATTAATATTAACAAATTTAAGTAGTAGATTTTACCTAGCCACAGAAAACTAGTGAAATAGAAAACAGAGCTGAGAAATTTAACAAAATGCAACACAGAGAAACAAAGAGATGAACATATGAGGAAATGAAGATACATGGAAGATACAATAAGATGGACTACATAAGTTTGTAAACTTTCAAGAGGAGGGTATAGCAGCACTTTCTACAATAGCAAAATCATGAAAAGAGCCTACATGTCCATCACCTGATGAATGGATCAAGAAGATGTGATATGTATATATATATATACACACACACACACACACACACACACACACACACACACACACACACAATGGAGTATTACATGGCAATGAGAAAGAATGAAATATGGCCATTTGTAGTAAGGTGGATGGACCTCAAGGGTGTCATACTAAGTGAAATACGTCAGGCGGAGAAGGACAGATACCATATATTTGCACTCATGGGTCTAACAGCAGAAACCTAACTGAGGACCATAGGGAGGGGAAGGGGGAAAGAGAGTTAGAGAGAGAGAGGGACACAAATCATGAGAGACTATTAAATACTGAGAATGAACCAAGGGCTGATGGGGGAGGGGTTGATGGTCATGGAGGGGAGCACTTGTGGGGAGAAGCACTGGGTGTTGTATGGAAACTAATTTGACAATAAACTATTATTAAAAAAAGAAAGAATGGTGCTTTTTAAAAGAATATAAGAAATATTTTCTCAGATGCTGAACACACAATAAATTCCAAGAAGTACAGAAAAATATAAACCTATATATTGTAAGATTGGTTATCAAAGATATACAAATTATTTCCCAATTATCAAGTAGAAAAGACTGATTATCTTTAAAGATGACTTTTATCAACATTAATAGAAGGCAGAGACAGTGGAAAATATTTTCAGAGAGAAACTTAATGGTCCACCTAGAATTCCATAAATAATGTACAAAATTATATTTTTTAAAGTTTATTTATTTTCAGATTGATGAAGGGTCAGAGAAAGAAAGGGAGAGAGAGAGAATCCCAAGCAGGTTCTGTACTGTCAGTGCAAAGTCCTACTGGAGGCTCAATCCCCAAAACTGAGAGATCAGGATGTGAGCCAAAATCAAAAGCCAGATGCTTAACTGAATGACCCACTCACGTGCCCCTGAAATTATATTTCAAGAAAAAATTATATGATTTTATTTTCAGATTAAAAATAACCTGAATTATTCACTAACTGAATTTTGAGATCAAAGAAAGTATCTTAAGAAAAAGATTATTGGAACATGAAGAAATAAGGAATAAAGAAATATAGTACACATGTACAAGCTTATGTGAACAAAAAGACGAGCTGAAAATATAGAGCTCAAACACTGGCCAATGAGAGTATTGTAAACTGAAGGGTAGAGATGGGAGGGAAAGCATTTTAAACCCTTTTCTACTTTTTATCTCCCCAAGATCATTGTACAGAGTCTAAAATACTAAGGTGTGAATGCTTCTTACACCAAGCTATATGTTACAATTTCCCTTACCTATCTGAAGTTAATTCTACCTACTTAAAAAAATATTATTAGCTCTCTCTACACTTACCACAGTTTCAGCTTGTGAATCATTGCTGAGTTCTCTTGATATAGACAAATGCATCAGAAATTTAGATAATTCCATTTTTTAAAGAAATTTCTGCTTAGAGCCTTTTGATCTGTTTTCATTCTGACCTTTATATCATTTGCTGCTTTCTTTTCTCCAAATGTTTGTTGATCCTTCTCATACTGGAGACTCTTTACCTCTCTCTTGGGCTCAATCCCCTGAGCCTTCTTTGTTCATATTCCTTTGCTTTTTTCACTTTTTTTTCCAAGATACATTTTCCAGTTCCTTGGGGAGAAAAGATACATCAATTTGCATTCCTTAGAAAAAGTTTAGGAGAACATACTTTCTTTTTTTATGTAGATGAGTACTTGCAGTGGAATAGAAATGAGAGATGCAGGATAAATAGCTAACCACCCTAACCAAGCATGTCAGCTAGACTGTAGGTTCATTCTGATACCTTGGAGATCTCTGAAAGTTGAATTAAACAACTGAGTTGATCTCATTTTACGACATGAGAACTAATGGTTGGTAAAAAGCTACAGGTTGTGTGTCAACAGTTGCATGTTGCAGCTTTGCAAAGGTAGTAGTATGACCCTTCGTGGGAGCTGAGCGTTTAGGCCCCGAATCATTAGAAGGGAACATTCACAGGAGCTAGGTGATGAATACATATGGCAGTAAAGAAAATCAAGACAAATTACTGACAGCATTTGCTCAGTTGCACTTGGGTCTCACATTATTGATTTGTCCAGTTGCAGATCTTCAATGTTCTGGCTGGTCACATTTCTAGGAAAATTTACAAAAGATAAAATAGTAGGATAAACTAAATATTCCAAGGCTGCTATTCCTCTAGAGAACATAACTGACACTTTTACTCCTCCCCATAAGACCCATTCCTATTTCTACCCTTTGTTCCCAGATCATACGTCCTAACAATTGTGAATGCAGCACTATAAAATGGTTATTGTTTTAAGGCAGTTAACCTCAAAATTTAGTATTCATTGTAATTATCCAGAGAGTTTGTTAAAACACTGCTTAAGGAGCCCCAGCTACAGAATTTCTGTTTCGGTAGTTGTAAGGTGAGACTTGACTATTTGCACCTTTTTTAAGTTCCTGGGTGATATTGATGCTACTGGTCCAAGAATGAAAGTTTGATGACCACTGATTTAATCTATATATTCTGTATAAGAATGTCCTATTTCAGCTTATGAAGTCACTAAGATGGTACCGCAGCTGTACCTTCAAGAGACTATTCATTCAAGCTTCCTGGAAATGTAATAGATTGCAATAACAGTGGGTCTCAAGATCATTATTTCACCACTACATCACCATTTCTGTAATATAGTTCACTTGGAATGAAATGAAGTCATGCAAAGTTCAAAACAGTAGATAAAACATTCTTTGAACCCTTGAATAGTTTTGCTGCTTGGGGCAGGGCAGCCAGGAGAGAGTCCCCAGAGTGTGTCAATTCTGAGCAAGATAAAATGTTTTCCTTTCAAAGATAGAAAGGGCTGTATATAATCAACATACCACCAAGTAATTGGTTTCAGTTGGTTACTAGTTAGATATTTAGCAGTGGCAATAGTTAAATCTGATGTAGTAAAAAGAAAAGAATCTATACTTTTGGGCTCAAGGGCATCCAACATTTTTTCAACATAAGTACTAGAATAACATACCTGTTAGAGAAGTACAGCATTCACCAAAGGTTGAACTAGACTAAGTTCTATTGGCTGTTACATCCTGCCCATTCGTTTTATCTAGTCAGGAATATAGTGGGTGATCTTCATTGGAGCATAAAAATGCAATGTATCTGCACTCTTATAAGTCCATACACATGCCTCTCTTTGAGACTTCCTAATCCCTAACTTTTAAAAATTTTATTTTTATGTTTTTGTGAATTATTTTATTTTGTTTTATTTTCAAGTGTCTGCATCTTATTTCTTCTTATTAATTTCATTATTGTTTTTGTTTTTTTCAGGTATTTAAAAAAATTTAAGAGTTTATTTTTGAGAGAGAAAGACAGAGAGTGAGTGGGGTAAGGGAAGAAAGAGAGGGAGACACAATTTCTGAAGCAGGCTCCAGGCTCTGAGCTGTCAGCTCAGAGCCTAATGCGATGCTTGAAATCACTGACTGTGAGATCATGACTTCAGCCAAAGTCAAACGCTTAACCGACTGAGCCACCCAGGCACTCCTCAAGTTTTTATTTATTAATTGATTTATTTTAAAGTGTGTTCATTTATTTTCAGACAGAGAGAGAGAAAGAGAGGATGGGAGGAGCATATATATATATATATATATATATATATATATATGTAGAGAGAGAGAGAGAGAGAGAGAGAGAGAGAGAGAGACAGAGAGAGACAGAGAGAGAGACAGAGAGAGAGAGACAGAGAGAGAGAGACAGAGAGACAGAGAGAGAGAGACAGAGAGAGAGAGAGAGAATCCAAGCGGACTCAATTGCCAGTGCAAAGCCAAGCTCATGAACTGAGCTGAAACCAAAATTTGGATGCTCAACCAACTGAGCCACCCAGAAACCCCTCAAGTTTTTACTGAAATTCCAGTTAGTTAACATACAATATAATACTATTTCAGGAGTAAAATTTAGCGATTCATCACTTACATATAATACCCAGTGCTCATCACAAGTGCCCTCCTTAACACTCATCACCCATTTAACCTATCCCCCTGGCTACCTCCCCTTCAGCACCCTCAGTTTGTTCTCTCTAGTTAAGAATCTGTTTTATGTTTTGGCTCTCTCTTTCTTCCTGCCATATTCTATTTCTTTTCTTAAATTCCACATATAAGTGAAATCATATGGTACCTGTCTTTCTCTAACTGATTTGTTTTGCTTAGCATAAGACACTCTAGCTTCATCCACATAACTGCAAATGGCAAAATTCCATTCATTTTGATGGATGAGTAATATTCCATTGCAAAAGTATACCACATCTTCTTTGTCCATTTATCAGTCCGTGGACATTTAGGCTCTTTCCAGAATTTGACTATTGTTGATATTGTTGCTATAAACATCAGGGATCAGGTGTCCTTTTGAATCAGTATTTTTGTATCCTATGGGTAAATAAATTTTTTAGATCATAGGATGGTTCTATTTTTTAACTTTTTAAAGAACCTCCAAACTGTTTTCCAGAGTGGCTACACCAGTTTGCATTCCCACCAAAAGGGTAAGAGTCGCCTTTCTCTCCATCCTTGCCAGCATCATTTGTTTCTCGTGTTGTTAGTTTGAGCCATTTTTCACAGGTTTAAGGTGAAATCTTATTGTAGTTTTGATTTGTATTTCCCTGATGATGAGTGATGTTGAACATCTTTTCGTGTGTCTGTCGGCCATCTGGATGTCCTCTTTGTAAAACTTCTATTCATATCTTTTCTGCCCATTTCTTAAATGTAATCCTTGACCTTCTAACCATGCCGCTTTTAGACCCTTGACCAATGAGCTAAGCCATTTTCTATCCTTTATGACTCTTTTGCTCTGAACAACATATTTCTCTTCATAATATAGATACACTACTCACTGAAGGGGAAAAAAACAACCACCCATTAGGAGAATTTATTCTAAAAACTCTTTTCTAAGGGCGCCCATGATTGGGAGCATAGTAAAATAGCAGTTCATTTATGGTTTGTATTCTCATGCCAGATCAACCCACCCTTGAACCAAACATGCACCTTTTCTTCTTTTTCTATTAGGACTTTTATGTAGCTCATGAGATGTGATTGGACTTAACGAATAGCCCTCTCAGATGTTCTTGTACTTTTATAATTAACTCCTGTACTAATCCCTAGGTAAATCTGCTCTCCAGTTGTAGAGTATGAAAATCTATTTGAATCATTTTAAGGAGACCCTAAAATGCGAACTCTGCTTTGAATTCTGACAGTAGATTTAAAACTATCATTTTTCTTGTAATAATTATAGTTAAGTGTTGCTAAGAGCTTCAACAGTCACTGGCACAAATAAGTTTTAGAAAATATTAGCTGTTATTTTTCCTAAATTTGACCCCCTATCCTCTTTATTCCCAAATCAGGAGAATTACTTCCTTCCCTTTCCCCAGTGCAAGCATAATGTTGAAGAGCAATGCACAGGAAAACAAAAACAAAAACTAAAGTGTGTGTCTATTATGGATAGTATTAAGGGGGCAGTGGTTTGGGGAGGTGATAGTATTAAGGGGGTAGTGTGTGGGGAGGTGATTAGGTCCCCTCATGCATGATTAGGGAACTTCACGAGTGGGAACACTGCCCGTATAAGAAGAGAAATGAGAGCTTGTTTCCTCTGCTTTCCACCATACAAAGATACAAGAAAAAGTCCACCAGCTGCAAAAGAGTAAAGAGCTCCTACCAGATATCACATGCTCCTATGTCTTGATCTCAGACTTTCCAGCCTCCACAGCTTAGAACTAAATGTGTTGCTTAAGCCATGCAGTCTATACTTTATTTGTTTTAATGTTTTTGTTCATTTTTGAGAGACATAGAGAGACAGTGGGAACAGGTGAGGGTCAGAGAGAGAAGGAGGCACAGAATCCGAAGCAGGATCCAGGCTCTGAGCTAGCTGTAAGCACAGAGCCTGATGCGGGGCTCGAACCCACGAACCGTGAGATCATGGCCTGAGCCGAAGCTGGACTCTTAACCTACTGAGTCACCGAGGCGCCCCAAGCCATGCAGTCTATGGCAATTTGTTATAGCAGTATAAACTGATTAAGACAGTGGCCTATCCTGACCCCAAAGAAATCAATAGTAAAGAGAACAGATTTTTACTATTTTTGAAATTTCTCTTGTGTTATTTCTTAATTCTTTTATACAAAATAAGATTCATTCTTTCAGGACTTCACTCCTTTCACACAAAACCCTCCACATATTTTCTCCAAAGATGGATCCAATTAGACAATATGAGGCTAATTACCACTTACTATAATTATTGCTTATTACACCTGCATATGTATTTTTCTCATGATTACCATAAGATAGATATTCATTGTTAGGGCCAATAGCTGATTCATGTACCTTCTATGAATTGTTAACCTTATTTGGATAAATGCAACAGTCTTCTTGTTTTTGCCGTGTGTGTGTGCACGCTCACGTGTGTGTGTGTGTGTGTGTGTGTGTGTGTGTGTGGTTCCAAGAATGTGAATATTCCAGTGTTTCCATTTTGTTTTCTCTTGATTTACCTCTCCTAACCCTCTGTCCCTCTCTCTCTAGCTCTCACTCTTGCTCTCACTCTCTGTCCCTCCTCATACCTTTCTATCCTTGACTCTCTTTCTGATTTCTCATGAATGTAATTATCACCTTGTATTTCTACAAACAAATCTGGATACCCATTTGTCTCTTATAGAAGGAGGGAAACTGTTAACTACTACACTTAGCATGCCATCTAAGGCTCAGCAATTGGAAAGAAAAATGTAGATTTTTGTCTTCCATTTGCATCTTTGAATTCTAATATAATTTCTAAATTTTCTGTAAAGATTCCTACTTATAAATTATACAACTGGTGCTTCAGGTTATAAAAAATGAAATTTAATTTTAGAGGTGAATGAATACTATAGGCATAGAGGAATGGGACTAGAAACTCTTTATAAGGCATATTAAAATATTCATATAGGTATAAATTCTATCTTCAAATAATATGCACACTTCATTTTACCTCTTCAAGTTCTAATGATAATTCTGTTCTTGCAAAATACATTGCAGGGCTGCTCTTGCTAACTCAGTGATGTTGAATCAATCAATCAACTTGTATAGTTTTAAAAGTTTGGAGGTGAAACATCTTTATCTACTGGTAGAATTTGAGATTAGCTGGATAGTAAATAAGGTATAAAATTACATTTCACTAAAAAAAAAAAGCCTATAATTGACTGAAAGAGGCAATGTTGTGTGTTGATATCCGTTGAAGGATGAACAAAGGAATAACTGAAATACAATGGGAAATAATTGTAGAATAATGGCAATTTGAAATAAACACATAAATGACCTTTAAAAATTTTTTAATGTTTATTTTTGAGAGAGATACAGAGCACAAGCAGGGAATGGGCAAAGAGAGAGGGAGACACAGAATCCAAAGGAGGCCCCAGGTTTCAAGCAGTCAGCACAGAGCCCAACGCTGGGCTCAAACTCACAAACTGCGAGATCATGAACTGAACTGAAGTCAGACGCTCAACTGACTGAGCCGCCCATGTTCCCCCACACAAGTTACCTTCTAAATCTCAGGTTTTTCTATGTGTTTCTCTTAAGAAATATATTCATTTTATTAGGGATATTCTAGGAACTTTTCCAGGTCTTTCTTTTAAAATCCATATTATAATGTTTATGGCATCTTTTACGTTGTACTGGATTTGTAAATTGAATTTGGTATATTTCAGGAAGCCTTCCATGTTATTAGAATTACTAGGCTTGGATTTCTCAGGGAGGAAAAAATTCCTGGGGAATTTCTTGTACACAGAGCACAGAGAATAAACTTTGTTTAGGCTCTTAAACAGCATATATTTGTGAGTTTGAGTTGAGTTGAGTTGAAACTGTCAAGGTCCTTTACTTTATATTTATGGTTTATTAAATATGTGAATAAGCATAGTTTATTAAATATTCTTATACATTATAGCAAAATCGACTATTATATAGGTGTGGCCATAGTGTGTAGTGCAGATATAATCCATTCAGCCATGATATTTAAAATATAAACTATATTTAAATGTTTCAAAATTCCATAAAGATAGCGTAGTACTCCGAGAAAACAGTTGAGTCAGTGCTCACAACAAGAACTGCAAAGAAATAACTATTTTATTTTGCCTTGGCCTTCTTGCAGTTGTTTATCTAATATCTATCATTCCATTTTCTAATATAGATAGGAAACATGGACAAGTCAAGCATTCTCTAAGCTCATTTCAAGGAAGAACTCACAAAATCTCTTTTATTTTCTCCTGAATACATTTTTAATAAAGAGCCACGGATAAAGGGAAGAGGATAATAACTACTTTGTTGAATATTTCTTTAATTTAGTTCAAGTTTCAGTCATGGGAAGCCAAAAAAATAGTATAAAAATATGTGTGCAAAATACAGACCACAAGTTTGAGTGCATCTGTGATATAGTTCTGGAGTTGAACTAAAAAGACACATAAACAGGAGGCCAAGCTGCTAGTCAGCTACCCAGGTTAGTAATACTGTACTGAGAAGAACTGGACAGCAACATGCAAAAGAATTAAACTCGACCATTTTCTTACACCATATACAAGAATAAATTCAAAATGCATGAAAGACTTAAATGTGAAACAGGATATTATTAAAATCATACAGGGGAAAAAAGGTAGCAACCACTTTGACCTGGGGGCAGCAGCAACTTCTTACTTGACATTTCTCTGGAGGCAAGGGAAATAAGCAAAAATGAATGTTGGGATCTCTTCAAGATAAAATTTTTCTATACAGTGAAGGAAACAATCAACAAAACGAAAAGGCAATTGATGGAATTGGAGAAGATATTTGCAAATGACATTATCAGATAAAGGGTTAGTATCCAAAATCTCTAACTAAGGTAAACAAGCTCAGAGAGAGAAGTAAACATGGCGGAAAAGTAGGGGGACCCACAGTTCCCTCGTCCCTCAAACACAGCAGTATTGAGTCCAGAAGACTCGGAATGCCAGGAATCCGGGTTACGGAGTGACAGAAACATTCCAGAGGCCCATGGGGACAGCTTGGGCCATAGGTGCATGATTGCCAGTTTGAAGAGATAAAATAGGCAGTGTAGGCAGAGAGGGAAGGGTTCCTCTTCTGTGGAGAGACAAAAGGAAGAGAAAGAGGTCCGTGGAAGTGGAAGTGTAGGATTGTATTCAGACAAGAGAAAAACCTCTCCAGACCACGAAGTAGGAACAGGAAAAAAAAAAAACCAGAAAGAACCAATTTCTAACTTGCAGACAGCCTGAAGGGTAATGATCCAGGGTTGCTGGACTTTCTCTGGACTGGGGCCTGCCTCCTCGTTCACATGCCTGGTGGAAAAGGGGGGCCAGTCCTGGGCTACATAGTGAGCTCAGAGGCACAGTCAGAGCAGTCTCCTTCCTTGAGCACTGTGGGAAGAAGGTATATAGCTGTTTTAAGGAGAAAAATTCCTGTAGGAGCCCCATCCCCCCAGTGAGACGTCCTTTGCCAGCTGGGTGGAGTGACACAACCCTGGAACCAGGGTGCATGGAGTGGGTTCCCTTAAGACATCAGGGTTTGAATCATAGCCAAGTTCCTGGACTTTGGAGAGAGACAAACGGACCTGCTACTGCCCAAGAGCATTGTATGGACGACCTGACTGGTTTGGGACACCACATCCAAGGAGGAAAAACTGGGGTATCGCTGTTTTCCTCTCCACCACCAAAAAGGGTGGAGCTTCAGGGAACAGGACAGGAGGCCCACAGTGGAGACAAACCTGGCTACACAAAACCCTCCACCTCCATGCCTGGTAACTGCATATCTGCTGGAGGAAGATTGACACTGGCCAGACCAGGCGGCCACGCCTCCAGATGAACACAGCTGCTGGATTCAGAGCACCATCAGATATCAGTCCAGTGGTTTTGCATTTTCTGATTTTAATCTTGGCCAATTCTTATTTCATATATATTTTTTTCTTTCTTTTCTTCCTCTTATTTCTTTCCTTCTCTATTCTGGTTGTTGGTTTAAGCAGACATTTTGAATTTATTATTTTTATATCTCTTCTGCATTTTCTTCTTCTTTATTTCTCTCTCTCTCTCTCTCTCTCTCTCTCTCTCTCTGGATTAAGCTATATAGTTTCTTTCATTCTCTGCCTGGTCATTTTTTTTCATTTTCATTTTTCTCACCCCAATAATTTTTCTCATTGTATTGGATAAAGATTCTTCTCCCACAATCCTCATTTAAAATTGTTTTCCCCAGGATTACTTCAATGAACAAATCAAAGCACACCTGGTGGAAGGTCCAAACCACCACTATGAGAGGCGAGTTAAAGCAACCAGAGTTACACCAACAGAGAGTATGCAACGCACTCCACAACACCTCCTGAAGGATCAGGCCCTAGACAGTGTATGGCCCCTTTTTAATACAGTAGTGCTGTCAGGTGCAGGACACATAATAAGCTGTTAAAAGAAGAAAAAACTAGCCAAAATGATGAAACAGAAAATTTCTTCTTAAAACAAATTCCAGGAAGAAATGACAGTAAAGAACTTCTCAAAAACAGATTTAAAAATATATTTGATTAGGAATTTAGAGTAATAGTCAAAGCATTAATCACTGGGCTTGGAAAAAGCATAGAAGACAGCAGAGAATCCACTGCTGTAGAAATCAAGAAAATAAGAAATATTCATGACAAATTAAGAAATGCTGTAAATGAGGTACAAAATAGGTGCAGTGACATCAAGGATGGAGGAAGCAGAGAGGTCAATAAGTGAAACAAAAGATAAAATTATGAAAAACAATGAGGCTGAAAAAAAAAGAGATAAGGAAATACTAGACCACAGGGCAAAAATTAAAAAACTAAGTTATCCAGAGAAACATAATAATATCTGTATCATAGGAATTCCAGAAGAAGAGAGAGAAAGGAACAGAAGGTTTACATGAAGAAATTATAGTTTAGGAATGTCTGTAATTTGGGGAAGGAGGCATACATCCAAATCCAGGAGGCACAGACAACTCCCTTCAGATTTAATAAGAATAGGTCTTCTCCATGGCATATAATGGTGAAATTGGCAAAATACAAAGCTAAAGAGAGAATTCTGAAAGCAGCTAGGGACAAGCAGACCTTAATACACAAGTGTAGACAGATAAGGGTAGCAGCAGACCTGTCCACTGAAACTTAGTGAACCAGAAGGGAGTGGAAGGAATATTCAATGTACTGAATAAGAAAATATGAAGCCAATAGTCCTTTTTTCCAGCAAAGCTCTCATTCAGAATAGGAGGAGACATAAAACCTTTCCCAGACAAAACTAAAGGAGTTTATGACCACTAAATCAGTCCTGCAAGAGATCCTAAGAGTTCCACTCTGAGTTAAACACTGCAAAGATTACAAAGGATCAAAGCACCACAAGTATGAAACCTACACATAACACAATAACACTAAATCAATATCTTTCAATAATAACTCTGAATGTAAATGGACCAAGTGCTCCAATCAACAACACATAAGGTTTCAGAAAGGATAAAAACCAAAATATATTTTTTATGCAGCCTAGAGACTAATTTTAAGCCTGAGAACACCTGCAGTTTGAAAGTGAAGGGATAGAGAATCATCTATCACGCTACTGGAAGTCAAAAGAAAGCTGGAGTAGCCATACTTATATCAAACAAACTAGATTTTAAACTAAAGTCTGTAATAGGAGATGAAGAAGGCATTATATCATAATTACAGGGTCTAGTTCCATCAAGAAGAGCTAACAATTGTAAATGCTTATGCTCCCAAATTGAAGAACCCAAATATACAAATTAATAAATTACAATCATAAGCAATCATCTTGATATGAATACAGTAATTGCAGGTGACTTTAATATTCCATCTACAGCACTAGACAGATCATCTAGGCAGAAAATCAATATAGAAACAATGGTCTTGAATGATACACTAGACCAGATGGACTTGACAGATATATACAGAAATTTTCATCCAAAGGCAGAAAAACACACATTCTTCTTGAGTGCAGGTGGAACATTCTCCAAGATAAATCACATACTGGGTAACACAACAGCTCTCAATATATATAAAAGAATTGACATCATACCATGCATATTTTCATACCACAATGCTATAAATCTTGAAATCAATCACAAGAAAAAAACATTGGAAAGCCTCCAACTGCATGGAGGTTAAAGAACACCCTACTAAAGAATGAATGGGTCAGCCAGGCAATTAAATAAGAAATTATACATATATGCATATATATGCAAATGAAAATGAAAATATGGCAGTACAAACCCTCATGGATGCAGCAAAGGCGGTCATAAAAGGAAAATACATTGCAATCCAGGCCTATCTTAAGAATAAGAAAAATCCCAAATACAAAACATAACCTCACACTCAAAGGGACTAGAACCAGAGGAGCAAAGAAACCTCAAAGCCAAAGAAGAAAATAATAAAGATTAGAGCAGAAGTTAACAATATAGAATCAAGAAAAACAACTAGAACACATCAATAAATCTAAGAGCTGTTTTTTTTTTGAAAGAATAAGCAAAATTGATGAGCTCTTAGCCAGACTTCTCAAAAAGGAAAGAGGACCCACAGAGATAAAATAACGAATGAAAGAAGAAAAATCACAACAAACACCACAGAAATACAAATGATTATTAGAAAATATTATGAAAAAATATGTGTCAACAAACTGGACAAGTTGGAAAAAATGGACAAATTTCTAGATACCCACATACTACCAAAACGTTTCAGGAAGAAATAGAAAATTTAAACAGACCCATGACGAGCAAAGACATTGAATCAATGATCAAAAATCTCCCAACAAATAAGGGTTCTTGGCCAGATGACTTCCTAGGGGAATTTACCAGACATTTAAAGCAGAGTTGATACCTATCCTACTCAAGCTGTTCCAAAAAATAGAAATGGGAGGAAAGCTTCTGTACTCATTCTATGAAGCCAGAATTATGTTGACTCCCAAACAGATACAGACCCCACTAAAAATTACAAACCAATATCCCTGATAAACATGGATACCAAAATTCTGAACAAGATACTGGCTAATTGATTTCAACAGTATATTTAAAAAATTATTCAGTTTGATCAAGTGGGATTCATTCCTAGATGCGGGGCTGGTTCAGTATTCACAAATCAATCAACCACATAAATAGAAGAAAGGATAAGAACCATATAATCCTATCAATAGATGCAGAAAAAGCATTTGACAAAAGAGAGATCCTTTCTTAATAAAAACCCTCAAGAAAGTCAGGATAGAAGGAACATCTTTCCTCACCTTAACATCATAAAAGCCATACATGAAAAGCCCACAGTTAATATCATCCTCAATGAAGAAACACTGAGAGCTTTCCCCCTGAGATCAGGAACACGACAGGAATGTACACTCTCACCCATGTTGTTTAACATAGTGTCAGAAGTCTTAGCTTCAGCAATCAGATAACAAAATGAAATAAAAGGCATCCAAATTGGCACAGAAGAAGTCAAACTTCAACTTTTTTACAGATGACCTGATACTTTACATGGAAAACCTGAACGACTTCACCAAAAATCTTTTAGAACGGATACATGGATTCAGCAAAGTCACAAGATATAAAATAAATGTACAGAATCGGTTGCATATCTGGACATCAATAATGAAACAGCAGAAAGAGAAATCAAGAAATCAATCCCATTTACAATTGTGCCAAGAAATCATAAACTTAACCAAATATGTAAAATATTTGTATTCTGATAATTATAAAAAACTTATGAGAGAAACTGAAGAAGACATAAAGAAATGGAAAAACATTCCATGTTCATGGATTGAAAGAATAAATATTGTTAAAATGTCATTATTACCCAACGCAATCTACACATTCAATGCAATCTCATCAAAAGTGCACCAGCATTCTTCTCAAAGCTAGAACTAACAATCCTGAAATTTGTATGGAACCACAAAAGACTCCGCATAGCCAAAGTAATGTTGAAAAAGAAACCAATGAAGGAGGCATCACAATCCTGGACTCTAGCTTCTACTGCAAAGCTATAATCATCAAGACAGTGCGGTATTGGCACAAAAACAGACACATAGACCAATGGAATGGAACAGAGAACCCAGAAATGGACCTACAAATGTATAGCCAGTTAATCTTTGACAAAGCAGGAAATAGTATTCAGTGGGAAAAAAAAGTCTCTTCAGCAAATGGCACTGGGAGAACTGGATAGCAACATGCAGAAGAATGAAACTGGACCACTTTCTAACACCATACATAAAAATAAACTAAAAATTGATGACAAACTTAAATGTGAGACAAGAAACCATCAAAACACGAGAGGAGAAAACAGGCAACAAGCTCTTTGACCTCAGCCGCAGCAACTTCTTATTTGACAGGTATCTGAAGGCAAGGTAGGCAAAAGTAAAGTGAACTATTGGGACCTCATCAAGATGAAAAGCTTCTGCATGGCAAAAGAAATAATCAACAAAACTAAAAGACAACCGACAAAATCTGAGAAGATATTTGCAAATGACATATGGGATAAAGGGTTGGTATCAAAAATCTATAAAACCTTACCAAACGCAACACCTGAAAAACAAATAATCCAGTGAAGAAATGGGCAGAAGACATGAATAGACACTTTGCCCAGGGAGACATCCAGATGGCCAACGGACACATGGAAAGATGCTCAATATCACTCATCAGAGAAGTATAAATCAAAACCACATTGAAATAGCACCTCACACTAGTCAGAATGGCTAATTTTTACAACTCAGGAAACAACAGATGTTGGTGAGGATGTGGAGAAACTGGAACCTCTTGCACTGTTGGTGGGAATGCAAACTGATCCAGTCACTCTGGAAAACAGTGTGGAGGTTCCTCAAAAATTAAAAATAGAGCTACCCTATGACCCAGAAATAACACAGTAAGGAATTTATCCAGGGGATACAGAAGTGCTAATTCATAGAAGCACATGCACCCCAAAGTTTATAATAGCACTTTCAACAATAAGCAAATCATGGAAAGAGCCCAAATGTCCATCAATGGACGAATGGATAAGTAAGATGTAGTTTATATATACAATGATATACAACTTGACAATGAGAAAGAATGAAATACTGCCATTTACAACAACATGGATGGAAATAGAGGGTATTATGTAAAGTGAAATTAGTCAGTCAGAGAAAGACAGATATCATATGTTTTCACTCGTATGTGGTGGAACTTGAGAAACTTAACAGATGACAAGGGGGAAAGGGGAGGGGGAAAATAGCTTCAAACAGAGGGAGGCAAACTCATAAGAGACTCTTAAATACAGAGAACAAACTGAGTGTTAATGGGGTGGGGATCAGGGGATAGGGGAAAATGGGTGATAGGCATTGAATCTACCACACTATATACACTTGACAATAAATTATATATTTAAAAAAAGAAAAAAGAGGTACTATAGGTGCACCTGGGTCACTCAGTTGGTAGAGCATTTGACTCTTGATTTCAACTCAGGTCATGATCTCACAGTTACCAGGTTTGAGCCCCATGTTGGGCTCAGCACTGCCTGCTTGGGATTTTCTCTCTGCCCCTCCCCCATTCATGCACACTCTCTCTCTCAAAATAAATAAATGCACTTAAAAAAAAGAAGCATATGTAAGTTTTAAGGGCTAGAAATGACAAAGCTTAGGATTCAGATTTAAACACAGATTTTTTCCCAATTTTTTCAACCATTTCAGTATATTGTAATCAATGCTAGATAGTATCTCAAACATCATCATGATTCTAAGTACTAATTTAATGTAAATAATTGTAACAGTAATTTATTGTTGATATACTTCCATCAGATCTACTGCATGAGCCATAAATATAACTAACTTATTAATGTATCAATTTAGAAGTATTAAAATACTGAATGAGAAATAATAATATTGGATATAAGTGATATTTCAAGCAAATTTCAAAAGTTCTTTCATTTGAAAAATAATTTTTCCATTTGAATATATATTTATAAGACAACTTCAGAATGACTTAAAGACTTTTTTTTAGAAAATTACATAAAGTCATATTTATTTCATTATCTCAATGTCATCTTTTAGACCTATAAAGAAATTTTATAAGATAAATTGGTTGAATTTTCTAACTCCATAAATGCTGTGCCAACACATGTAGCTATTTCTGAAGTATATGACTAGTTGTAATCCTCATTAAATAATTACTTTTTGTTTTTTGCAGACTTTCAATTATTAAGTTTGGGCTTAAAAGAAATAAGCAATGGGGCACCTGAATGGTTCAGTAGGTTAAGCCTCCGAATTTGGCTCCGGTCATGATCTCACCATTTGTGAATTTGAGAACCACATCAGGACATCAGGCTGTCTGCTCTCAGCACAGACCTGCTTTAGATCTTCTGTACCCCCCCTTACCTTCCCTTGCTTGTTCCCTCTCTTTCTTTCTCCCTTTCTCTCTCTCAAAAATAAATAAATTTTTTTTAAAAAAGGAAAGAAATACAGCCATGGACAGCCACTATGACTTAGGTAGATAAGCCTCATTTGATGTCCTTAGGTTACAGCATATAGTTTCATAGGTACTGAATAGAATTCTGCCAAAAAACAAAGTTAGATGTTCCCATTTAAGGATATTTATGTTTTGGAAAGTTTCAGGATTTTGCTAGTTTGCAAATGCCTCTAAATAACAATACTTTGGGGTTACATTTTTTTCATGAATTCTTCAATTTAAATTTGATGTTTTTGTTTTAGATATTTTTATGGAATGATAAAGGACTAATGTTCACTCTGATGTTTGAAATACTGTACAGAACCATCATTAAACTTGAAGAACTTAGAAAGTGAAAGATAAAGACAGAAAAATAGAAAGATAAAATTAACTTCTTCAACATGCTATGCATGGGAAAAATGTTACTATTACATGAAGCATTAGAATTACAGGCAATATGAGATCCTCGAATAAAAGTTTCTCTGTTTAATGCAATAAAAATGTTTGCCTAGAAACTAAAGTACAAAAATAAGAATAATATATAATATTTATGGCCTAGTCTCTTGCAATATTGAATATTTCATTGATCAAGAGGGACTGAAGTTATAAGTTATAACTGAATTATAAGCAAGAAATCATAATTTTTAGTGTGGTCATGAATTAAATCATCTACCTTAGCCTGGCTATAACAGCAAAGATGGTCTGTTAGGGTCGGTGATAGAGGTCAACAGGAAAGTACACATTCCTTCTGTTTGTTCTCATCAGCAGGAATTTATGACTACTGCCCTCACATACGTAAATCCACAAAAAGTTAAACACTGAGAAATGATTCATTTAATTAGAAATCCTAAAAACTACATAAAAACTAAAAATAATAAATATTCACTATACTTACTCATTTGCTCAACAGGAATTTACCAAACTCCTACTGTACACCATGTATTATTCCATTTATCAACATAACATCCCCAGGTGCCGTATTTCCTGCAAAGCAATAAGAAAAATCTGGTCATGCTTGATTAAAAGACCATTTTTCAAAAATGTTATATTAATTAAGTGTTTCCTAAAGTTTTATAATCATATGCATAACAGGTAATATGTGTGATACTATAATTTTAGGAGTGCACTAAATGAGGCAAATATTACAGGACACCTTTTTAGGGCATGGAGGTGTAAATGAAAGGGAATTTAAGGACAGACAAAAAGGTTGAGCTAAGAAGAAGGTGGCAAGCAAAACCCAGACAACATTTCTCAGGTTTTATGACAATTTAAGATTGTAGCATCCACAGCCACACACACACATACATACATGCACACACACATACAAAAGCCTCCAAATGTACCACGCATAGAATATGAAATTATGGAACATACGTATACTATCAAAGATGAAGACCCAAGGGTAAACAAAGTATGTAGGATCAAAGCATCATTAGGCCCAAAAAATGTGGGGATTTTGGACTCATTGAGGAAGTCTGGTTTTTGAAGTCAAAGACCAGGTGCTTTGAGAAGATTAAGGTATAATTTAGATTCTCATTGAAAAGTTAGTTGCTTTTAATGCACTGGAAAGTTTAAAACCATGTTTACAGAGTACGCTTGCAGCTAGTATGCTTGATGAATATAGAATTCCACCAAAGAGACATAATCAGGTAATACAGGGTAGATGGAAGCAGAACAGAGACAATTTTTTAAAAGTAGTTAGTGAAATATTAGAAGAAACTTGAGTGTCTCCTGGTACCCACTCTGCATTCCAGTGTCTAGTGAGTGACCAGCAATTTGGTTGAGAGAGTCAGTTTTGAAGGCAGCAACAATGGTAACAGCAGCCCAAATGTCTCTATCTGGTGTACTACCACATTAGTGTGACTTCCTTTTAGTTCCACTCTTTTGATTTTATAATTTTGTAATCACTAATGCCCTGAAGTAAAGAGTTTCTCCCTGATATACTCAGAGAAACTTCTATTTTCTTCACTAAATCCTGACTGATACAGATGGGGACTGAGCAATATTTTAGGCTAAAGACATAATTAAAATTTATGGACTATATGATGGTTGCCTGTTAAGGTAGCTCCCCATCTGGCATTATATTGAAAGAAATACACCATACATTTTCACCCTGAATTTATATGCTGTTTCTCTGGTTGGATTCTAGATGATCTTCATGTGCCCACTCTGGTGGAGGAAATCAAGAGCCTGGGAGCTGGATGAGGTACATCTCTGAATGCTTGTCTCACTGCTTTCCTACGACTCTTCCATTCTGTTCTTTTTATTCTTGTATCCAACACATGTTTTCTCACTAACTCTTTCTTCCCCAATCTGCTTCATCTATCTAATCTCTTGGAAAACTCAGATTTCTTTCATTTACTCTTCCTAATCTGATGTTTAAGGCAGAAATTTTAGGCTCTGAGAACCTAAGAAAGAATGTATTTAGATAATTCAGATAATTTAGATAATTCAGAACTCTACTTTTGAATCCTCAGGCTGTAGTGGGTAATGAATGATTCCTGACTGAAGTCCAAGGACAGCTGGATTGGCATTACAGACTTTCTGACTCATTTAAGATTGCATGAGCAAATTGGATAGTGTAGTATTTTGCTAGAGAAATTATCTGAATCTTTTATAGGATGCTAAAGAGTCACTAATGGGAAAACAACAGCAACATTATATAGAGTCAAACACTTTATTAGGACTACTGTGATATATTCATTGGTTATCACATTTCTATTCCAGTTGAGAAAAAGAAAACAAACTTGTGACTACCCTACCAGTTACTAAATTAACATTTAAATTGGTGGTTTAGAAGTATTTATTTTCATTACTTGTGTTTTTACCATTCTTCTCTGTAACAGGATTTTTCAAAATTTAGTCGCAACCTAGACAATTTTCTCTAATTGTCTACAATGAAGAAAGATAAGAATTAGAACTATCTATATTTATATTTCCAATTTGCCCGGGCAGTGATTTGCCCAAACTTTATTTTAGTTTGAGACTTTTTTTTTTTTTTTTAGCATTTTTTGGCAGATAGGCACATTGATGGAATAGACCCATCTGTTGTCCTAGCAATTAGTTGGCTTGCATCTAGATGAATCAAGCATGTATCCAATGTAAGAAGAGTCTTCTGTGGTAGGCCTTGATTATGAAAATAAGATTTGGCTTCCTAGAGAAATGCCAAGTGGATCTAGGCCAGAAGCCTGTGCATTCATTCATGGCGATTTGGGAATTTGCTAAGACACACAACATTTATTCAAAATATTAATTGAAAAAAGTTCATTTGCAGAATGAAATTGGCTTCAGATCATTTTGGGTAATTTCATGGTGTTTTGAAACACCAAATTCACAATCGATAAAGTGGGCATAATTTATTGTTAGATTTACTTAAGAGTTCTACTAAAGCTAAATGTATTTTAGCAGAAAATTTTCATACAATTCATCTTCTAATAAATTTATTTTTTGAAACATAAGGTCAGAATTGAGAACCAGTGAAATTCAAGTGGTCATCATCTATCTACTGTCATATGCAAAGTAGTAGGAAAGAAATTCACTTTTTCCCAAAATATCTCTCTGTTAACTAATTAGGCCATTGACAGGTTTTTGTTTCTCATGCTTAAGATATAAACACAAAAGTCATTGTTCCTTCTTCAAAAACACCTTAACTTTTATAAATTGTATATGTTTCAATAAATTCACCCACTTATTCATACATATATGAATATACATTGAGACTGAACTTTGTGTAGGTTCTCAGGTCCAGATGATAAAGTAGAAAACATTAAATTCTAAAGAATAAACAAACACTGCCCTATTGAGTTTAAATTATAGTATAGACAACAAGGTAGTAAATTAAAGAATTAAATAATGGTTTATTATAAATTAATACTCTAGAAAAAATAAAACAATCAAAAATAGGAGTGTTAGAGTGTGTGTTCCAATTTTAAATAGGGAGGAGGAGAGGTAACTAAGAAGGTGATATTTAAGTGAACACTAGATTGGCATGAGACAATGAACCCTACTGACTTAGGAAATAGCGCCAGGCAGAGAAGTCAGCAATGTGCACGTCCCCATGCGGCAGAGTGCTGGTGAGACAGTAGAATAGCCAGGAGTCAGTCTGGTTGCAGCAGTGATTAGGGAGGGAGCAACTGGATATGAGGAAAGAGGTAATGGGTTTCTATAATTACTTCTGTTTTTACACAGAGTGGGATAGGGATCATTGGAAAGTTTTGACCAGAAAAGAAAGATGTAATCTGGATTTTAAAAATATAACTATGGTTGATCTAGGGAGATTTAAGTACGATACCAGAAGCAGGGAGCCAATTAGTAAGCAGTAGCAATCCAGTTGACAGATGATGATGACTTTGCCCAGAATGGTAGCTGCGGAAGTAGTGATAAATATTTAGAGTCCTGATAGGTGCCAAAGGAAAAGAAGACTCAATAATGATTTTGAAGCTTTTGGCCTCAGCCATTAGAAGGATATAGATTAACATATCTGAATGGAATATTTACTTAAAATTAATTTCCATGTGGACTTCTTAACTATTCTGATAACAGAAGTAAAGAGGATTTGCATCTTTGTTCCTCCTCAAAACACCAAACCTTCAACTATATGCATTCCACTTTTGAAAAGCAATTCCATTGATATATCTTGTATTAGAAAATACTACACTCAGTCCTGTTAACAAGCATCTTGCTATTCAAACTGTACTGCTCTTGATCTAGCTCATTTATTCAAATATCTCATTGCACAAGTTTTTCTGCTTCACTAATATTCTAATCTATAGGCATGCACAACTATTTTTATTTCTCTTGTTGCTCAACTGAAGCTACTTGATTTATCATTTTAACTACTTCTTTACAAACAGCCTTAATATCAATGCTACCTCACTATATCAATATATTTTAACTCAAATACCAGCCTTCTCACTTCTACATCTAATCAATTTCAGGACTCTTGAAGAAAAAGAATATGACCAAGTTGATTGGATTTATTTAAAAGCCATATCAAATAGTCAGTTTGATTCTATCAAATGTTTTTCCTCCTACCCAGAGAGAATTATAATTAGATACACTAATACTTCCATAATCTTCTCTATGATAAATGACTAGATATACTCTTATTTCTCTACATGAATTTTCCCTTTAAATGTTCATTGTTGATCATGGTTTAAATATTAGTTGCATGCTAGCCATTTCCCAATTTTTATCTCTAATCCAGACGTATTCCATAGCTCCTAATATATACAATTGCTTACTTTACTTCATTAGGTCTTCATATGCAAGACAAATTTAATCCCAGAGCAGAACTTACTGTTTCCAGCACCACAGGATGTATATTTTTCTCCCTCAGGGAAGCATTATTTTTTAAGATAATCAGACCAAATATCTAGAATTCAACACTGATTTCTCCATTTTTCTCTATTACATGCTTTTATGATTTATATACCTTGATCAAATTATAGGACAGATATAGTGTTTACAGCTTTAGAAAAAAATTATGACATTAACAGCTATGTATTATATATAATGAATACATTAAGTTGACAAATATGTCCATCAAGTGTCTCTTTGGTCTAATTCTTGTTCATTTCACTATTATTCCATAATTTAGATATCCATCTGCTTATCATTGATAGCATTTTATTGTCATTAATATATCTTGATATTTTAAATTCCTTCATATTATTTTATATTAAAGACCAATACTTGTAATTAGCACATTTAAATTATTCAGAATCATCAAATACAGATGTGTCATTAGTATTGTTTAAATTAAATAAACATACCATATAAACTCCTAACTCTGCTCATCAAAAATTTTCATAGCACTACCTGAGATATTGTGAATTTTAGGCATCTTGATCTCATTATTTTTACCTAGTTAGCTTATCTTTCAGACAATATAGTCATTTAAACAAAATGCAAAGAGCCTTTCATGGAAATATCTAACATATTCTTTTCATAATTAAATGAATATCAATGAAATTTCATTGGCACTAATATCCTACTGTTAGGTAATTAAACTGTGAAAGACTGAAACAATCAACTGATATTGCACTTACTGTAGTTTTTTTGTTTTTTTTTTTTGTTTTGGGGTTTTTTTTTTGATGGATAATTCTGATCATTTAAGAAATAAATCATTCTCATGGTCCAATAGAACATGTGAAATTACTATTTGCATATAGACTGTGTACAATTAATTTCTATTTTCTTTAATGGTTAGTTTTATGCATGGATCTCACTATGCTATAATACTTAGTTATCCAATTTAACACTAGTTTAGGTGTTGCTGCAAAGGTATGTTGTACATGTGGTTAAGCAGATGCTTTTATGAAGATATCTTTGATAATCTGGCTAGGCCTCATCCAATCACTTGGAAGGCTTTATGACAAAAAGACTTTCTTGAGGAAGAAGAAATCTGGCCTCAATACTGTGACAACAATCCTTACTATAGAGTGAGTCTTCAGCCTGATGACATATCTAATAGACTTCAGATCTGCCAGTCCCGAGAATCATGTAAACAAATGCCTTGAAGTAAGTCTGTCTCTGTCTGTCTGTCTGTCTGTCTCTCTCTCTCTCTCTCTCTCTCTCTCACACACACACACACACACACACACACACACACACACAAACAGGCTTAAAGGTTGTGAAGTAATCTTTAATTTTAAAATTGGAATATGTGTATGTGCGTGCATGTGTGTGTGTTGAGATGTAAGTTTAAGTGATAGTGATGTGGAGAAAACTTCTTAAATGTATTCAATGTTGAGCTCTGAATTTAAGAAGGAAAGGACATTAAACTGATAAAAAGGGATGCTTCGTATAATTCTGACTATTCTCAGTGATATTTTCTCCAAAATTATCTAAAACATATTCTTGTATAAAGCACAAGCCTGGTTAAAGATTATAAGATGTTATAGGATGCTTTATCTGTCACATGTGCTTTATTTATTTCTCTTAAAATAAATCATACAACGTTATTTAGACACTTTGCTTCTGAATTCATGTGAGTTTATCAATTCTTTTGATTAAGTATGTCTCAGCCACAAAATGTATAACAATGGCCTTATCTGTATATTGGTAATATCATGGCTGAGAAATGAAAATATTAAAATAATAAAATATAATGCAATAAATGGGGGGGTCTTATGCTGACCAATGCGAACGGTGTACTATGAACTGAGACATGAAGCTAACTTAATTCTGTGTACCTGAACATACTGACGAACAAGGAAGAAAAACAGAATTTATTTAGAGTAATGTTGTGACCTACGCTATATAGTCAAATCAAAGGTTCTTATGAAAGGAAAATCTACTTATTATCATCAAGTGCATTAGCCTAGTCCTCCCTTTAAAATATATTAGCATACTTCTGCGTTTAAAAAATACTCGACTGACAACCAGATTCACAAAAATTAGGAAATTATAAAAGAGATTAAAATAAAAACAGGTATTCTGCAAATGCCATCTGCAGAGGTTTCACTAGTTAACAGAAAAATGGGAAGTATTCACAAAATGTCCAAGATCTAATAATTTATATAAAAAAGTTTGTCCTCATCTAATTTAAAGAGAAGAAAACAGGAACATATGTCTATGCACACAAACAACTCTTGAATGCATATGTAAATAACAGTATGGAACTAACAATAGACATATAAAAATAAAAATATTATTATTATTAGTGGATATAAATATATCAATCAGCAAAACTTACTTAGAAAATCTACTCCTAACTATAACAACCAATAATACACTCTTTCAGTGTTTCTTTCCAGAATAAAATAATCTAAACTTAGATATAATCAAAATGATGTAGATTAAGAACTGAATACCCCCCATAAAGTTTATTCCTGACATAAATTCTATCATTTACAAAACAACCTGATATTAAGTGATTTCCTCTACCCCTCCAGTTCTTGTTGACTCTGGCAAGGATAAATCTTTCACATAATTATCATTTAATGGACATTTTTAGAAGACCTTTTCCTATCAATATTATAATTTTCACCCTCTTCAACATTCCTAATACTATAATATGAACTATATAAAGTTTAGAATCTCAATTCCAAACTTTCTAGGTCTTTTTTTTCTCACAATAATCATTCATTCATCCAGCAAAAAAATCCAGACTTACTAAACAAAGACACAACATAGAAATCACACATTCCCAAACATACCTTGGGAGAAATGTCTTAAAATATTTATAGTAGGTATATTTAAACTACAGGATAATAAGTAATCTTATTTATGCTTTTGTTATTTGTCTACTTTTGCTCTCATGATCATGTATAATGTCACAGTAAAGAAAAATGTATTAAAATAGGTGATATTTCATTTTCTTTCAGGGAAAAAAACACATTAAATCAGTAGTATTTAAAAAACTTTATTGGGGCGCCTGGGTGGCAGTCAGTTAAGCCTCTGACTTGGGCTCAGGTCATGATCTCATGTTCTAGGTTCGAGCCCCGTGTGGGGCTCTGTGCTGACAGCTCAGATCCCAGAGCCTGCTTCCGATTCAATGTCTCCCTGTCTCTCTGACCCTCCCTGCTCATGCTCTGTCTCTCTGCCTCAAAAATAAATAAGACATTAAATAAATAAATAAATAAATAAGACTTTATTGGTTAAAGCAGTGATTTACAAACTTTTTGTATAATGACACACATGAGAATATATTTTTAGGGGACACTAAGTTACATAAGACTGCTTAAGGCTAATAGCTGTCAGCCTTGTTAACTGGTGTTCTGAATGCTGAGGCCCCAATACCTCAGCACAATTGGTAACTTCTAATCTGTATACCAATTTGCCACACTTTGAGGAGATCTCTGGGTTATTTTATGACCATTTAAGACAATACTATTATACAAATATTTCAATTACTCTTCAGAACATTGACATTCAATTTTTGACAGTACAATTTTCATTACTGGTTTTTGTTTGTTAGTTTTCTTGTTTGATGATTAGGTTTTCAGAAACAGTTTTTTAAAAAGTGAAATAGAAGTCATGTATTTGTCTTTCAATCTTTTTTAAAGTTTATTTATTTAGCTTGAAAAAGAAAGAGAATAATCAGGGGAGGGGCAGAGAGAGAGGGAGAGGGAGTCAGTGCTGTCAGTGTAGAACCAGATGCAGGGCTCGAATTCACAAACAGTGAGATCATGAACTAAGCCAAAACCAAGAGTCGGACAGAGGCTCCAGTCAAGTGTTTGCCTCTTAATGTTCTTTATACAGGTTGAATATTATACCTTCTCTTAATGCTTTCTTTTCTCTTTTTTATGAAAATATATTTTTCAACAATATAAACTGAGTTTTAATACTGAAGATGATTATCTTATGCTTTTGGACCCTGTGAAAGTGACATTTAAAACCATATTGTAGTTCAAATTATTATCTTACCAATAGATACCTTTATTTTATAATGTGCTTTATATAAACAATTGTATGAAATTCAGGAGTATTTTGTAAATATACTAGTCTTAGCCAATATTAAAGATAAGCTAATCATAAATATTTAAAATTTCATCATTAGTAATATTAAATTAGTCTAAATGAATAAGCAATAAATATGAGTTGTTAATTCATATAATGAATTAATGCATAATTCAAATAGCATTAGCCTTTTTAGTAAAAGAAGCAAATACATTGGACTAGGAAAAATAGTGCATTAATTTTATGTCATAATAACACTGATTTATAAAATACAAATCAAAGTTACAAGGAGATATCACTTCTACCTTTCATAATGGCTAAAATCAACAACACAAGAAATAACAGTTATTGGCAAGGTTGTGGCGAAAAGGGAATCTTCTCGCACTGTTGGTGGGAGTGCAAATTGGTTCAGCCACCTTGGAAAACAGGATGGAGGTTTCTCAGAAAGTTAAAAGCAGAAATACCCTACTATCTAGCAATTGCACTACTAGGTATATACCCAAAGAATACAAAATTACTAATTCAAAGGGAAACATGCTCCCCAATGTTTATAGCAGATTTATCTACAAGAGCCAAATTAAGGAACCAGCCTAAGTATCCATCGACTGATGAATGAATAAGAAAGATGTAGCATATATGGAATATTTTTCATGGGACTATTTTTCAGCCGTAAAAAAGAATAAAATCTTGCCATTTGCAAAGCCATGGATGGACCCAGAGAGTACAATGCTAAGCAAAATAAGCCAGTTAGAGAAAGATGAATACAGTATGATTTTACCCATATGTGGTATTTAAGAATCAAAACAATGAGCAAAGGGGAAAAAAAAGTGAGCGACTAAGAGTAAGAGAGAAAGAGTAAGAGAGAGAGAAAGAGACCAAGAAACAGACTTTTAACTATAGAAGACAAGCTTATGGTCACCAGAAGGGAGTTGGGTTGGGGATGGGTTAAATAGATGATTGGGCTTAATGATGACACTTGTGATGTGCACTGGGTATTGTATGGAAGTGTTGAATCACTACATTGTACATCTAAAATTAATCTTACACTGTATGCTAATTGGAATTTAAATAAAAACTTTAAACAAATAAAATTATATTTAAAGTAACTCTTCCATCATCCTTACCACCTTTTTCAAGATAATATCCTATTTACCCATCCTTATTCTGGGAAATATTTTTTAAATATTTTTTAGCCTTATGGATACAAATTCATTCTTTAACTTTTCCAATCATGATTTTTCTTTACCATTGTGAAGAAACCATTGTTATCAAGGGTATTTAACTACTTGGTATCTGAACCTCTAGCACCTCGCCTTTTTCCCCCATTTATATATTCATTCATTCATTCATTCATTCATTCATTCATTCATGTTTAGTTCCAAATTTAAAGTCAGATTTAAACTGGTTTTCATTTTATTTTATTTTGTTCTTTTTAATTTTTTAAATAAAATTTATTGTCAAGGTAGCTAACATACAGTGTATACAGTGTGCTATTGGCTTTGAGAGTAGATTCCCATGATTATCACCTGCCAGCTTTGCATTAATTCTTAGAAGTCTATTTTCTTGGCTATCAAAATTTTCACCTTGGTTTTTGCGATGCTTCTTACTACTTTATCTTTCTGTGAATATCTCTGGAGTATTAGTTTTTTCTAGGTTAAAGACTCTCAAAACTATGTATCCAAACTTTAGACCAGTATTTTACAATTCTTGAATGTTAAATTTACTTCAAATACAGTGGGTCCAAGCTGAATTAATTATGTTTCATTAGCATCCCAATTAACTGTTAGCCAACTTAGGAATCCACAAGATATCTCTGGCTTATTTCTCTCTATGATCTCTCATATCCAACAGGTTGTTAAACTCTAAATTCTACTTCAAAAGAAGCTATTATACCCATTCTTTATGTTTCAATCTCTCCAACCCCACCACCATTTGGTTGGTTGAAAGAGACACTTATCTATTTTCAGATATAAGTCACCTAAATTCCCTATCAAGAGACTCCCAGAGCTACAGTAATATCATCCATTTGCTACTAAAGTTATTTCTCAAATATAATCTTGAGAAAATTACTCTGCTTAAAATACAGTTATGAGTTTCCATTGCCTACAAGAGAAATCTAAACGGTATAATGATATAAAACTTTCTTATCAGTACTATATCAGTTTATTTTTTGAGACTCAGTCTCTTTCTTTCCAATGTGGACATTTTCTTTTTGTTGGTGCCCATCATGCACTGGGCAACCACAGTTGTCCTTTGTTTGGACATTCTTAGAATATTACGTGCCACAATATGTCAAAAAAGTGCTATTACCAAGAATCTGAACCTTAAAGGAATTCTGAAAAGTCTCATAGGAGGGCACTTGTAGTAATGAGAACTATGTGTTGTATGTAAATGACGAAATACATATATTTTACACCTCAGACTTATAAGACACTATATGTTAGCAAACTAGACTTTAAATAAAAATGTGAAAGAAAGAAGAAGCCCCATAAAAATTGAGAAATGGTGGTGTGGGAACGTCATGAGCCCAGGTGTATTTGGCAGCAAGGAGTGCCCGCTTGTACTGGTGTCCAGGTAGTGTCACAGTGAGGTATTTTGCTAGGGGTCACACTTTCTTGTCTTTAGCTTGCTCCATGAAACGGATTCTCCAGCTTTCCCCTTGAATCTGTGAGATATCAGATATCATCCCAGTTGTAATTTTTTCTTGTTAAAAAAAGACTAAAGTCTATTTTGTTTTTTTTCTTTTTAGCTAAGAGCTGCAACTGATAAAACCCTGTTACCTATAACCACAAAGGACATTAGACACAATATGAAATATCGCACCAAGCTATTATACACTGTTCTGATTCCAGGAATTATTTTCTCTTTTCTATTGTAACTTAAAATGTTTCTACTCATTTTCCATGAAATATTTCTTTTATTTCATACTGTAATAACCTGCATGTAACCAAAGGCTGAAGTAATCAATTACCTATTGTCATCTCTATCCTGTCTTATATCCTGTGTCTTATGTCTTATTTCTGTATACCTATACATGTCATGATACTTATTTGTAACTTTTATTTTCCCTACCTTTTAAACTGTGCACTTCTGTAGATAGAACCATGTCATTGGTGTGTGTGTGTATGTGTTTGTGTATGTGTATGTGTGTGTGTGTCTGAAGATATACCAGGACACTTATTTCAATGCAGGGATTTGGCTGAATTACACAACAAAGAACGTTATACCTTTTAATTCCCTAAATATTTGCTGAAAAATCACTGACATGATTACTTTTAAGGAAATTATTTTATAGAATTTGAAGTTTTATGCACATATTATACATAGACTCAGCATACTATATTGTGGGAATGATCATAATTATGATATCAAAATCTCCTTGCTTTGTATTCCACATCTAGCCTATTGGCCAAATTATGGTAAATCTCTCTTCATATTACTGAAAGATAATTCTCCTCTTAAAAATATTTAAAATATTTTGTTTACTCACCTGTTCCATAAGTTAATCAATCATATATGGGTGGGACTTATTTCTAGGCTCTATTCTGTTGCATTATTCTATGTTTTATGCCAGTATCATACTATTTTGATTACTATACTTTATAATATAGTTTGCAAATATCTAAATAAGAATTCATTCCAGTTGGAAAAATAGCTGGTGAAAAACTACTCTGTGTTGCACCGTGCCTGGAGTTTTAAGAAATATTGAAGAGTCTGGTAAGTGTGACTGGAACAAAGTGCTCAAGAGAAAATTTTAATGGTGAGATAAGAGATGTAACCAGGATGTCAGGACATAAGACTTTAAAAGGCAGGTAAGGGCTTTGGTTTTACTCTGTGTCAAAAGGAAGAGATTTTAAAGGTTTTTGAACTACAGATAACTCAATAGGATTTATGTTTAAAATGTTATTCTGGTTGAAGAATTGAGCATAGATTTTATAAGATATACAAATAATTTGGAACACTGAGGCATTAGATGGGTTTTGGTTTAAAAAAATGTGTGGTCCCAACAGTCTATGAATAGGTGAAGTATCTCTGTTTTTTACTTTTTAAGTTTATTCATTTATTGAGAGACAGACAGACAGACAGTGAATCTAAAGCAGGCTCTGCACTGTCAGCATGGAGGCTGACACAGCACTTACACCGACAGACCATGAGGTCATGACCTAAGCCAAAGTCAGGCACTTAACTGACTGAGCCACCCAGGCACCCCAATTTATTCAATTTTAGAGAAACACTTTTGCTTTCATTAAAAGACAGTTCTTAAAAACATTGATTTTTTTTCCAGAAAAGCCCATATATTTGCAGATAAAGGAATCAGTTCCTAACAATGTCATAAGAAATATACTTGTCTCAAGAAATAAACCATTTCTAAGGTGCCTTGTTCCTGTTAAAAAAAAAAAAAAGTCTTCTGATAAGATGTGTTCCAACTATGCAGTGGGGGTCGAATGCAGCTATCAAGTATTCTTATACACCAAGGTTAATCAACCCACTTTACAGAAAAAAGTTTTTGGTCTAATACATGAGTTGGTGCATTTAACTCTATCCTACCAGCTGCATGCATAACACACCAATATTCTTTCAGACTTAATGGCATAATAGGGTAGAAATGTGTCTAGAGGAGCGCCTGGGTGGCACATTAAGCCTCCGACTTCGGCTCAGGTCAGATCTCACGTTCGTGGGTTCGAGCCCCGCATCTGGCTCTGTGCTGACAGCTAGCTCAGAGCCTGGAGCCTGCTTCCGGTTCTGTGTCTCCTTCTCTCTCTGCCTCTCCCCATCTCGTGCTCTGTCTCTCTATCAAAAATAAATTTAAAAAAATTAAAAAAAAAGAAATGTGTCTAGATTCCCTTATTATAGAGAAAATCCCAGGATTTTGAAGCTTATCTTTCTATATTTACATTCAGTTTCTAAGTAAAAAAAAAACAACAAAAACAAAGTAATTTTAAAAAGAATTTTCTGTAGAAGATAAAAAGCACTTATAACAAGGAAACAGAAGAAAATATGGAGAAATTAAAAATATATAATTTTACCCATTAAACATTCAGTTAAGCTTCAGCAACTCTGGAAATTTTAATTCAAACTTTTTATACTCTGATCTTATATTCATGTATCTCCAGGCCTCTGTCCTTTCCATTGCACATGTTTATATAGGTAAGATAAGTATTTATACTTTCTGTTAATTATTTTATTCTTTAAGAAAAAAATTAATGTTTACTTATTTTTTAGAGAGAGAGAGGGAGAGAGGGAGAAGAGCAGGAAAGGGGCAGAGACAGGGAGGGAGACACAGAATCCAAAGCAGGCTCGAGTCTCCGAGCTGTCAGCATGAGCTGTGAGATCATGACCTGAGCCAGTCAGACGCTTAACCAATTGAGCCACCTAGACATTCCTTTAATTTATTCTGTCAAAAGGAATCCTACCCCTCCTCTTCTCCTTCTAATCTAGAATCCATGTGTTTGCCAATACTCACAACACTGCCCTATTGTCTTATCATTGTTCTAGCACAGACATACCTAGATTCTGGCTCAATTAAATTGTTGCCTTTCTTTGAAACTATGCAATTATTTATGAATTCAGCTGCACAGACCTTACAAATAGTTTGTCTTGATCCTGAAAGGGGCCTTTAAAACTGGCCCCAGGTATTTTATTTCCCAAATTAACATTCTTTCCCATTAACAAATATGAGTTTCCAATATGTTTCCATTTGACTCATCTCCGATTAGAAATCCAGTCATTGTCAACAGACTCCTTAGGATTTTGCTTCAGGGAAAAATTATGGGCTTCTAACACACCATTAATAAATATCAACATCTGTCTTTCCTTTTTATTTCCTGTTATAATGGCACAGGTGTTCTTATTTTATAAAGTTAAAGAGTCAGCTTTACTTCTGGATCTCATTCCTAAATTCTTCAAAGAAATTTCACTTCATTGAATATTTCTTCACTTTTCTAAGTCTCTCAGTAACACTCACCAAAAAACAAACAAACAAACAAACACATGAAATTTCTATCTTTGGCCAGACAGTTGTCTACATATTAGTTTAGTGAAACTAAAAGTCAAATTTGGCTTGTGAACCAAATTCTCTTGTTTGATGAGTTATGTAATAAATAATCATGCTTAACATGAACAACTTGAAAATGTAAATTTTGAAGCTCCTGGGTGGCTCAGTCAATTAAGCATCTGCCTTCGGCTCAGGTCATGATTTCACAGTTCGTGGGTTCGAGCCCCGCATCAGGCTGTGTGCTGACCACTAGCTCAGAGCCTGGCCTGGAGCCTGCTTTGGAATCTGTGTCTCTTTCTCTCTGTCTCCCCCCTGTTCACACTCTGTCTCTGTCTCTCAAAAATAAATAAATGTAAAAAAAAATTTTTTTAAAGAGAAAATGTAAATTTCTTTAAAAAACTTAATTTTAGAAGATAATTTGATAAATAATTTAATAAAGTAGGACCTGAGGGAGATTTCCTAGAGAAGTGATTATTTAGCTCTGGTAACAAAGGAGAATCAGCAATTTTGAAATGGTTTGTAAAGAAGTGGATTCCCAAGGAAGAAATAACCCTACACATTAAGGGAACATGACACCTTAATACAAATGTAAAATAATAAACAGTTCAAGGTAACTGAAATGCAGAAATTAAAAGATATGTGTATGTTGGAACTGGAGAAGTAGATGCAAATCTACCAAATGCCAGGTTATTTGTGTAATCAAGTTACAATGCTTGGAACAGAAATCATTCTAGGTATTTTCAAACACAAAGAGAGTTAACACATAAAATTAGAATCTTTAAAAATTATTGGAATCACTAAAGAAATATCAAATAGATACATTGCCACATAGTGATACAGATTACCTGCACAACAACTTTTATAAGGACAAGAAGATTGCCACTGTCTCTGACCGGGGTACAACTGCCTTCATCAAATATTTGTCTAGACATGACATGCCACCACATTGGTCATAACAAACACTAAAGTCTGTCCAAACTCATTTATCAACATCATAGCATCGAGCCATTTTAAAGCATTTTACCTTACAATTCCCTTTCTGTTTCATGGAAGTATATGCCAATGACAGAACATAGTTTCTGTCTTAAGCCCACATTGCTAATTAACCTAGGAAATGTGGTATTTAGATTCATTCACTGCAGTTCAGGAAAGTGCTTGGAATTGGGTAAGAATGGATGTTAAGTGACAGTATACCATAAACTAGGCAGTATGTAAAATATGATGGCTTTTAATCCTAAAACCATATAATCCATTAAATACTTTTAGTAAATTTTGCTTGCATTTTGGAATTATCATGGTTTACTGTATGGAAAATGGTTTCAACAGATGCAGAATGGATTCTGGAAAGAATTTTGGAAAGTATTGCAGTTGGTCAAGCCAAGAAATGATAGCAAACTGTATTTATGTTATCACCATAAATAAAAGAAAGCATAGATTATTAAAGCACTAAGGGATCTGTCCTTCTACTAAGGGTTGAAGGGGGAGAGGGAGGGGGAGGGAGAAGGGAGATGATGGTCGTGGAGGAGGGCGCTTGTGGGGAAGAACACTGGGTGTTATATGGAAATTAATTTGACAATAAACTATTTAAAAAAAAGAAAACACTAAGGGAATAAAATTGGTAATACTTGTACATTCCTTAGTTTCCTCTTCTCTGAAGTAGATCCATGGACAAAGATTTACATGGAAGAACTTTTCTGATGTGATTCAAAGAAGCTGGTCAGTGCATCAGGCAGTGAGATGAAATATGAGATGGAAGCCAGTCTCGGGGTGTTATTTAAAAAAATACTCCTCTATGGACATCTGGAGCCCATTGTTGCTGGTTCTCTAAGAGACAATGTTGAGAATTCCTCATCATTGCCCTATGCAAGGGCGAAGGTTGCTGAGGAATTAATATTCCAAATCTCATACATATTATATAAGGAATACTTCTGAATTATTCACTTGCCAGACCTTCTAGGCTCCACATGTGATCTGAGTGTGCCAGAAAAAGACCTGGGATGAAGAGTCACAAGCACTTGAAATAGGTAGCCAAGAGCGTAAATAAGAATGGTGAACGGTATGGGATATGGATATGGACAAAGAAATAACAGCACCTACTACAAGAATAGACCGGGCATGAATGTTGGTGGGGAAGGTTATAGAAACCATGACTTTGCGATTAATACTTTGAACAACTGAATAGATACAGGTGCCTTTTACTAGCAAAACAATAGAAAAGTGTGTATTAAGAGAGATTAGGAGCATAATATTAGAAATAGTGGGCTTGAGGTCCCATTGATCTGTAAAAATATGTCAAGTATGCACTGAATATATAAATTACGATTTCAGAAAAGAGATCTAAGGTGGGATTTTACATTTTGTAGATATTAAAACCATACGTATGCTCAGGGGTTGTTATGGCCTATGTCACTGTCGTCTTCAGACTTTCACAGCTGACCTTCACATTACATCTCCAGTTGTTATTGATTTTGAGAGCAAAGAGCTCACAAAGGTGCCCCCTTCAGAGAATTTTCCTCAGCTAGAATCAGTCTGTTCACCAGAGAATTAATGCAGTACCACAAGATGGCCCACAACATATCCACATGGTTGCAATGTTCAGTTTGTCTAGCCATAGCTAGACTTGAAACAAAATTCTTGCTCTTTGTCTTCTTCACTTTTCTACATTATTTTCCAATCATTTACATGATTACTTTGTGAACAATTTCTCAATAAAATTATGTGTACCTTAATCTTTGCCTTACGTGAGTAAAATCCACAGAACCCCATGTCACCTCCCATTACTGCACTCATAACTACAAACTCAGAACTCATCTCTGGTCACTCAGGGTTTATTTTGAATTGTGGAGAGACAAAGAAAAACCACAGGCTTAGTTTTTTCATGTGTTACCCGGAGATGTAGGAGAAGTGAGATGGCCTGTTGCTAAAACATAGCCACACACAGGGAATGACATGGAAGGCAGTTTTGAAAGGTAATCCTCTGTGTTACCAGATCTCTCTATATGCTGACCAAGACTTCATTATTTTTTGCTACTCTCTTCAATTAGTTAAGAAGGCTCATTTTTGGATACTTTTTGGTCTTATCCATATCACCAGTTTGGAATATTTATTTACATGCATTTTTCCATTCTATAATTAGCTTTAATATTTATATTGAATTTTTACCTTCACTATTGATATTCTGGATAAAGTTTCTACATCAGTTATATTTGTTAAAAATGCTGCCTACCACTTTGTAACTTGAATGTTCACTTTCATAATGATATCCTGTGACAAACAGAAGTTCTTTGTTTTTATATTATAAAATCTATTCTTTTGTGTTTATTACATTTATATTCTATTTAAGAATTTTTATTCCATTTCACAAAACATGAATAATTCTATAATATTTACTGGGAGCCATATAATTTTGCCTTTTGAATTTAACTGTATAACTACATGATTTGCAGTATGATGATAGAAGTTAAATAAGTATTTTTATTTGCCTATCAATTATTCTATTATAACTTGCTGACAAGATCATCCTTTCCATCTGATCTCTAGTCTGATTTGTAATTTTTCTTAATTTACAACTGTATATATGCACATGTATATAAATATATAAAATGTTTGTGTGTATATATATAAATACTCAAATACATATTTGTGTGCATATATATGTGTGTGTGCATGTGTGTAACAACTAACACATTATTTAAAAGTTGTCAGTGAAGAAATTATTGTACTATATTGATATTACAACTAGAAAATTAATTTCCAAACTTAGTTGGACTTTAAAATTCTAATGTCCCCAATGCTTTTCTTTTCTAATATGTATGAAATTTAAACTAAAGCACATGACTACTTGAGTAGAGAGTTGAATAAATTATTTTTGTTGACTGTGTAGCCCACAGAAACAATTCTCAGAGGTTATATAAAATTTGTGACACTTATCTTAGACTTTCCTATTTATTGGTAGATTTACTTGTTCACTCTGGGAGACTGTTTACTAAATTACAAAAGCATATCATAATTTGTGAGAGTTTACAATAAAGTATTTGTTTCATAAAGAGAGTCAGAATAGTAGATACTTCCCAAAATAACTTTTAATGACTCTTAAAACACTAATAAAAGTGCTGTACACTATTATTCTACAGTTTTACTTTTATTTCAAGGGAGATAAATTTTAACATTAACTAAAGTAAATTATGATAGTAGATAGAGAATAATAAGCTGACTACTGTTTTTCAAATAGAACAACATCAATGAATTTTTTGTTTTTGTCATGGGACTGAGTGGCTGAAGACACTGCATTTACTTAGAGTTTATTGATTGCTAAAACCAATCTTGAATTTGATATATACCATATAGTCTTTAACTATTAGAAAGCCTTAAGATTGAACATTACATGGAATCATGCCAAAATAACACTATATAAAATAACACTATATAAAACAAGGGGGGAAAAACTTTCCTATAATCCTAGCATATTCTACGAAAATAAAATATGTATATGTATAAGTATGTGAGTATGTGTGTGTCTGTGTTTTTTTTTCCCCTCCCAAGAGAATGTGAGATTAAGAATCCAAAATCTCAACATAACATTCATAGTCTTGGGGAAATTTACTGCAGACAAAAATAAAATGTTCATGATAATAGGAAGGCCTTTAATTCAGATTTAGTTTAGATTCTTGTGCTACCTTGAATGGTGCCTAAACTTTAAGAATTAAAGCATTTAGAGAATGCTCTAAAATGCCTAAATTTAAACAGGATTAACTGTTTAGTTATTGAGTTAATGTTCTGTTTAATTTTATTTCCTGCAGAAACATGTTATAGAACATGTAAAACAGAAGTGCAAATTATTTGTCCTCTTTTAAATTTGCTATATCTTTGTCTATGCAGTACTACTTAATTGAATTAGACATTTAATTTTGATTTAATTTGAAATTCGAATATGAAACATGTTGGTTAATTTGTCTTAGTATATGTTTCTATAGGTTTATTCTGCTTTATAATAAAAAGATATCTAGTATAGAGGTTTAAATTTATTGAACTTGATGCACAGTATGTGTTTAATATATTGAATTTGAGCATACCAGTAGTTCCTTATGCAAGGGTTTATATTATTAAATTTTAGAAAAATGAAATCCTCAACTTTTCAAGAAGCAAGTAGAGCAGAGGCTTTACTCCATAATGCACATTTGTTTATTCATTCATTTGCTTAAATTTTTATTTAATAAAATTATATTTTTAACATAAAATAATTTATTATAAGCTATACTGTACTATTTATAAATTTTGATCTTTATTAATAATTTGTGGTATTACAATTAACTACACAATCCATTTAATAGAGATACTATAGCATTATGAACTGAAGTTCTCTCCCTACTCTATCTTTAAGCCAATATCATTACTCTCAAGACTTTATAAAATAAAATAGAATAAATATAAATTTATCTTATTAAATGTCTATTGGATATATTATGTTCAAAGCACATATATGTACACATATATTAATGTATCCATATATACAAATACGAATATATAGGCATATATACATATACATATACATGTATGTATGAATTGTGTGTTTGTGTGTGAAAGTAGAGCATACATAAAGAAAGTTTTTAAGGTATAAAATTGGAATGCATCAAATGGACAATTAAAGCATTTGTGTTTTTCCATTAGGCATGAAAAACCATTAATCCCAGTTATGTAACAGTAGAAAAACATGATCAAAGTTCTGGATTGCTTAGCTAACTGTAGTGTATGATATCACTAAGTATAACAATGATAAGGTCTAAGGTGTGACTGTTTGACTCTAACATATTGTCATATAAGAAATTTTCTATAATAATTTACATAGACCAGCCACCAATCTACCTATTGTTGGAATCCCCTGATCCTGACAATCACTAAAACAAATACTCAAATATTTCCTAAAGGGATTACTTAAGTAACTAGAGTGAGCAGTGCTCCCCTGAAGAGCCAGACTGAATGCATAATGTTAAGGAAAAAAACTATCCTATCACTTTTTAATTATGGTAAGGAAGACTTTATTCAAGGAACTACTGTGATGGTTTTTTCTAGTATGGAGAAGATTGGGGTCAACTGTGAGATGTGGAGATTTATAGCCAAGGAACAGGGTGCAAGTCAGTAAATGGAAAATTACTCAGAGGAAACATCAAGGGAAAGGAAGATTCTAGCTAAACTAACCTGACAGGATTCTTGCTGAAGTCAGGCAAGGGTGATCAGATATCACCTGAGGGGTTAAATGTAGAGAGGGAGTTGATTAAATATCTATTGAGGGTGAATCAGATATCTAGAGTTGGGATCTCTACACTGATTTAACAAAGTTCTTGCTGCACCTGGGCATTGCAAGGCCTAACAAGGAAAGATAACAGATTGAGGCCTAGATTAAATAAAAAGGAGCCTGACTAATACTTAACATCTTGTTAGCAGATATGGCTAGAAATAAACTTTTGTTGCATTAAGTGCTGGGAGCCATTTCTGAAGTAAGGCAGGTTTGCAAGGCCTCCCACCATCAGATGGCAATCGGCTTCTCCACCCACTCAAACCCCACTCAGTTTCTGCTAGAGCACCAACCCCCAAGACGCCTGACTGACAATATCAGGTGTGACTTGCCTTCTTATGCTAAAAATATGTGAATTATACCTTATGAGGAAAACTTATTACAGTGAATTCTTCTTTTGTGATTATAGGAGCAAATATTACATTTCCCCAAAAACATGTTTTTCCTCCCCTTGAGAAAACAGGCTATTGACCCCTGCTTACAAAAGAAGCAGATTGCTATGCTAAAAACATGGCCTTGTATTTGAATGCTAAAGATACCTTCCTTCCCCCATATGATAAGCATCCAAGTCACCTACATCAATCACTATTGATAAAGATTATACATGAATCTTATACCAATCTATGTTCTGGAAATTCTTACATACCAATGAATTTGTCAATCAGGAATCATTGTCTGAGGCAATTGCCACTCCTGTTTTGTACCCCATACCTTTTTACAATAAAAAAGGCTGACCCTCTAGTCAGAGCAGAGATGCCTGCTTGCAGTGCAGAGATGCCTGCCTGGTGAGCAGAAAGAAGCCTAAGTCTCTCTCACTCGCTTTCGCTGACACTGTTCATCCTTGAGGGAGCCCTGGGTCTGCTGGAGCTGGACTCAGGCAATTCAGCCACTCGCATTTGGGAGTCTGGTGTTAGAGACAATATAGCCTGTCCTATTCTGACCAAAATGCTAACATATTATATTTATTGATTTATTTGCTATTTCTAAGAATATATGCTTCATGAAGTCATAAAATCTTGTCTGTGTGATCACACTTTATAGTATTAAATCTGACATAATATGCATGTCATTAAGTATTTGTTGAATGAATAAATATATGAAGATAGGATCAGGGATTTCCTTCACTGCAAGAAGAGCAAAGTCAAATTAGATAATAATTTCCAAAAAAGCTGTAAATCTGGAGATGGTAAATAATTTTTTTTTGTTTTCTCAATGAAATAAAATGTAAGAGCTTTACTAACTAAGGAGTTCAATAAATGCTTGTTAATTGCATTAACAAAACAGAAATAAGTATTAACTCATGTTTTAATGCTGAAAAATACCTAGGATTTAGTAATGTGCAAATACGAGCTTAAAACTACTTAATAATGAAGAACTCCTGGGTGGCTCAGTCATCTGATCTTGATTTTGGCTCAGGTCATGATCTCATTCAGAGCCTGCTTGGGCTTCTCTCTCTCCCTCTCTCTCTACCCCTTCCCTGCTCTCTCTCTCTCAAAATAAACACACACTTAAAATTAAAAATTACTCAATCATGACAAAAATGTACATTGAAAACAATGGGAATATGTAATTTATACTTAAAATATCCACCTTCATTTTAAATATGTTGAAAGCATAAAAAAGCTGCAAAAATTTGCGTTTCCTAGAATCATCTCAAAATATACACATCACTCAAAATATGCTTTTTGTTTGTTTGCTTTTTCTGTTTTTGCTTTTGTTTTTGCAAACAATGATTTAGTAACATAGATTATTCACCTAATCCACTTCTTAAGTCATCATTCATTGTCTCTGAAGGGACAGAGTGGTTTTCATTAATGGAACAACATCTGTTCTCTTAGAAGTAAATGAGTTCCCTGAAGGACAATTAATAAAAAAAAATATTGGCACAAAATGCAGCTGGTAAAGCGTAATTAAAAAATGTGACAAATTAAAGGGAAAATAACTGTGGGATTCAATAAACATGAAAAACATAAAGTATATAAGTATTTTATTTGTTATAGTTGATTAAACTAGAATGTTCAATTTTTAACTTAGGTATAACATACCTTTTAATTATAGCATTTTGAGGGGCCGCTGGCTGGCTCAGTCAGCGGAGCCAGTAACTCATGATCTCGGGGTTGTAGGCTAGAGCCCATGCGTGTAGAGATTACTTGAAAATAAAAGTTAAAAAAATCTTTAAAAAATTGCATTTTGATTATTGAAACCAAATACTCATTATCGTTTTTTAATTACAAAATGTAAGTTGTTGGATTTAACAAACTAAATACTGATGGTGTAAAAACTTGTTTAATTGAAATGATGTTTCATGTATTACAAGAAAAATATCAGTTGAGACCCTTTTAGGTACACTCTGGTAAGTGGTAGCAAAAAGCATGATTAGCTGAACAAACACATTCCATTTATCTCTCTATTTACTTATTTGCTATCTTCTATTAATGTAAATATTGGAATAGAAAGTAAATTTGACTAGATAAAATGTGAAAGGCTTGAATATTTGGCTAAAATATTATAATTAATTTGTTAGTCTACTGCAGTCACTGAACATTTTGAAGAATGTAAATCAATTAAGAGAAGTGCTGGAGGAAAATAATTTGTAGCACTAGGTAGAAAGAACTGGGTAGAAGAGAAGAACAGAAAGAACTGAGGCCAGCTGTTTTTTTAAACTTAAATTTTCATTTTCAGCATCATTAAGTAACTTTAAGGCAGTGTTTCTTAGCCTGAGTACTCTTAACATTTCTACCAGTGAATTCTTTGTGAGGGAAGAACGTGAATCCCTGTAAATTTCCAAATGTTCCCTGGAGCTCCCAGCTCAAGCAGGTGGGGAGTGCAAAGTTGTCCAGGGTTTCAATCACTGCTTTACAGGAAGAAAATTGTTGGATATATGTACTCATACAGTTTCAAAATTTCAATTTTTCAGGACATGTATATAAAAAGGAAGTGCCACCTTTCAACTCATGCTTTCATTTGTAGCATATCTTAAATGCTACTGATTCTTCAGAAGCCTTCTGAAAATTTCGCCATTGAGTAAAATGCCTCTGTTCCCATGTTAAACTGCTTTCTGTAACTATCTAACTTTAATTTTCAGTTGTAAGAGTTATAACTTATGACAACTTTTAAAGTTTAAGGGTCATACTGTATTTATCTACCTTGAAACTGTATTTAACACAGTGTCTGAAAATAGTAGTTGATAAATATATTCATTTGCTGAATGGAACAATAATAAACATTTGGAAAAACAGAATCATATTTATCACTTTGTCCCATTGCCTAATTTTTTGATAAGTTCACTGATGGCCAGAGATACTACTTTTTTGTTTTTCTGGTTGAACATACCCGGTGACTGAGGCAACTATACATTGGGCAATGTCCATACTGTATCTCCTGTGTTCTCAAGATGGTGAAAAACTACCCTCTAGCTTTTCAGAGAGTGTAAGATAAAGTACAACTTCTTTTATATGACTTATAATGAACGAATTTACTTCTGTATCTCTATAATTCATGTCTACCATTCCCCATCTAACATTCCAATTTTTTTAATGTTTATTTATTTTTGAGAGAGAAAGAGCGAACAGGGGAGAGGCAGAGAGAGAGGGAGACACAGAATCTAAAGTAGGTTCCAGGCTCTGAGCTGTCAGCACAAAGCTCTACCCAAGGCTCGAACTCAAGGGCTGTGAGATGATGACCTGATGCTTAACCGACTGAGCCACCCAGGGGCACCCACAAATCTAACATTCTATGTTCCATTTTTAATTAAATTCATATATTGTAATATGACTTCCACTTTTGCAAAAGTTAGCACCTCTATCATGTCAGAAAATTATCCTTTCTTTTGTGACAGGAATAATTAAGATCTAGTATTTTAGCAAGTTTGATGATAATATAATGCTATTGTTTATATTCACTATTGTGTGTGTTAGATCTCTAGGACTTGTTTACTAGTTGCAAGTTTGTACCTTTAAACAACATCTCTCCTATTCCTCCACCCAATACCTGGTGACCACCATTTTACTCTATGTTTTTATGAGTTTGGCTTTTTTAGATTCCATATATAAGCATTATCATATAATATTTGTCTTCTTTTGTCTGACTCATCTCACTTAGCATAATCCTCTCAAGATCCATCCAACTTGTTACAAATGGCAGGATTTTATTCTTTCTCACAGCTGAATAATATTCTATTATATGTATATATTATATATACTGTATATCTTCTTTATTCATCTGTTGACAGACATGTTTCCATGTCTTCATTATGTAAATGATGCTTTAATAAACATGGATTTTGTATATATTTCTTTGATATCCTCATTTCATTTCCTTTAGTTGTATACAAGTGGAATGGCTCAATGAAATAGTAGTACTAATTTAACATTTTGAAGAACTTACATACCGCTTTCTATAACAGGTGAATCAGTTCAGATTCTCACCACGAGTGTATGAGTTCCCTTTCCTTCACATACTTTCCGCCATTTGTTATCTCTTATCTTCTTGATGATAGCCATTCTAATAGGTGTGAAGTAATATCTCATTATAATTTTGAGTCACATTTCCCTTATGATTAGTGATGCTCAATTTCCATTCACTTATAAATGAATAATGTTTATAGATAACAATAAACAGTCACTTGTCTTTTGCTACACAGCAGGCTAAAACCTGTGCTTCACTTTCCTGGGAAGAAATTGTTTTAAAAAAGTGAGTACATTATCCAAGTCCCAGAGTTATTAAGTAGGAAAGGCTAAGCAGAAAAATGGGATCACATGGCCAATATTGATACTCTTTACCGCTGCAACAATTCTGAAATAATACTAAGCCCTAGGAAAGGATATTTTGGAACTGAATTAAATGTTTTCAAATTTGTTTTTCCCTAAGAGGAACTTTAATTACTTCTAAATGGTATCTTTATACATTTTCAACCTTTTCTAGTGGATTCTTTTGTTCAAAAGATACAAACAACTGGTAAGGATGCTTTCATGTTCCATCTTTTGACATGCTATTGTTATCAAATATTGAGCTCTGTCTTCCTCTTTATTCTGATCATTAAAAATAACATTTTGTTGTGATTATTATATTCCATGAATCAAAATATCTTTAGTTGTCTTTCTATAAACCCTCTTTCTGATTCAAACCACAGATTTAAAATAATGCAAATCAAATCATCTTACTTTCAATTATTCTCTGTGTCAAGTCTAAGCAACATCATTAAATTTTGTAAATGCTGACAAAATTTTTTCCTCATATAGGTCCTTTTTATGTTATTACAGTTTTTAGACTCTACCACCCTTATTGAATTTTTCCTAATAATTTTACTGTTTTATTATTTATGACATTTTTATTTATGTCTTTGAAGTTATGTCCAGTGTATCTATTTGCTGGAAATAAACTATGATAGTGTAATGTACATGTCTTCACAACTTCATGTTCAGTGACATCATGTTGGTAACTTGAGATAAGCTACTACTACCTAGTAGTGCAAGTGCTAGAACAAAGGGTAGTTCTGTTTATTCCTTGAGTTGCGAGGATGGTTTAATATTCACCAATAAGTCAATGTGATACACCACATTAATAAAAGAAAAGATGAGTATAACATAATCATTTCAATAGATGCAGAAAAACCATTTGACAAAGTACAACATCAATTCATGTTAAAACTCCTCAAAAACCTAGGTTTATAGGGAACAATCTCATATATTAAAAACCCACAGCTAATATTATTCTCAACGGGGAAAAACTGAGAGCTTTCTTTCTATAGTCAAAAATAAGACAGGGATGTCTACTCTCACCATTTTTATTTAACATAGTACTGAAAGTCCTACCATCATCAAATCAGGTAAGAAAAATAAACAAAAGGTATACAAATTGGCAAGGAAGAACTCAAACTTTTCCTGTTTGCATATGACATGATACTTTATTTAGAAAACCTGAAAAAAAGAAACCTAGAAGTGGCACATAAATTCAGTGAAGTCACAGGATACAGAATCAACATACCAAAATCAGTTGCATTTCTATACACCAATAATGAGGCAGTGGAAAGAGAAACTAAAGCAGTAAGATGCCTAGGAGTGAACCTAACCAAAGAGATAAAATACCTATACTCTGAAAAGTGTAAAACACTGATAAAAAAATTGAAGATTTCACAAATAAGTGAAAAAATATTTTATACTCATGGGTTAGAATAACAAATATTGTTAAAATATCTTTACTACCGAAAACAATCTACACATCTGATGCAATCTCTATCAAAATACCACCAGCATTTTTCAGAGAGCTAAAACAAACAATACTAAAAGTTGTATGGAACCACAAATAGCCAAAGCAACCTTGAAAAAGGAAAAGAAAGCTGGAGGCATCACAATTCTGGATCTCAAGTTATACTACAAAATAGTAGTGATCAAAACAGTAAGGTGATGTTACAAAAACAGACATATAGATCAATATAACAGAATAGAAAACCCAGAAATAAACCCACAATTATATGATCAATCTTTGAGAAAGCAAGAAAGAATATTCAATGGAAAAAAAACAGTCTCTTCAGCAAATGGTGTTGGGAAAACTGGACAGCAACATTCAAAAGAATGAAACTGGACCACTTTTACAACCAAAGACAAAAATAAGTTCAAAATGGATGAGAGACCTAAATGTAAGACAGGGAACCATTAAAATACTAGAGAAAAACACAGTTACTAACCTCCTTGACATAGGCCATAGCAACTTCTTACTAGATATATCTCCTGAGGCAAGGGAAGCAAGCAAATATAAACTATTGAGACTTCATCAAGATAAAAAAGTTCTGAATCAGCAAAGGAAATAATAAGAAAAATCTAATAGGTAACATTTGAAATAGAGAAGATATTTATAAATGACAATCAGATAAAGGGTTAGTATCATATTATATAGAAAACTTATAAAACTCAACCCCCCAAATGAATAATCCAATTAAAAGTGGGCAGAAGACACAAATATGCATTTTTCCAAAGATATACAGATGGCCAAAAGACACATTACACATATTCATATGGGGTAGAAAATGGCAGTAGGTGTTTTCGTATTTTTAGATCACAAAACCAGTGATGTTATTTTGAAGTAAAAGAATCCAGCGAGTATTCTCCCAACCCTGAATTCTCCACATCCAAACCTTTTGATAGTTTGTTATTTACTTTGTTATACTAAATTCTTTCTCTTTGAACATCTAGATTTTTTTTCTATTTCATGATCTGGGCCCTGACTGCTATACTAAAAATATAATATGTTTAATTATAAATGATATAGTTTTAGAGAATACACCTTGGAGAGCTAACACATTTTTTAAATTCTGAATGTATTCATATATAAAATTAAGTAACTTTGATCTCTAAAAATTTGTACAACATTTTACTATCTTCTGTTGCAGATATAAGCTTACATCAGAAGTCAGTAATAAACCATGATGAAAGAGATTTCCAGGAAACACTGATGATAAGGGACATTTGTATACAGAGGAAAGAGAATTCCTTTAGGAAAAGATAAGGAATTATTTTTTTAAAAAAGGATAATCTGAAGAGGAGTAAGACTTAACTGAAATGTTAAGGGAACCATTGAGAATCTAGACTACTGAATAGTGGAATATATCAGTAATTATAGCAAAATAAATTAAGAATTAAGGGAGATGAAAATGTTCAGATATTTGAACCTGAAAGTGTTCATTCTCCACATATCTGGACTATCATTAAAATGTTTTGGAATACATTGGGTTGAAATAAATAGCCCTTAGACTCAGAAAATTCTTAAAATATATTATTGAACTTCAATCTGAGTAATACAGATGATTATAAATTCAGCATGCAAGATATCTGTTATAGCTGTCATATAACAGGACATATAAGGAGCATTAATTGCTCCTTCTATTAATCACATCCAAATTTATATTGTGTAAACCAGCCCCTACCTTCCTCAACCTGTGTGAATAGAAGAGGTCTGAACTCATATACGTGGTATAGGACCAGACATATGACCTGGACTGTTAAGAGAAGTTACTGAATTCTCTTGGCCATACACAAGCAGCTGGGGATTGTCCCATGACACAGAGTAATAAAATCTGTATGTCTTTTCTGTTGCTTTTGTTACTTTGGCATGTAACAAGCTTGGGACTGCAAGTTTTAATATGTGGAGAAATCCAAAGTGGACTAGGTGGTGATTCAGGGTGAAGTACATTAACTGCTTGGCTCTGTCATGGTATGACTCCATTTAAGCTACTAGACCTCCTCTGATGTATAGTTGTTGTTTGTTGTTGTTATTGTTGTTTTCTTAAGTCCATTTGACCTAGTCCTTATAACCTAGAAATCCTGACTAATCCATTCAGTTTCAAATGATTATAGGCAACAGGAAAGCAACAGACTCTGATTATAATTGGACACAAGAATGAGTGTTGCATCGTTTTATGTGTCTGTAGGCCATCTGGATGTCCTCTTTGGAGAAGTGTCTGTTCATATCTTCTGCCCATTTCTTCACTGGGTTATTTGTTTTGTGATTGTGAAGTTTGGTGAGTTCCTTGTACATTTTCGATATTAG
>NC_043700.1:144706967-144748507 GCF_006229205.1 Suricata suricatta | reverse complement strand
GGGAGGTGGTGGTGATGGTGGAGGGCACTTAAGGGGAAGAGCACTGGGTGTTGTATGGAAAACAATTTGACAATAAAATATTATGGAGGAAAAAAAAAAAGAATGAGTGTTGCAAACGAAACCAGGGAAGTGAAAGGGGAAAATATTTCTGAACAACAAATTCATGTCAGTAACTGAAATCAGAAAACATTGTTTTCACAACATTCCCATAAGAAATATAGCATTAGTCATTTTTTCTCAATATAATTATTAGGGTTTAGAAAATGTATATGAAAATATAATTCAAAATTGAGTGTTTCAGATTTCAAGTGCCTCATGGTCTCAGCATTGACATTTATTGTTGTTAAATCTCTCTAGTATTTCTATACAAAGCCTAAAAAGATTTGCCTGCTTCAAAGTTGGCTGGCATAAAGTTCCTTCTGTTTGGTGACTTCCTTTGAGAATAAAGATCAGCCCTCAGTATCAACTCAGCATTGATTTCTATCAATAATAACAGGCTCACAATAATAAAGCCCATGGACCTTTATTAGCAGCCTACAGGATATTCTAAGTAATAATCATGCTAATTACAATTTGCATCATGTTTAAACCTTACAGTATAAGTTCTGAACTATTCATTTGAATTAAATTCAAGGGATATAGTTATTATTTACTCACAAAATTTATATAAAAGGAACCTACAGCTCCAGTTTCTCAATGGTGAGCTTATTTCCTTTTTCAGTTATCTTGTTATAAATGAAAAAGAATAATTTTAGCTTGTGTAGATACACTCCAAAAAAGCCAACAGAAAGGAATTCTATTGGTATTTAAAGAAAGGCTCTTGACCTGGAATATTATTCATTATAAATGCAAAACATACTATTAAATATGTTTTAGAAAAATTACTTTTGTTTATTTATTTTAAAGAAAGAGTGTGAGCAGGAAGAGGGGCAGAGGGAGGGAAAAGAGAGAGAGAGAGAGAGAGAGAGAGAGAGAGAGAGAGAGAGAGTGTGTGTGTGTGTGTGTGTGTGTGTGTGTGTGAGAGAGAGAGAGAGAGAGAGAGAGAGAGAGAATCTTACGCAGGCTCTACATCAGGACAGAGCCCAAGGCAGGGCTCTATCCCACCACACTGGGATAATGACCTGACTTGAAATCAAGAGTCACACACTCAACTGAGTGAGCCACCCAAGCACCCCAGAAAAATGTTTTTATTGAAGTATAGTTGACATACAATGTTAAATTAGTCTCAGGTGTACAACATAGTGATTTGACAATTATATACATTACTAAGTGCTCACTTTAAGTGTCGTCACCATCTGTCACTATACAAATGTATTACAATATTATTGACTATATTCCCCAAGTTGTACTTGAAAAATGAAATATTACTGATCAAAATAAGAGCAGCATCTATAAAATAAAACACATAAGCCTGAAGAAATAGATTTAAGTAATGCTTTTAAGAAGTTCTGAAGAAAAAGAGAAAAATAGTTCTTCCTGTAAGTGGAAATTGAAGACGAGATCAGAGTAAATCTCATTCCTAAATCATCTAACTCAAGTTATAGATTAAATGACTGTGCAGAATTATTTGAGGTATTTTAAAATATGAGACAAACAGGAATGACAAATTCAGGTAAAATTCTGTTGACAGTTAATGCCTTGGAGAAAATCAAGAAAAGAATAGAGTATATTTTAAATCTAATATTCTCCATTGTTAAGGCAAGTAAATAAATATTTTATGCTTTAATTAATATAACTATATATGTTAGACAAAGTACCACACTAAATAGCTAAATAATAGTTCTTATTTAGAGCCAGATTCCTTCACAGTTCTCTCAGGTGTGTATGCTAATTTATAGGACCAGGAGTAACCAAAGCAATCTGGAAAAAGTACAAAGTTCAAGACTTATCTGACTTCAGTTCATATTATGAAATCACAGACGTCAGGGCGCCTAGGTGGCTCAGTCAGTTGAACAGCAGACTTTGTCTCAGGTCATAATCTCACAGTTCATGGGTTCAAGTCCACATCAGGCTTTGCACTGACAGCTCGGAGCCTGCCTCAGATTCTCATCCCCCTTTCTCTCTGTTCCTCCCCTGCTTATGTGTTCTCTCTCTCTCTCTCTCTCTCTCTCAAAAATAGATAAAGAAAAGAATCACAAACATCAATCCCTTATAGTATTTGGAAAAAATGAAAAAAATAGATCAATATAACATAATAAAGAGTCCAGCAATAGAATTGCCCTCACCTGATTGATTTTCAAAAAACTTACCAAGTAATTCAATGTGGAAGGGAGAGACTATTCAAGAAAGGGTCATGGACATCACGTATTAATTTAAAAAAATGCAAAAAAATGAAACTCAAATTTGATACCATATCCTCACATAAATATTTTCAAGGTATAATATATAGAAATTTGCATGTTAAATCTATAGGTTTATCGAATAAAATCTAGAAGAATATTTTTTCAACTTGGGACAAAAAATTATTTCTAATACTCTGTAAAAAGCATGTAACAAAAATCAAATGATACATTTTAATTCATCAAATTAAAGACTTCTTTAACTGTTAGGAAAATAGACAATTCACACACTGGGTAAATATTTTTGGCAAATATATATCTGACAAAGTCCCGTTTAAAATAAACCTACAAAGAACTCTCACACTCAATTCAAGGGCATAATTCCCTCAAAAGTAGGCCAACAACATTTTTAAAAAATGAACATAAACTTTTCAAAGGAATTCATATAAATGGTCAGTAAGTATATTTAAAAAGTGTTCAACATTAGTCATATGAAATGCAAATAATGATGAGATATCACTACATATACAGCTGCAAGAATGGCTGAAATTTTAAAACCTGTCGCCCATAAAATCCTGGTAAAGAGATGAATCAGCCAGAACTCATGGTAAGAAAACTCATGGTAGTTTGAATTGTGACAAGAAATTGAGAACAAGTAGCCTTACACACCCTGACACCTACAAATCTATTTTTCTGTGGAAAGACTATTCTTCAAAGCACAATAAATATCCAGAAAATGTATGTATATAATTAATTATGTGATATTAATTTAAAGTCCTTTTCATCAGTAAGGTTTTTCTTATGTCTTATTTCTTATGTGTTTTTTATAATTGAAGTAAAATGGTCAGCAAGTCTGCATTAAAAAGTTCATTTTTAGTAAAATGTGATGTATGGAAAGGATGGATTTTTTTGTGATTTTAAGTTTATTATAATTACATGACTAGGTCCTACTGAAACAAGTCTTCATCTATTTGTGTAAATTCACACACATATATTCAGCAAATTTGTGATTTGTTTTGTTTTTTGTTTTGATGCTATACTTTTCTGTTTTCATCATACTAATTATTGTTATATAGCAAGCATATTTTAGTGTGAGAATCCATGTATTAAACTGTATTGTCTAAGTACATGTTGTAATAATGTTCTCTTTTTCTTTATTTTTTGCTATAATTTGATTACGTTATATACTAATTTCTATGTCAAATGGTTTAAGTACGTTTAAGAAAATTATTTTTAGTTTGCTAACCATTCATTAGTCTTTTCATGAAACATCTCAAATTTTAGGTGTTTACTTAGAATGCAATTATATGATTTTGGCAGATTGCGATTATAATTTCTAGAGAAAAAATTGTATTTTTAAATGAGTTTGTGGCTGCACTGAAAGTTACATGGAAAAAGGAGCGTTACTGCTAATTTATTTTTCTTATAGATGTGATTACTTTTCAAAATGTTTTATTATGTAATAAAAGTATAATTATCACTATTTATAATATTATCTTTAAAATAACCATAACTCAATTATTAAAAAGTTGAACACAATTCTAGACATTTTATCAATCTTGGAGTCTAAGAATAAGAACTGTGTTTGATTAGGACAAGTGTCTTACCTTCTTATTCATCATGACAATGCGGATAAGATGGCCTGGCTCAAAATAAGAAGTCAGTTTATATTTCTTGAATGAATTCTCCTTTTTTACTTTTATATTTCAGTAAGTATAAATTCTGACAACTCATATTAAACTTGCACCTTATTTTCTTTATTTCAAAAGATTACTGAATAATATGTTTTAGTTGTTTAACTTGGTAACTGCTAAATGTAATTTCATTTCCAGGGCTCCATGAAATACTACTAAGTCTAAATAAACATTTCTCATTGAGTTCTTCCACCACCTAAAACAACAAATTGTGCATGAAAATATAAAAATATATATAAATTGAGTTCATAAGAGGGAGTTAGCATTATCCAATTAAATCAAAGATAGTTTTGTTTTTGTAGATGATATAATTATTAATGTATATTTATATTTAATATATATGCAACATTATTATTTTACAACTTCAATTTCATTAAGTTTCCAACGTCCATCCCCTATTTTTTATTGAAACATACTTGACATATAACATGGTGTAAATTTCAGGTGTACAGCATGTTGGTTTGATACATTTTCATATTATAATATGGTTGTCATTGTAGCAACAGTTAGCTCTCTAGCATGTCACCTAATTATCATTTTTTGTGGTAGAAATAATTAAGATCTAGAAAGCTTGATCATTATTACAATATTGTTATCTATCTTCCTTGTATTATTCTCAGGACTTATTTGTCTACTAGCTGCAAGTTTGTACCTTTACACGCATCTAGCAGGGCAACCAATAGTAATGCTTATAATGTTATATCTTCTGGGATTCCCTCTTTTCTTACATTACATTTTGTGAACTTAATATTTTTAAATTAATAATAAGTATTATATCTTTTTTCCTTCCTGGTTATGTGCTCAAAAGAGAGAGGAAGGAAGGAAAAAAAAGAAGAAAGAGAGAAGAAAAGGAAAGAAGAAGTTTTCTTATATTGAAATAAAATATGGCCTGGATATTTAAGTGTTAATGAATTGAAGGAAACAAATGGTGTGGTTTAAGAGAGAATGGCAAGAATCAAGCAAAGACAGCAAATATAACTACTCTGAATAACTGATGCAATAAAAAGAGAATAGAAAGAAAGGTGCTTAGAAGAGGTGTGAAGTCAAAGGAGATTTTTTTTAATTTGAAGGAAATTAAATAAAATTTATAATACTAGACAAAAGAGCTGCATATGCATACGAAGTATGTATTTTTAAACAAGTTGTAAAATAAAGAACCATTAGTAGAATAAATGACTCAGTGTGATAGGGTTTTTTAAGATGTATCTCACTGAAATATGTCTTAATTTATGTACCCTTTAGATAATTTCAAATAAACATGTTTGGAGTCAAAGATTTTTCCTTAAGTTTTAAATTAATATTTGAATATTTTAGCTTAAAATTATGTCAGCTGGGCCTCAAGGCATATTCTTTCTATATTTATAATAAACAATAGCCAAACTATGGAAAGAGCCCAAATGTCCATTGGCTGATGAATGGATAAAGAAATGTGGCATATATTACAATGGAATATTACACAGTCATCAAAAATAATGAAATCTTGCCAATTGCAATGACATAGATAGAGCTAGAATGTGTTATGTTAGGTGAAATAAGTGAAAGAAAGACAAATACCAAATGATTTCACTGATATGTAGAATTTAAGAAACAAAAAAGATAAACATATGAGAAGGGGAAAAAAAGAGAGGGAGAGAAGCAAACCATAAGAGACTTTTAAGGATAGAGAACAAACTGAGGGTTACTGGAGGGGAGGTAGGTATGGGATGGACTAAATGCATGATGGATATTAAGAAGGGCACTTTTTGTGGGTGTTGTATGTAAGTGGTGAATCTCTAAATTCTATTCCTGAAATCAATATAATACTATATATTAACTAACTGGAATTTAAATAAGAAATTGAAAAGAAAGATATGGGATAAATGATTATGAATACTAAATTTATTTAACAAACTTGAAATCATAAGTGAACAACTTCTATAGAAGATTTAGTAATTATTTTGTATTACAAGCTTCTCTTTCCTCAACCTCAGAAAATAACCCTTATGTGTAAACTCTATCTAAAAGGTTTTTTTGTTGTTATTTTATGTTTTATTTTGTTGTTAAATTCATTTTATATAAATATAATATATATTTAATATATAACATATTGTATAATAATAATATATTAAACACAAATATAATACTCCAAAAAAATCTAAAGATTTGATCAGAGTAGGGTATCTGTTGATGAATTTTTGCTGTGAGCTTTCCCAGTTCTTTTTGGTATGCTGTTCATAAATGTGTGCTCTGTGCCTGAATCTATAGAAGTAATTTCAGTCTTAAAAGGTCATATTATGCTTACAAGTATCCTCCTTCCATTGTTTTTACCCTTGTTTTTCTGATTACAGCTTTCTAATATTAAGAAAACACTTCCGGTGTTTTAGAATCTTCTAGACTTCGCAATCCTACTTTCTAACCAGGACAATATTTTCATTCTTTTAACTATCCTGTGATTCCTGTTTTAAAATACCTAGTGACACAAACAACAAATTTCATATTGTCTGTATTTCCTATTTAACTCTAAATCCAAATAATATATAAATCATACCAATTCTTTCAACCCTTTGCCTTAAACTAGGGTGTGTCAATAGTCTGAATGATTCAGAATCAGGAAAATTCATGTAGCTTCCTTGGGTATACGGAGGGTAAGCAAGTCTAGTTTGGATCACAGACCTACAGCCAAGCCTCATTCCCCTGTATGTACTTTTGTATAGAAAGTTGTACAGCCATATTGATCTATTTTCTTGAAAAATACTTTTCTTGATAAAGCAAACTAACTTTGCTAGGTAAAGGATTTCAGACTTTTCCAGACCCATTGCCATAAAGCCAGCTACAAATTAGGCATAGGAAATAATGATTAAGTCACAGTTCCTGGCAGCAATCTTCATAATTGATTAGACATAAATAGGTATCTGACTTTTTTGAATGTGAATACTGCAAGAGATACTAGAGCATAACCAAAAGTGGAGGTTCATAAAGTTTTATGATAGTTAGGCTAGACTGTAGGAAAGAATCATATTTAGTAAAGAGAGGGACTGAAGGATGCTCCAAGGCAAAGCCTTAGCTTCTTCAAAACCTCAACACATGGTCTGGGCAGTTCCTGATCAATGTAAGAGCAGGAAAATATGAAACTGAGAAGTTTAGGTGTGGCTATATAGTGAGGAAAGAAAGTATTAATTGCTATTTTGAACAGGAAGGATGTAAGGCTTTAAGGAAGTTATCATGAAGTTTATGTACTGCATCATATTTGAAACATTTTTACATATTTTGAAGTGTAACACATACATAAAGATGTATAACATTAAAATGTAAAGTACATTGAATAAAAAGATCATGCATATATGTTCACCACTCAGGTCAAGCAATAGAATATTGCCAGAAGCCATGATCATGACCTTTATCTCCCATTTAGAGCAAACCAATATCCTGGGTTTTTTGTTGTGTTTCTTTTAAATTTTATTACTTAAGTAGAAATTCTTAAATAAAATATTTTATACTTTTTGGAATTTATGTAAATAAAATTACACTATACATTTTTTTCTTGCTTCTTCAGTAAAAACATCTGTTTGCTAGATTTGTCCATGTTTTGTAACTAGCTCTATTTTGCTACTTTCTTTGCTGGGTAACATTTACTTGTAGAATTTACTACAGTTTAGCTTTTCTACTGCAGATGGAGAGCTGGCTTCCAGCTATAATTTATAATATTCTTATATGTGTATCCATGTACATTAACTGCACAAATTATTTGAGGCTAGATAAGAAAGTGCAATTCTGGGTTAATAGGTTATAAATTTATTTGATTTTATTATAAATGGCTGTTTTTGCTAGTTTGCAGTCTAAAAATTAAAGAGAATTAACATTTTGATAACAATACTGGCAGACATTCAATTCTGGCCATCTAATTAGTGTCTAATAATCTCTGATAGCTATTTTTTGTTTGCTTTTCTGATTACTAACAGGATTGAGAGATTTTTAGTGTGCTTCAATGATTCATTAACCATTTATCTTTTCTTTTTTGTGAGATAAATACAGAAGTCATTTTCCCTCTTCTATATTGGGCTTTATGCATTTTATTAGTGACTTGAATGATTCATTTATAAAATCTGGGTATGAATCTTTCATCAGTTATGCATATGGTAATTATATCCTTTCATTTATGGATTATGTTTTCTTCCTATGAATAACTTTGACAAATAGAGTTTGTTCATTTTATTCTTATTTGTTGAAAATTTATTGTATTTATTTTTGAGAAAGAGAGAGACCGAGAGGTGGAGGAGCAGAGAGACAGGGAGAGAGAGAATCCTAAGCAGACTCTGCACTGTCAGGATGGAGCCTGAAGTGTGACTCACTCTCCCAGTGAGCTCATGATCTGAGCCTAAGTCAAGAATCAGACGCTTATCAGACTAAGCCACCCAGGCACCCCTAGAAATTCTTCATTTTATTTTGTTTTATTTTAAATGTTTAGTTAGCTTTGAGAGAGAGAGAGAGGGAGCAAAAGAGAGAGAGAGAGATCACGAGCAGGGGAGGGGCAAAGAGAGAGGGAGACACAGCATTTGGAAGCAGGCTCCAGGCTCTGAGCTGTCAGCCCAGAGCCCAACAGGGGTCTCAAATCCATGAACTGTGAAATCATGACCTGAGCCAAAGTCAAACGCTCAACCAGCTAAGCCACCCAGGCACCCTGAAATTCTTCATTTTAAATTGGCCTAATTGATCATTTCTGTTACAAATAGGTGTTTTATTCAGTATTTTTAAAATTTTTATTATTTTTATTTAAATTTTAATTGACTTATATATATTGGTTTCAGAGGTAGAATTCAGTGATTCATCACTTACATACAACACCCAGTGCTCATCACGCATCCTGGAGAACTGTATTCAATCTTTCTAAAAGAAATAACCTGTAGTATAGACATTTTAGAAAATGTATAAATACATAAACTCAAGAGTCTGGAAGAAAATAAAATATCTTAGGATCACAAATCTAGAGAGTATTTGAAAGGAAATAGATGATCTCAGGATCACATTACTGGACAGTAGACCCAAGCCAGATACAGGTGTGCTTCCCATTCTTTAATTATTTTATGCTTTAAAAGTGGCAAAGGTTTGGCCTTAAATGAGGCTGACAGGTGCAAGTTCAAGGGGTACTAGGTATATTGTAATTTTAGATGCATATTAGTATAACCATGATTTAAACCCAATTTACTTAAGAGCATAGAAATTATAACCACAATAACAATCATTTAATCCCATATTTGTTGGGCTTCAAACAGTTAAAAAAATTGCTATCAATGTGCTAATTTGTGTGACATGCTAACATTTTACTTGAACCTTAAAATCACACTGTGAAGGCAGACATTTTATTATCTGTTTTCCCAGAACAATAGAATCCATATATGTTTTATTCACATTTTAACCAAGGAGGTTATTCAATAAGTTTTTAGTGAATAAATGAATCAGTAACTCTGCTTTATATGAAGGATCAGCACTGGATCAGAATAATAGGAGACATGACAACAATTCATGTATTCTTCAATGACATGATGAATTACTCTTGGGTGAATTTGCTATTGCACATTATTCACCTGTAAAACTACTATATATGGTGATCACTTAAAAATAATACGTTAAGATAACTCTTTTAAAAATATAGCCTTTTATAAATACAATGTCTGCTGTTTCTGCTTAATTTTTGTGTTTTTAAATATATTTGGAAGGTGCAAAGCCTTTGATAGCATAGCACTAAAGTGAGTATTCAGAATAAACTATTAATTTAACTAATTTTAGTGAAAAAATGCAATTTATACTATTCCAAACACTGAATATTCAGAAATAATATGAGCTAGTTGGTATTGTCTAGTCCTAATAAAACATCAAAATGAAGGTTGTTTTAAAAGATTTGGGAAACAAATCCATTTAATTTTATTATTATACTTATCTCCACTTATGGTAATAACACACCAATGAAATTCACTGTAGGAATCTCAAAGATACTTAACAAATAACAATCAGAAACCTTAGTTCTGTAATAATTTCATTATTTGATAAATATAGAAAATTTAAAATATTAAACACATATTGTGCTTTATTTTTATATCAGATGTGCATGTCCACAATGATGATCAGAAAAACACTTGGTCTTTGATTTTGCCAGAAATAAGTAATTAAAGCTATAACAAGTTCTTTCAACATAGATAGTCTGTATCCATAGAAGCCCAAGACTATATACATGATTTGGAGTTATTCTGATATTGACCTTTAAGACCTAAAGTATAAGAAAACCAAATCACATGTGTAGGTTTACAGTACTATGAATCCATGTATAATTCATCCCAATTTCAATATAATGAATTTTCTTTTCATTTTAATGAAAAGTTAGACTTGTATCTATGAATTCAATCAGTATTTAAGAACTATTTAAAGAGCACTTAGGTGGCTCAGTCAGTTAAGTATCGGACTTCAGTTCAGGTCATGATCTCAGGGTTTACAAATTCAAGCACTTTGTCAGGCTCTGTCCTGACAGTTCAGAGCCTGGAGCCTGCTTCAGATTCTGTATTTCCCTTTCTCTCTGTCCCTACCCCTGCTCATGATCTGTCTCTCTCTCTTTCAAAAATAAATAAACCTTAAAAAAACTTAATATATCAGGTACTTGCCTACGCACTGATGATAAATAGCTGAAAATGCACTGCAGAGTTTACATTAGGGAACTACGGGTGGGAAGACATCAAAAAAGAGATACTAAATTAAAATATTTATTATGTAGTATAACTTTTAGGTCATTCATCCCTGATAAATAAAAGAATAAAATATCTTTTCAAAGCTATCAAAACATGAAAGACTTTTCATGGCATTTCCATCCACAAATTTAATTAGCAGGCACTCTAAGTGCAATAGAACATTGCAAAGACTGTATTTACTTAATTCATTGTTAAAGAAGGAGAAAGCAAGAAAGAGAGAGAGGAGAGAGGGAGGAAGAAAGGAAGGAAGAAAGGAAGGGGAAAAGGAAAAAAAGATAATAAGTAAAAATACCCATCATTCAGGGGTTGATCAAAACATTACAAGCTAGTATAATTTTGTTCCAAATATATTTAAAGTGCCAAGAATTGAGGCGATATCAAAGAGTCCTTTCCTGGGTTTCATAAGTATTATGCTAGCTATAAATTATATTTAGAAACACTAAATGTCTCTGATCACAATACCCTTCTAGTTCTTAACATTATTTGTTTCCTTTAATTTTTAAGGACTTTTTTAGCATTTCTTTCTTTGCTATCAAACTGTCATTTTTCTCTTTTCCTTGTTTGTAATATATTTTCTATTATCAGCTTGTTCACATCTGTCTAATACAAACTGAATTTAATCAACTAATTTTAGTCCACTGTGTTAGTATCCATCTATGTTAAATTTGTCAAATCTCAGTAAGTAAGCTATGTGTTAGGATCATGGGGAGATAATTCATCTTTATGCGAACAACTATACTCTTTTTCAATATAGAATACAACTCTACTCATTTATTTATATAGAGAAGAGAAGCAGCTTATAAATATTAGAGGGAAAATGTTTGGTAGACATCATTTAAGTCAGTTAAATTTTTTAACCTTTAATTTTTAATATATCAAATAGTAATGGTGCCCTTACCCTAGTTAGTGTACTCCTGAATAAAAATAATGCCTGTCGAAAAATAATACATTTTAGTTATGTTAATTAATTGGTATTAGTAAGTATACAATAATAGATTTAAATACTTATTTCAATACTTCTATCTCATCATAAAATGTTCAATTTTTAATTAAAAAGGAGTTAATATATATGAAAGGTTAAATATAAATCAATGGAAAAGCAATCAATAAATAAGACCTATGTTGGTTATTTGTTGATACTTTTACTTGTATATTGCCTTTTTAAAAATTGTTTAATATAACTTCCTCTTTTCTTGATATAAAGTTTTTCTCTAGAATTAAAAAAATATAGACAGCTAGAAGTTTTTAAAAGAACTCAGCAATATATAAGCATCCATTATAAGAAACCTGGACTTGTAAAGTGGACACCAGTAGGGGCGCCTGGGTGGCTCAGTCAGTTGTGCATCCGAATTTGGCTCAGGTCATGATCTTACGGTTTCTGGTTCGAGCCCTGTGTCAGGCTCTGTGCTGACAGCTGGCTCAGAGCCTGGAGACTGCTTCAGATTCTGTACCTCCCTCTGTCTCTGACCCTCCCCTGCTTGTGCTGTCTCTCTCTGTCTCTCAAAAATAAGTAAAAAACATTAAAAAAATAAAGTGGATACCACAATACTTTTTAATAAATATTTGCTTTCTACTATGGTAACGAGACTTAGAAGAAAGAAAGAAAAAAGCAGTTTAGGAAATAAAATAATGTGAAAATCTTGTTAAACTCAGAGTTCTTTGTTTTTTTTTCTTCTTTATAGTTTATTGTCAAGTTGGTTTCCATAAAACACCCAGTGCTCATCCCAAGAAGTGCCCTCCTCCATGCCCATCACCCCCTTCCCCTCTCCCCTACCCTCATCAGCCCACAGTTTGTTCTCAGTATTCATGAAAGCATGGTTTGCCTCCCTCCCTCTCCCCAACTACTTTTCCCCTTCCCCTCCCCCATGGTCCTCTGTTGTTTCTCCTGTTCCACTTATAAGTGAAAACATATGGTGTCTGTCCTTCTCTGCCTGACATATTTCACTTAGCATGACACCCTCGAATTCCAACCACGTTGCTACAAATGGCCAGATTTCATTTTTTATATTGCCATGTAGTATTCCATTTTATAGACAAGCCACATCTTCTTGATCTATTCATTCATCATTTGATGGACATTTAGGCTCTTTCCATGATTTGGTTATTGCTGAAAGTGCTGCTATGAACATTGGGGTACATGTGCCCCTATGCATCAGCACTTCTGTATCCCTTGGGTAAATTCCTAGCAGTGCTATTGCTGGGTCATAGGAGAGTTCTATTGTTAATTTTTTGAGGAACTTCCACACTGTTTTCCAGAGGGGTTGCACCAGTTTACATTCCCACTAACAGTGTAGGAGGGTGCCCATTTCTCCACATCCTCACCAGCATCTACAGTCTCCTGATTTGTTCATTTTAGACACTCTGACTGGCGTGAGGTGATACTTCAGTGTGGTTTTGATTTGTATGATGAGTGACGCTGAGCATCTTTCATGTGTCTGTTGGGTATCGGGATGTCCTCTTTGGAGAAGTGTGTTCATGTCTCCTGCCCATTTCTTCATTGGGTTATTTGTTTTTCAGGTGTGGAGTTTGGAGAGTTCCTTATAGATTTTGGATACTAACCCTTTATCCAATATGTCATTTGCAACTATTTTTTCCCATTCTTTCATTTACCTATTAGTTTTATTGATTGTTTCCTTTGCCGTGCAGAAGCTTTTTATCTTGATCAAACCCCAATAATTCATTTTTGCTCTTGGTTCCCTTGTTAACTATACTTAAAGGTATAATATTCACAAAAACTCAAAATTAAGTATGATGAACCAAACTATTCCCCAAAGCTAAGGTACTTCAGAATATTCCAAACTCTTTATTGTAAGTAATTTTATTTTAATTTTTTCATGAACATTATTTATAAAATATCCAAATTATAAATTTAATTTATGTACAAATTCAAAAATTAAAAGTTACCCTAAATGTCACTATACTCTTATCAGCAGTGGGACTTCCTTTCTGCCTTTTATGGCAGTAATAGAAATTAACTTTCTTCTTAGGTCCTGCACTATTTTTCCTATAAGTTATCTGTTCCAATAATACAAAAAACTGCTCACCAAATTCACAAAATGACTTTTTTATAATTGATAGGTTATTTCTACTTCCAGGAAAATAACTCATCCTCTTCAAAAGCTACATAAATTTGTAGATCCTGCTTGATTTATATGCTAAAAAGTAGTGAGACTTCTATACCAATAATCAGACATTAAGCAATTCATTAAAGACACTAATAATATTCTGAAATTCTTTTTTATAGCTATTACTTTCATTCTAGGTATTCAAAACTCTTAATAAACCAAGAACAGAGGATTAATAAAACACTTATGAATCTCGTTATAATTTTCCAGCTTTTATTAGGTAAATAATAAATGGCAAAAGAAATCTAAGAATCAGTCATTGTGGAATTGAAAGATATGGAATTAAAGAAGAAATTGAAAATATGTGGGGCGCCTGGATGGCTCAGTCGGTTAAGCATCCGACTTCGGCTCAGGTCATGATCTCACAGTTTGTGGGTTCAAGCCCCGCGTCGGGCTCTTTGCTGATAGCTCAGAGCCTGGAGCCTGCTTTGGATTCTGTATCTCCCTCTCTCCCTGACCCTCCCCTGCTCATGCTCTGTCTCTCTGTCTCTCAAAAATAAATAAACATTAAAAAATTAAAAAAAGAAATGGGAAATATTATATAGTCATTGATCATGGAAAGATGTATGATTCAAGAAGTAGAGGATAGATACATAGAACAGATTAACAATTACAAAATATCTAATAATAATGAACTAGTATATTAAGATAGAATAGCAATAAGGTGGCAATCATTGCAACCTTCCTTCCTTCCTTCCTTCCTTCCTTCCTTGCTCCCTCCCTCCTTCCCTTCCTTCCTCTCTCACTCTCTTTCTCTCTTTCTTTTTGTTATACTTAGGTCTTACCCTTTAAGCAAATTTCAAATATACAATACAATGTTATTAACTATCATTACATTGCTGTATGTTAGGTCTCCAAAACTTATGCATCTTGCATAACTAAAACTTCGTTCTCCTTGTATAAAAAATTCACCCTTCCCCCAACACCAACTGGACTCTTATTTCGCACGATATACACAATCAACTCAAAATGTGTTAAAGACTCACACATAAGACCTGAAACCATAAAGTTTGTAGAAGACAACATTTTTGGGGGCAATAATTTTTTGAATATAACACCAAAAGCACAAGCAACAAAAGTAAGAAGGACAAAAAAGATCACATCAAACTAAAAAGCTTCTGTCCCCTAAAGTGCTGAATCATATTATCTACCCATCTACTCCTCACTAGACTATATTAGTCTAGTAAGAATTTCAAACTAAAATTGTGTCTTAAAGTTACCTCCTTGTTTCCAAGATCCTAAATTCTGAAGATATCATATGATTCCTCATCTTAGTAATTTTTTTCTTGTAGCTCAAGACAAAAATACTCAGATAAATTTTACTTTTACTTGTACATATCACTCCCACATCCAATACATCAGCAAACTCTACTGGCTTCTCCTTCACAATTTGTTCAAAACTTCACAAGTTTTTTTTTTATATATACATTTGTCCATTGAACTATTTGGCCCCATTTTCTCTATCCCATTTTTAAATGCACATTCTATATCTTATAATTAGTGACACACCTCCTGTATCTCAATTTTAACTGCTTTCCAAGGAAGACTGCATACCTTTTGTGCTACCTGCTGGGTTTTCAAAGCATGTATAATTTTATATGTGCTGCCTTAATTATGTTTTATATCAGACCATCCCAAATGTGGACCTTACTCTCCAAATTTGTCAGTGTTAAGTCATTTTCATATTAAGCTGTTAAGAAAGATAAAACTAGAAAATATTCATTTTTTTGCCATAGAACAGTAGTTTATTATTGGTGTATCAATCATCAAGTAATTTGAAAAATAATGATGACAGACAGGAAAAGCTTTATCTTGATGTTTGCTCTTTGTTTTTTCAAATTCACATTTATTTGACACTCTTCAGCATTTGTTTCTTTCTTATCTATATTTTCTACTGAATTCCCATTTACCTACAGTGAGTATATCAATATCTATTTAAATTTTAATATCTATTTGCCATTTAAATCATATTTTTAGCAGCCAATTTGGCCTAAATTTGAACTGTAGTCCAAGTATGTGCTTAATTTTTAACATTTAACTTCTGCAACTTCTTAATTTGCCACATAGTCTGGATAACTTTCAGATCCCTTAAAGTTAGTTCTTTCTACAAACTTGGGCTTAATATTTTATGAAATATATATTTTTTTTGTTTGAAATCAAGTTTAGCCTGTTGCACTTTGGTCACTTAAATATCAGTACTTACCTTTTAAGAGAATCTATTTTTAATGTTTTAAACACGAGAATAAAGTAATTTTTGAGATAGGAATTACATGAAAAAAGAAGCCTGGTGTTTATTGTACAGCCAGCCCAAATCACATCAAACCTGAGTTTTGGGATAAATGGAAATATCAGAAGTAAAAACTACATTCAAGAATTCTGTGAGGATTGGGTGTCTGAATAGTAGAAAATGCTATTTTGTGGTCTAGATGGCTTAATACATTGTGGTAGGTTCTCCATCGTGAGGAGGGGTCCTGGGGAGAGAGGGGCACGCAATGAGGGATGTTCCCATACACGAAAGGGAACGTGAGCAAGGGACGTTCTCTAATGGAACGTGGACATTCCCAGAAAATAATGGTAACTTGGACGTCCCCGAAAGAGATGGAGACGGACCAAGAGCTGATAGCTAATGTCAAACTTTATTAAAAATAGCATCTTAAATTATACCCTCCTTGCCAGCATGGAGAGCCCAGTAAATTATTCATCAGAACAATAGTTACAGATTTAAAAAAAGGGCAGAACAGGAACAGCTTGCAGTTGTGTGCGGGCACTGACGCTCTTGGCTGATGACCAGGGAGGCTCTGTCCCAGGGAGGCTCTGTCCCACACGTTCATTCGAGACCTTTTCGAGTCCCATGCTCCCAGGGACAGTTCCTCCCAGCAATCACTTCGCTGATAACCAGGAAGGCTCTGTATCTCTGGTGCCTTGGTTTGCGATGCACCGGGAAGGCTCCGTCCCTCACGCCCTCCTGGGACTCCAACAAGTCCCACTTTCCCAGGGGTCCTGAAAACAGAGGCCATGCAAAGAAGGCTTCCCCATTCTCCAGCAATACATCACTTTTGGAGAAACAGGTTTTTGAATTTCTATGGACAATAAATTATGGTACTGAGATATTTAATACTTTCTAACGTTAACTCAATGTTATATCATCATATTTATGATTTGCAGCTTTTTGAGAAGAAGGAAATAACAGCATGGACAGTGCTTCAGACTTTGCGTAGATAGCAGTAGCATTAGTTAAGCAGCATCCTTATGTACCTTTGAGTATTGTGTTAATTTGCTAGAACTGCCCTAAGAAAATATCACAAACTGAGTATCTAAACAACAAAAATTTATTGCCTGCTAGTTATGGTTCCTTCTGTGGGTTTTGAGGGAGAATATGTTCTATGTCCTTCTACTACCTTCTGGTTTTCTGGTAATATTTGTGGTCTGTTGGCTTATCAACACATCACATCTCTGCCTTCATGTTCAAATGATGTTCTTCTTGAGTGTGCATGTCTGTATCTAAATTTCCTTTTCATAAAGATGCCAGGAACATTGTATTAGGGGCCCATCCTCCTCCAGTATGACCTTATCTTAACTAATTGCATTTGCAACAATGCTATTTTCAAATAGTCACATTCTGAGTTATTGGGGATTAGGGCTTCAACATATGAGTTTTAGAAGTGCCCAGTTTATGATGACTAATTTTATGTGTCACCTGACTGTGTCACAGAATGCCCAGATATTTGGTTAAACATTATTCTGGGTGTTTTTGAGAGTTTTTCCAAATGAGATTAATATTTAATAGGTAACAATAAAGCACATTGCCATCTGCAATATAGGTGGGTCTTAATCCAATTCCATCGAAACCCAAGATAGTATAAAATGTTGAGTAGGAAAGAATTGTTTTCCTTTGCCTATCATTGGGTTGGTCATCAGTCTTCTGTTACCTTCAGACCTAGATTAAAACGGGAACTGACACCATCAGCAAGTTTGGTTCTCAGATCTTCCTTTGGACTTATGAATTGTACCATTGGCTCTCCTGGGTATGCAGCTTGCTAACTACAGATACTTGGTCTTGTTAAAGTCCAAAACCATGTAAGCGGACTTCTTAACAAGTAAATCTGTGTGTGTATGTGTATGGATTCAAACATAGACATATATATCCTATTGGGTCTCTTTCTCTGGAGAACACAGACCAATGCACAGTACAATTCTATAATAAAGTGTCACGTACATAACATCTGTCTTCACAGATAAATTAGTACAACCCCACAGACCTTGAGCCAGTGAATAAATAAATTTGGTTAAGAAATCATTTAGGTATTTTGAACAATGGAAAATTAACTATAAAGTTATGCTATGAGCTTTTGCTAAATGCAGTTTCTTCTTCATGTAGAAACAGATGACTTCATAATTTGAGATTTATGCTACTAATTATGGAAGTAGGTGTTCAACATAAAAGAAATTATGCAACAAAAAATGCTGAATAAATAAGTTTTAAACGAATAATAGTTCCATGTTAAATAACAGTTTTGTAAAATATGTCTAATTAGAAAGTCCAAGATTATTGTGTTTGTAAGAAGACATCAGAATAATGATTAGCACATTTGGAAAAAGCTTTGGAAAAATAAAACCATACTACATCATCTTTAAACATCTATGACAAAATCTGTAAAGATATTTATACACAGTAAAATCTGTAAGTACCTAAGGTATGTAAGGGTTTGTTTTTAATAGTTTCCACTTTTTTTTTCTTTTAATACTGAGACAATATATACAAACAAAAAGGGTTATTTCCATATCACATCAGAATGGTGTTTTTTTTAAATATTTGCATAATGCACCATACACACATTACTTCTCAGCTAATTTTTACTTTGTACACAATGACATGATGGAATTGTTTACCATGATGGTCTTTCAGAATTCACTTTTCATTAAAGACAGCAATAGCATAGCAGGACCATCCTTAATTGACTCGGTAAACAGTATTTTTATTGTTTTCTTAGGAGATATTTGGTGAATCCTGACAGAAACTTTATGATTGTCTGATACTTCCAGATATGATTAACCAGCATTTGTTCTAATCAAGATCCAAATTCATGATAGATTATTTTATCCATGTTAATTGTGGAAACTTCTTATATTTATAGAGTTTCTTAAATTCTAATTAAAAAATATTGCTTTTTAACAGCAGCTAAAGAAAAGCTACATACAATAATTATTTCTGGCAACATTTTTCTAAAATTGAGTAAAACTTGGGTAGGCAAAGATAAAAAAATCAAGCTAGAATGAGATGTTTATTTGTACCCAAGATATTGGGTACAATTTCTTCAAGAAAGTGAAAAACAAGTGGATAAAAATGACCTTTACCAAATGTTTCTCTTTACTGTTTTTAATGAGAGCTATATTTTCATCTCTTCATATTTTTGGTGTTTTTAATTGGCTGTCAGTGTTCTTTCCATACATCACAAGAATGCACAGACGTGTCAGGCTCTCCTCCTTGAACTTGGAAATAAATTATTATTTTATATAGTAGAAAAATTCAATAAATTCAGAATATAATAAAGCTTTTAATATTCAGAAAAATGTTACTTTGCTGCAGCCCCATTACAGAAGTACACAAGGCAAGAATACACACTGGTTGTTTTCAGAGGCAACCAACGAAAATCATTGTAGGTATATTAATATTTTATTTAGTTCCCTCCTTCCTTATTCCCCTCTTTTTGTAGGAGTTAATTACAATGCTATGATGTCTTTAACTCTTCTATGGCTCTCCACTATTCAGTTCCCCATACATCTGTTGGCAGATAATGGGAGTTAATATACTCATTCTCATTTTGACACCCTTCTAGACTTTATTTCATTTAAAGATTATGCAGCCTGTACGTGAATGTTCACATCAGCTTTATTCATAATAGCTAAGAAGTGAAAACAACCCAAATGTCCTTCAATGGGTGAATGGTAAAACAAACTGTAGTACATTCATAACATAAACTACCACTCACCAATATAAAAAAAGCCAAAGTATCGATACAACAACTTGGATGGATCACAAAAGTATTATGTTATGTGGGAAAAAATGCCAATTCTAAAAGGTTACCTACCGTGTGATTCCATTTATACAATATTTTGAAATGACCTAATTTTAGAAATGGAAATCAAATTAGTGGGTACTAAGGGTTATGAACAGGGTGAGTGGGTGGGAGTGGCTGCACAAGGGCATAAAAGAGATCTTTGTGATGATGGAAATGTTTTGTGACATTGCATCAATGTCAGTATGCTGGTTGTGTTATTGTAGTACAGTTTTGCCAGATATTATTGTGGTAAATTATAAAGTATACAAAGCATTTCTCTATTGTTTTTACAATTGCATGTGAAAGGTTCTGGATCACAATTCCAATGTGTGGGTGAAGGATTTCTCCCCCATACAACCGAGCACTGCTCAGGATGCCAGCTAGGTGTCCTACAATACAACTCAATCTGGACACCACCTACATATAGCATCAGATTCCACAGATAAAGGGCTCAGTCCCATAAGACTATCTCTCCTACCTCCACTTCAGATGCCAATCGTAAATCCAAACTGTCACCTGTGCTTCTGACCACTGGCTGTAAATCAGAGATTCCAACATCCCCATCCTCGTTTCAATTAATTTGCCAAAGAGGCTCATAGAATACAGAAAAGGTTTTTACTTACTAGATTTCGGGTTTATTATGGAAGGATATAACTTATAAACCATCAGATGGAAAAGATGCAGAGGCGGTTAGGTGGGTCAGTGGGTTAAGTGGCTGGCTCTTGATATCAGCTCAGGTCATGATCTCACAGTTTGTGAGATTGAGCCCTGCATCAGGCTCTGCTCTGACAGTGGGGGTCTGCTTGGGGTTCTCTCTCTCCCTCTCTCTGCCACTCCCCCACTCATGCACACATGTGCTCTCTCTCCCCGCCTCTCTCTCTCCCCAAATAAATAAGAAAGAAAGGAAAGAAGGAAGAGAGAAAGAAAGAAAGAAGCATGGGAAAGGATGTAGAGCTTCCATGCCTTTTCCAAGCATGTGACTCTTCCCTAATTTCTATGTGTTTACCAACCCAGAAGCTCTCAAACCCTGTTCTTTGAGTTTTGTTTTTATGGAAGCTTCGTTATATAGCTTTGATGGATTAAACTGTTGATTTAATCATCATTGATTCAAACTCTCCCCTCTTTCCTCCCAGAAATCAGGGCGTAGGACTGAAAGTTGCTATCCTTCATTCATGATTGGCAACCAGCCTCTGTCTTCAGGTGCTTTCCAAAAGTCATATCATTAACATAACTCCACCTGTGGAGGAAAGGAGCTTGTATGAATAATAAGATAACCATTCCACCTTTATGATTTCAGGATATGAAGACAGAGACCAAATATTATGAGAAAAGACATTCCCATAGTTCAGGAGGTACATACAGCTCAGGAAATTCCAAGGATTTCTTATAAATCACAATATCACAGGTTGTTAGTGTAGGAATGCTGACAGCATGTTTGGCCTTCCATCTTCTTCACGCCCACATAACAACCTCCCTCCAGGCTGTACCTTCCAGGACTCCTGCAGGTTGATGCATGCCCAGGCTGGAAGGAAGGTTTGATCTATCGTCCTTAAAGTAGAGCACAGAAGGACCCACTTTAGATAACTAGCAGAGAGGACTGGCACACAGATGGTGCCACTTTTCATAACTACCCTTCGATCCTGCCACAAAGCCCCTTGTTCTATGTAAGCTGTGAGTTAATGTCTGGACAGGTGAAGACTAGCTGTGTAGCATCTGGATCATTGCAGCCCGATTCCCCCCTCAGTAAATTAATTTAAATAAAACTCTGTGTAAACAGTGTGGAGTGGGTTGCTTTGTTTTTTTTTTGGTTTCAAAGTGCCTTTTCAGTCTGGAGGATACTTTATTGTCCTTCATCCATATTTTGACAGTTATTCTACAGTTATCTCAAAATGTATTATTACTTTTTCAAAATTTAAAAATTAATTAGGATTTTTACATAAAAATATGTTATTTCCCAGTCTATCTGAAACCTTGAAGTGTCCATTTATGGCAAATGGGTTAGTGGTTAAAGTTCCTAGAAAAATATCCTTTCCACTTTGGCTTTTATAATTTTCTGTTTGAACCCTGAAATGGCTTAACTTTCAAAAAACCAAACTGGAGCCACCTTTAAGGTAATAGGGTAGGAAAACAGGAGATTGTAAAATAAACAAAATAAACTCCTTGCTGTTCATATTGCTGTAGGTTTTGGGTTTTAAACTATATGCTTTGTTCTTTTTAAAACTTTTTTAAAAATTTTAGAGACAGAGTGTGCATGCTAGAGGAGGAGGGGCAGAGGCAGAGAGAGAGAAGGAGAGAGAGAGAGAATCTTAAGGAGGCTCCAGCCTCAATCCAGCCCGAGTGTGGGATCATGACCTTAACCAAAATCAAGAGTTGGACACTCAACTTACAGAGTCACTCCATGGCGCTTCTGTAGGTTCTATTCTTACTCAGTGATGGTGAGATGGTAGATTAGGAGATGATTGTCATTGCAAAGATAGTTCGGCGTTCACAGTTCTTCTGGGAGCAGAGAGCATGCAATGCCACAAAAGGAACAAGGAAGCACCAGGTCTGTCAGGAGGCATAAGAATTAGTGGAAACATGGGCATGGGCCTTTATTGTGGTTTCCAAAGTAATAAGTTAAGAAGGGTATGTGGGTATAGGATTGGCTAAATTAAATAATTTTAGCAGGGTCTGGAGATGGGGTTTTCCCCAGTCGCCTGGCACCTACCAACCAATCATCAGGTGATTAAGATGATAATGGGCCAGTAAAGAGCCTTATAAATGAGGCAGTTGGGAGTATATGTGCTCACTGGTTAGTTTGAACATGAAAGTTACACTCAAGAGGAGTCACTTGTTATCTCTGGGACTTAACTATCTCTGGGTCATCAGGCCTTATATATCACAACATCAGACACACGGTTGGTTAATACAGTTTGTTTATTTTGTTTTTGTTATTGTTTTGTTGTGTCTTTTTTAAATAGCCAGATATAATGACTGTCTGTTTTTAACAATGAGGATAATAAGATAGCAAATGCTTTTTAATTGTTCTGAATTCTAGTGGAATTACATTCCAGATTAGTTTAGTTTAGTTGGAAATAATAAACTAATAGAATTGTATTCCAGATAAGTTTGGATTGTGATAATAGTTTGGGTCACTATAATCATCCTGGTTCATATCTTTCATTGAAGGCATAACATATATACAGTTGGATTGGAGCAGAGCAGGCAAATGTGCCAAAATTTGAAGGAGACTCCTTTATGTAAATGTTAAGATACAAATAAGAATTTAAACAGAGGATAACAAACATAGTTTTGATAGTGTTTTTAAATTTTTCAATTAATATCAAAATTATTCAAAGAAAAATGGAAAGGAGGAAATATTATAATTATGAAAATTAAGTCAGTAATATAATTATTTTAATGATAAAAGCATAACAATAAAAGCAACACCTATTACTACATTTTGATGATTATCAGATACTCCATTCAAGCTTTAAACACATTATCCTAACTTACAAAACACAACTGCTTTCCTACTAATGAATATATTCTTATCATACTGTCCCCAGAATGAGGAGATGTAGAATTCCAACATTCATTAGATCATATCTGGAATATAAATTCTCCATTAAACCCAAGAACATCTGAATGTCTTGTTATCTAAATGCTACCTTATGAATTTATTTCTCAGTACAATACATATAAAATAAAGGAAGTGGGAGAGAGAATAAAAAATATTAAATACAAGTAAACACCAACAGAAATATGGATGGATAGATAATATAAGTTACCATTGAAAATTTTAATTGAAGTACACACATACATACATATAAACCAAGGGCGACGATGCATACTACTACTGTCCTCATTGCCATAGCTGATCTTAGGGTTCCTATCATATTAAATTGATACTTATAACTTTCTTTTTTCATGTACTTTCCTTATTTCCTTTACCTTCAGCCATAATTTTCTGCCATGATCCTGGCAGGTTGGATTTTTGTTTTATTATTTATTTATTTGAGATTTTGGTGTGGCACAAAATTTCATTCCTGAATTTCTGCCCTTTTTTTGAAGTTGCTGTAGTATTCAATTAACTTTGATATTAGATAGACATGAAAATAATAATAGGTGACTTTCAAATCCCTTGGACTCTAGATTCTGACCCAACCCTAGTTTTTTTTAAGTTTATTTATTTATTTTCAGAGAGGGAGAGAGCAGGAAAGGGTCAAAGAGAAAGAATCCAAAGTAGGCTCTGGGTTGTCAGCTAGGAACCTGATGTAGGGCTCAATCACAAACCGTGAGATCATAACCTAAGCCAAAATCAAGAGTCAAATGCTTAATCAACTAAGCTACCCAAGCACTCTGACTCAGCCTCTATTTTTGTATGCAATCTGATTCCACCTTGTTTTTCAAGATCTATGATCCCACCCAATTAAAAACAACAACAACAACCCTTTTTTAACTCTCAGTTCAGTATTACAAGAGGCTCAAAATGTTTAAGTGTAAATAAATGTCATTTCTAATTCAATGTGACAACCATGTATATCCTTGTGAAAACATTGTTCTCTTGGTCAACAAGACCTCCTAATAAGCAAAACTCAAAGTAGCAGACACAGATAGCAAAAATTTTACAAGTGAGTCATTAGGTATAATAGTGAGAGGAACCATTTCCAGCTCTTCCCCATGATTCTCAAACTCATGAATTCTATCTATAGGAAAAACAACACTATTTATTGGTCTCTGATTCAGTACTGCATCCCGTGAGTTGAAATGCTATCCTTTTGTAATTTGCTTCCAAAGACATGTTCTGAGACATCAGTAGGTGATAAGTTCAGCTGCTTCTTAGAAATAGAGCATATGGTATGAACAATTAATTCCATGGAGATAAGCTCATTTTAAAACAAAGTCATTTATTGTAAAATAGGTTCCTTGATCAGAAACAATGTTGTGCATAACACCATGGCAGTGAATAAGACATTCTTTATGTCCATAAATGGTGGTACTAGCAGAAATATTACAGGAAGATAACAAATCCTTTCAGAATATCTGTCTACTTTATTGAAGTCAAAACTCTTCTCTGTCCCAGACTGAAAGGATATGATATACCACCAAGTGGTTCGTGAGCCTCTCTGGGGAATCATGGCATATTGGAGTTCCATTTTTGTCCTTAGTATTGGTAGGATGGATACTAAGCGATATCTGTAGCCAAGTAACGTTTTTATGTGTTCAAATGGTAAATAAAAATTTTTAGTTGTCCTTTTATTTCACAATTTATTTTACATGATTTAACCAGTTGTTGTGCATCAACATTTTTATTTTCCATTTTGTGTCTAACTTCAATAGCTGACAGAGTTATGTGAAATTCTATGGGTTTTTAATAACAGACATCTGTTAAAAATACAAGTGTCATTAAGGAATAAGGAAAAGTTAGGAGGAGGAGAGAGAGGGAAGCAGAGAAATAATAGTTTACCTTTATTGAGATCTACCCTTTAACCTGTGCTCCTCTAGATAATCTATTAACTAAACTCATTTGGTTTTTTTTTTGAAATAATTATACAACCAGGTATTATTGTAATTTCCTATTTTAGAAATTAGGAAATTGTAGCACAGAGAGATTGAGCAGGTTGGCCAAGATCATGCTTCATTTTCCTGATGGGAACATGAATCTCAGAAAATATAAATAGTTGAGAGGAAGTAGAACAGATATAGAAAGCAGAGCTCTTTTTACTCTACCATCTTTCAGCCTGACACCACTAAGCTTGATCAGGAGAAAGCTGAATGTGGCAGAAAAACTATTTTAGACCAAATTCTTTCTGACTAGTTGTTCCATTAAGAAAAATATTCTCCCCCAACTTAATATGCATACCTTCTATTTTCTCTTGTAATCCAGTTGTAAAATCAGTAATCATTACAGATCTAAAGTGATCATACTTGGGGCAATATTTGCTATATATCATCTTGGCAGAAGTCTTCCCAAATACACAATAAAAAATGAATCAAAGTAAAACTCCCACCACATTCTACCCCATTTGCCAGCATTATTCACCTAGAAAAATCCTCATCATCTTTTTTATATTATCGTGTGCTGTTTCCTATATGGACCTTATTCTCTTACCCAATCAGGGTTGAACACTTTTCCATATTGTAATATATAGTCCTGGACACATTTTTATTTCCAAATGCATTATACTAGTAACCTCTTTATATGTCTGTCTACTAAACTAGACAAGAAAAATGCTTTTGAAGGCATAAAAATGTCTGATACATTTAATTAACACAAATATTTAATAAATTAGACCATATGTATACCCATCCAATAAATAGGTGTATAATTCATTGATGTCCTTCTAATTACAAATAATATTCTCAAAAACTTTCCATATACATTAAAAGGGAGAGAACACTATTGGGATAATAGAGGAGAAATGTGTGTACAGATTTCCACACATACATACAAGATTGCATATGAAAAGAAAATACTGCTGACATCTGGATTCTTTTCAGTTTCTGCTTGATTATAGTACTTTTTCTGAGATCCACCTCCATTTCTGCTTTTGGGTTCTTACAATTAATATTCCTGGGTAAGGGTAGTAGTGATTCTCCTTCTCCTTCTTCTACATTTTCTTGTTTTATTTTAGTTGTTTTTCCTTTTGTGCATCTGATTTTCAATCAACTCTGTTCACATGTTTCACAATGACAAAGACATTTCCTCTACTCCAATCTTTTTTACTTGCCTTTGTAGGCACCAGGTTAGCTCCACAGTGACATTGGAGAAGGGGATTTTTAATTAAAACAGCAAAATCACAAAGAAATCGTCTTTTTTAAGAGGTCATGTCAGTTGCCCCCATTCTGTTCCCAAAGTGAATGAACACTGGTAGGTAGGAGTTCAAGTAAATACCTGAGTTCAGATATGATTTCAGATAGTTGCAGTGAACTGTAATTTACAGAAAATTAGTCCCAAAGCATAGTAAACCTTTTTATTTAAACTATTCTTTTATATTTGATGCTAAGTTGGATATCATGTGAACCAAAAATAGATGGTCATTGCTATAGCTTGCATGTCTGCTCTCCAGTAATTTGTTTTAAAATTAATTTCCTGAACAGATTAATAACTCATAAAATTTCCCTTCTTTGTTGGTTACGTTTCATGCATGGATACCATGACATATTTTGATTACTGATGCATCAGAAAAGCAGGTGTACCTTGTTATATAATGTGATATGAGTTTTACATTTGATCAGAAGAGACTAAATTATATTTAATACTTCTGGTTCCAATAGGTATAAATTTTAGAAGTGTTATTTCTCCTTCTATTGGTTTCTCTTAGCTGTTTATTTCCTTGTGGCTATAGGATATTGAATGAATCAATGATGTTTTGATTTTTTTCAACTATGTAGGAAACATTTATTAACATTGTTTAAAAAATTTTTTTCCTGTTTATTTATTTATTTTTATTTTTTAAAAAAATTTATATAGTTTATTACCAACCTGGTTTCCTATAACACCCAGTGCTCTTCCCCACAAGTGCCCCTCTCCATGACCATCACCCCTTCCCCTTCCCCCCTCCCTGTTCAACCCTCAGTTTATTCTCAGCATTCAAAAGTCTCTCATGATTTGCCTCAAAGGCAAAGGAATCAAGAACAAAAATGAACTATTGGAGCCTCATCAAGATAAAAAGCTTCTGCACTGCAAAGGAAACGATTAAAAAAACCTGATTTTATTTTTTTATTTAAATGACAGGTTCTATAGCACTATACACTTAGGATCTGAGAAAATAAATAGAACTTTTTCTTTTTTCATTCTTTTTTTCTTTCTTTCTTTCTCTCTCTCTCTCTCTCTCTCTCTCTCTCTTTCTTTCTTTCTTCCTTTCAGAAACACAGAGGGTACAAGTGTGTAAGGAGAGAGAAGGAGATGGAGAGCAAGCAAGAGCAAAAGTGAGAGAGAGAGAGAGAGAGAGAGAGAGAGAGAGAGAGAGAGAGAGAGAGAAGCAGGGCTTACTCAGGGCTCATGTTTTACCAGAAGCAGGGCTCATGCTCACCCAAAGTGGTACTCAAACTCACAAGCTGTGAGATCATGACCTAAGCCAAAGGCAGACACTTAACGACTGAGCACCCAGGTACCCAGGCACCCTAGAACCTATTTTCTAATAAATACATACATTTATGACTTGATAAAAGTAAACTTAATTAAAGAAATAATTAAATGTAGCAGGTTACATTTCAAAAACAAGGCAAAGCAATCCTTAAGTTACCCATATCTAAATTAATTAGCTATATGTTAAGTGTCACATAGGTGTTAGGGCTCTATTTGAAGTAATGAAGAAATATAAAAATAAATCTTGTCCACTGCTTTCAAAGACCTTTTTTTTTTCATTATGTAACTTTTACCAAAAGGAAAAAGAAAACAGTAGGCCAACATGGAGGAAACAAAGGATATGAGATAGGAAAGGTAAAGGGATTCTATTAGAAAGACTGCTGTGTTTTTATTTTTTGTCTGTGTGTTTTTGTTTTTTGTAATTTTTTTGTATATAGTTTATTTATTTTTGAGACAGAGAGAGACATAGCACGAGTTGGGGAGGGGCAGAGAGAGAGGGAGACACAGAATCTGAAACAGGCTCCAGGCTCTGAGTTATCAGCACAGAACCTGACGCGGGGCTTGAATCCACAAACTGTCAGATCATGACCTGAGCCGAAGTTGGACGCTTAACCAACTGAGCCACCCAGGCACCCCGTGGTGTTTTTCTGTTAGGCCCCATTTACTCATGTTGCGTATTTTGCTTCTGAATAAGCCAAAGATCCCATGTTCAGACTTCAACAAGAAAGCAAGGAAGTTAATCATTCTCTGACTTTTGTCCTAGGCCCCCAAACACTGGATAACACCTAACAGCCAGATCTCAAACATGTTTCAGGACATTAGCTTCAAACAAAACTTGGCTGATAATGACATCAATATCCCTACTCTTGTTAATTTATGGTTAGCACCTGTTGTTCACCTGATACTTGCCCTTGCTTGATTGGATCAGACCCTGATTTTCTGGAGGAACACATACACTAGCTCCTTGTCTAATATAAGCCCCTAGTCTCAAGCAATAAAGAGACATATTCTCCTTTCCTCTCTGGGTCTCCCAGACACTGTCTGCTATTCTCTATGTGTCACTGACACTATTTAGTACACTCTGTTTTCACTTTCTCTGGTTTTTGCTTGATTTCTATCCTGCATGAAGTCAAAGGTTATCTTGGCTGGTCTTGTGGGACCCTACCCTGGGTTCTTGGACTCAGCTTGCCTGCATCAGATACGTTTTAAGAAGCTAACTTCCCTTTGAAAATATGATGCAGAAAAATTTTTGAAAATGTCACAATTTAATTATTACATTCATACTATAAACATATAATCCAGAAACCATTTACACTGTTGAAAAGCCTTGAGGAAGAATGAAAATTTCTACAGAATTTATGAAGCCAGCATTCAATTTTAAAAAGTCCTGTACCCTTAATTAACATGAATATAATCATTATAAATGAAGAAGAAAAGAACATATAATTGTAACTTGAAGAATCATGTACCTTGACATGGTTGGTTTTGTTCCAGGAAAAAAAGATGATTACTGTAATTCACTATTTTAGTAAGTCAGTGGGAAAATTCATGCAATTATCTTAATTATTGTTGAAGTTAAACAAATAAGAAACTAATGTGTACTGTAACTTAAAACTAGTCACAGGGGCGCCTGGGTGGCTCAGTCGGCTAAACGTCTGGCTTGGGCTCAGGTCATGATCTCATGGTTTGTGGGTTCCAGCCCCATGTCAGGCTCTGTGCTGACAGCTAGCTCAGAACCTGGGGCCTGTTTCAGATTCTGTATCTCCTTCTCTCTCTGACCCTCCCCTGCTCCCACTGTCTCTGTCTCTCAAAAAAAAACTAGTCAAAAAAATCCAAAATTATTAAGAAAAATATTAGTATATGTTATAACAAATTAAACAAAAATAGCAAGACAAGAATAGACTCCATAAATAAAAATAAAAAGCAGTATCCTGTGGCAGAAAATATTGCCAAGTATAAATGCAGAAACACTAATATCCATAGCATTTAAAAAGGTACCATGTATTAATTAATAACTAAAAGAAAAAATACATGTTAGAAAAATGAGGAATGAAAATAAGAAGTTCAAATATAAGTCTTGTAAATATAAGAATGTATCCTCTACAGAGAATCAAATAAAAGGAAAAGTGAGCCATTTGGAAGATGAGTTTTCAAGCTGGTCCCTGGTAAAGACAATTAATTACTAGATTTCTGAGACTGTACACTTGTGAGACTGAATACACTGTGTCTTAATAGAGAGAATAAGGGAAGTATTACTCCTCATTTAATACTGTTCATTTTCCATTGATCAAAGTTTCACCACAGGGGGTGGTGCAAGTCTCCTGCACTTCAGTTTGTGCAGGGTGAATGGGTGGTGTTTGTGAATGGGTGGTGGGCACATTGCAGAGCACAAGGTGTACTACAGCTTTCTGTTCACAGGTCCATCCTGAACCAGGTAGCCAGATTCAGTTGCAATATATCTGTGGGCAGCATGAGGGCCTGGGGACAGTTGCTGCTCTGGAAACCTTGGCCTGCAGTGATGGCAAGGTGGATCATCTGGCTTGTTTAGGGTATCCAAATAAAAAAAAAAACAGAAAAGGTAATAATAAAACCTTTCCATCAAAGTACAAAAAATAATAGCAATAGTATTAAAAACCAAAATTCAATTAGGTAGATCTGAAGATCTAATTGGGTTGATGAAAGGATTCATATATGGGCAGCATCTCATCCAGCAAGCAGCCCTGCTGAGCTAAACAAAAGGAGTTTGTAAAGGTAGGGAGAGAGAGAGAGAGCGAGAGAGAGAGAGAGAGCGCATGGAAGAAAGAGAAGAAAAGAAGGAAGGAAGGAGGGAAGGAGGAGGGAAGGAAGGAAGGAGGGAAGGAGGGAAGGAAGGAGGGAAGGAAGGAAGGAAATGGATGGGTTTATTTGAAACAGCAGAGACATTGTAATTTGAGACAAGCAGACCGTGACAAACCACAGGCAAGCCCACTGAGAGTCTGAGGTAGATTGTATTTATGGGTATGGATGTAAAAATGGGAGAGCTCAGTTGGACTCAGTTAATTCAAAACCAAATGAAGACCAGCCTTGAAAAATTTCTGCTACATAATGCATCCAGTCATACAAACAAATCTCAATTCAGCCCATTTTGTGGGTCCAACCTCCCATTCATGGGTCATCTCTCGTTCATGCCTATAGCAAAATTTCTTAAGGTTAATATGAGACAACTTTTGGTCAACTTCCCATCATCCAAGAAAATTCCAATACTATCATTTTGTTGTTGTTGTTGTTAATTAAGCACTTAAGAGAATTCAGTCTCTCAGTCCTTTTATCTTCCTGAGCACACATGCATGGAATTCTACTTCCAGTTCTACTTAAAACTGATTTTTTTTCACACTTCTTTATGCAAACAAGCTTCAGTTCATTGACTTTATTCTTCACTGAGCAACTTAGCACCCTGTCTTCTTTCATTGCTAGATGTCTCAAATGAATAGTCTCTTCATTAGTTCCTCATACAACCTGCCCATCTAATCCCTTATTTATCAACCAGCTTACTTTTGGTTCCATTATTCAACAGAATCTTTCTGTTCAAATGTCACCAATCAACAACTTATTTCTCAATCCCACTATCTTCATTCTTGAAATTCCATAAGAATTGGTCTTTCTTGGATACATAAAATAAGAATAATTTGCCAAATTTAATGGCAAACTTTGAACTTTCATTTTGCTTATGACCTTCTGAATCAATCTAAATAGGGACACAACCCTGTTGTAACTCTTCTATGAGTTGGTGTTGTTCTAAGTATAATAAATAAAATCCTCAGGGCACCTGGGTGGCTCAGTTGGTTAGGCGGCCTACTTGGGCTCAGGTCATGAACTCATGGTTCGTGAGAGAGAGTTAGGCTCTGTGCTGACAGAGGCTGGAGCCTGATTCTGTGTCTCCCTCTCTCTCTTTACCCCTCCCCACTCATATTTGTGTCTCTCTCTCAAAGATCACTAACATTAAAATAAATAAGTAAATAAAATCCTTAACATGCTTTACACATTGGCTACAGTTTTTCACCTATTTTACCTCCCATTAGTATCTCTCTTAATCTGTGTGCCCTAATCCAACTTTTCTCCAGTTTTTCAAAAATACCATCTTCTTTCAAGGATTTGTTACAGAGGCTTTTTCTTCTGCCCTCCCCCATGCCTAAGTAACTTCTATTTGGCTTTCAAAATTCTGTTCAAATTTTATTTCCTTGGGATCATCTAATCTAACTTCCCCAGATTAGATCTCACTTATATATACTGTCAACATAGTTCATGTGTTAAATTAATGAACAACATTGTATTATTAGCTAAAGTCCATAGTTCATTCATATTTCCTCAATGTTTTACCTTTTTCTGTCCCAGGATTTCATCACAGACACCACATTATACTTATTTTATACCGTGTCTCTGTAGGTTCCTCTTGGCTATGACAGTTTCTAAGACTTCCCTTGTATTTGATGACCTTACCAACTTTGATGAACTTGCAATTTTGATGACCTTAACTAATCAAGTGTTTTACAGAATGTCTGATAGAATTTGTCTGATATTTTTCATGATTAGATTGAGGTTGTCGATTTTTCAAAGAACAACCACAAATGTGAAGTGTCATTGTCATCGTATCACATCAAGGGTGCACGCTATAAACATGACCTATTACTATTGATATTGACTTTGGTTACCTGGGTTCATCAGGTTTCTGCACTGTAAAGGTTACCAGTCTTCAGCTTACACATTGGGAGTGGGGACTAATGTTCTCCTGCAACAGAAATTATTTGGAATTCTTCCCTAAGGGGTGTTTGTTATTCATTTATTCACTCATTCAATTATTTGTTATTCAATTATTCATTCATTCAATCCTTAAAATATATCAGTACAGACTCCTGGAATTTCTTACATACTTTGAGTTGTAATCCAATACTACTTTGGTTGCTAACACTGTTCCAGCTTTGGCCATGGGGAGCTCCTTCATTTGCTCTTTTGTCACTTTGACATATCCCTTCAATGTAGATTTTCTTTGCATTTTGACCACTTTTTTATTTTCTGGCTTATAAAATGCTTCAGGCTCATGTTGTAATTTCTTACTGTGGCCCTGGAATTAACTTCTTAAAGGAGCCATCATTCCTTTTGTTGGAAAATAATATTTCACAATGAAGGCTTAGGAATAAGTATGCTCATTTCATTTCTGATATTAGTAATGTGTGTTTTCTCACTTTTGCTCCCAGTTATTCCACCTAGAGATTTATCTATTTTAGTAAACTTTTCAAAACCATTTTTGTTTTACTGATTCTGTTTTTAATTTCATCAATCTATTCTCTAGTTTTTATTATTTACTTTTCTTCTTATTTTATTCTTACATTGTGCTTCTTCCTCTGGTTTCCTAAGGTGGATAGTTAGATGTTGATTTTTGATATTTTTCTTTTTCTAATATAGACATTAATTCTGTAAATTTTCCTCTAAAAATTGGTTCTATGACTATCAGTCATAGTGATTTTTAAATCCCATGTCCAATAAGTCCAAAATGTATATCATATTCAAATTTGATTTGGATTCTTGCTTTGTCTCTCAGACTTTTTTTTTCCTTGTCTCTCTGCATGACTTATTTTTTTTCTATTTTTAATTGAAAGGCAGTCATGATATTTAGGGTAATAGGAACAGAAATAAATAAGTATTTGTTGTTAGATTATATGTTAATCCAGCAAAGAATAAGGTTATGTTTCACATTTCCTATAGCTATAGATAATAAGGGCTTCAAATTCTTCTAGTGTCCTTGTTTCTCTCTTCCCTATCATTTATGCTTTTCCTGAGAGACTCCTAAAAATCCTGAGCATTATAGGTCTTTCAGCTAATCTTCTGTTATTTATATAGTGCCCTGTTGTGGTGATAAGAAGTGGAGGAGAGAAAACATTCCTTAATATAATATAATGATTAAATGTCAGTCTTTAGTGGGCCTGTGTTTCTGGGCTGTGATCATAACAAGTATTTCTTATCTTCCCCATCCTCACATTCTTATCAGATCCTTGCTCTTACATGAGACAGAAAAGCTAGAGACAGTTGGAGTTGGGTACTTTCTCTTTCAACTATTCGAGATACGGCTACACAGTAAAGTATTTTTAAAAATATATTATTAAAATATGGTTGACATGTAATGTTATATTAGTTTCAGGAGTACAACACAGTGATTTCACAATTCTATATATTCTGTAATGTTCACCAGGATAAGTATTGTTACCATCTGCCATCATAGGTTTTACATTATTAATGGGTATTTCCCCAATGTTGTTCTTCTTAAAGCTGTGTTTATTTTATAATTGGAATTTCTTTTATCTCTGAGTCCCTGTCACCAATTTCACCCATCTTCCCACCTCCTCCTCTCTGGCAATCACCAGCTTGTTCTCTGTATTTATGACAAGATATCTGCAAATGATGTTTCTGATAAGGAGATAATATCCAAAATATACAAATAACAATACAACTGAACACACACACACATACACACACAAATAATTTAAATTAAAAAAGTGGGCAGAGGACCTGAATAGACATTTTTTCTAAAGAACACATACAGATGATCAACAGATACATGAAAAGATGAGTAATAGCACTCATCATCAGGGAAATACAAATCAAAAACACAATGAGATATCTCTTCACTAAGAAACAAAAGTGTTGGTAAGGATGTGGAGTAATAGAAACCCTCTTGCATTGATAGTGGGAACGTAAACTGGGGCAACCACTATGAAAAGCAGTGTGGGTGTTCCTCAAAAAAAGTAGAATTACTATAATCTAGTAATTCTACTACTGAATATTTACCAAAGAAAATGAAAACACTCTAGTAACGTCTTCTTCATGCAGAGTATGCCTTGTAATAGAGAATGCACTAGGCATGTTCCCAAATAGTTACTTTTCCTCTCTCCCTGTCAAAGACTTGACATGACTATTATTAGGTTTTCATCATGAGAGCCTGATGAGATTCTTGAAAGTAAAACCTAAGAAAATGTGGGTAACTTTGTAAAATTAGAGTATCCACTATTTTCTCACTTTCATGCTAGTCCACATTCAGTCTCTAGTTATTCAACAACATTGCCATTTATGTGCTCCCACCAATTTATGGCCCTAGAATTTTCTTCCATGTAAGCTGATATCATCTGTGTTTCTTGCACTTATCTTTTCTCCTCACTTGCCCTACTACCTCATTTCTCTGATAGGTTCAAAAATTTGTTGATTTTCAGTTTCTTTTCAGCTCTTTTTCTTGCTATAAAAAAGGAAGTGATGTTGGGGCAGACACATAGAGTTCATTGCCATTTGACCTCTTCACTTTTCTATACATATACATATAAACATAAATCTAAAATTTATAAAATTGCACCATAGTGTGTGTGTACATAATATATATATTAGAAAAAAAATAAAGGCAAGAGTCAAAATACCTGGATTAACTAGCTGTGTATTGACTAAGTTAATAACATCTCATTAAATTTTCTTGTAATAAACATTTTAAGAACTGAAAAAAATGGATTGAAGTACTAGTAATGGTTGAAAAAGTTAATAAGGAAGGAAGAGTGGAAGGAACAAAGAAAGGAGGGAAGCAAAAATAATAAGTAAATAATGGAAAGACATATACTGTTAGGGAATGAATTATGTGTGCTGTCAAACTTACATGTTGAATCTTAACCTAGATTCAATGTGGCTACACTTGGACTAATGAAGTAGTTAAGGTTGGATAAGGTTATAATCCAATACAATTGTAAGGAGACGCATCAGAGAGCTTGCTCTCTCTTTCTCTGCTGTGTAAGGATACTGCTAGAAGGTGGCTGTCTGCTAGCAAGTAAGATACCAAATAGCCTGGAACTGTGATCCTGAATTTGGGCTACCAGATTTGTGAGAAAATATAATTGTTTTTTAAAACATATAATATACGGTATTTTGCTATGGCAACATGAACTAAGACATATAGACTGAAAACAATTACCTTAGAGGGCTATTTGAAAGAAAAACCAAGATATAAAAATATAATAACAAAATAGTAAAATAGTAACTATTATTTTATAATCATATACAGATACATTTATCAAACATTATACCTATAACCATCAAACAGTAACGTTTTACTGAAAATTTTAATATCTACTTTTATTTCTAAGAATCCTATCATAGGGAATAAAAGCATTCATACTCTCAGCTACAAATATAAAAATCAACAACCCTTACTTACAACCCTCAATAAAAAATTTAATCTATAGCCTTTCAAATCAAAATATTTTGAGCCATATCAAGGTCAGGAGGCGCTAAGACTAAACAAAACCGGAAAATCACAGTGACTTAATGCAAAAAAAAAAAAAAAAAAAAAGATTGACTTTGCTCTCACACCAGATGCCTTACCTGGGTTAGCAAAGAAGCTCTATTAATCTTAGTGATTAAAGGATTCCAAATGACAATGACAACTATCACATATTCTCCCACCATCGCCAGAACAAAGGGAAAAAAACATAGTTAATCATGGATAAGCTCTTAAATATCCTTCCAGAGAGAATTAAAACCATTTCCAGTCATAACATGTGGCCCATAATATCACATGGCCGTGCCTAACATTGAAGGAGGAGTAAATTCTTATCACATGTCATAAAGCAGACCAACTACTGTGGGTACACGGGTGGCTCAGTTGGTTAAGTGTCTGACTTCCACTCAGGTCATGATCTCATGGCTTGTGAGTTCAAGCACTGTGTCAGGCTCTGTGCTGAAAACTCAGGGCCTGCTTCAGATACCGTGTCTCTCTCTCTCTTTCTACCCCTCCCCTGCTCATGCTCTGTCTCTTTCTATCTCTCAAAAATAAATAAATATTAAAAAAATTTAAGAAGACAGATGACCATAAATAGAGCTATGAATACCAGTGACACTATATTTTCCTGGACACAAGTTGCACCTGTTTGAACATTCAATAAAATTGACCATATTAATTTATATCTTTCTATCTTAAATTACACTTGAGAAAATATATTAAGACATTTCAATATTTCAGTAAGCACACAGATATTAACTGCTAAGAAATTACATATGCATTTTTTCAATTTAAAAAAAAACAACTAGTTTTAATCTGTCACTGATAATAGCAGACCATTGCTTGACAAAAGATGTAATATACCAATTTTTCATGCTATTTAAAATTCGTGAAGCCATATCTAGGCAGACAAATGGTTATTAACTTCTAAGTTGCTTTATTGATTCTAATGACAAAAATGCAGGCTTTGTAGCTGCAATTAAAGTGAATTTTCTAATGCCTATTAAGTTGTACAGGTAGTTTTGAGTAGTTGCACATCTTGTAATTTTTCAAAATATCATATTGCATTATTGAAGAGAGAAAGCATTTCTCAAACACATTTCTCAAGAAAAGGTGCTTTCATTTTATTACAATACCACATTATATCAAATATATGGGCCTCTATGTAGTTGGCTGGATAGTTGGTGTTCTGAGTGACTGGGGAAAATTTTAGAACTGTAAATAGTTCACCTCTTATAGTTTACTTAGTGATTTTGAGCTCCTCAAATAACATGATAAAGTCTATTTCCCCCATTTGTTTCTTCCCCCCATTTCTTTTTTTTAATAGTTTTTAATAGTTTTTTAATAGTTTTTTTAATAGTTTTTTTTAATAGTCAAATTGGTTTCCATACAGCACCCAGTGCTCTTCCCCACAAGTGCCCTCCTCCATTACTACCACTTCCCTCTCTCCTCCCTCCAACCCTAGGTTCCTTTTCAGTATTCAATAGTGTCTCATGATTTGCATCCCTCTCTCTCCCCAACTCTCTTTCCCCTTCCCCTCCCCATAGTCCTCCATTAGGTTTCTCCTGTTCTCCTGTTAGACCTATGAGTGCAAATATGTGGTATCTGTCCTTTTCCACCTGACTTGTTTCGCTTAGCATGACACCCTTGAGGTTCATCCACTTTGCTACAATGGAGTCTCCCTCCACCCCCATTTCTTAAACCTAGGTAGGACTTTTGACTTGCATTGACCAATGGAAAGAATCAAATTTGAATCAGTGCCATATCTGAACCTGAAAAGGGGGTGCCTGGGTGGCTCAGTCAGTTGAGTGTCCAACCTTGGCTCAGGTCATAATCTCAGGGTTCATGAGTTCAAGCCCCACATCAGGCTTTCTTCTGTTAGTGCAGAGCCTGCTTTGGATCTGGGACAGAGCAGTCTGCTTTGGATCCTCTGTCCCCCCTCTCTCTGCCCCTCCTATGCTCATGTTTGCTTTCTCTCTCTCAAAAAATAATAAACATTGGAACAAAACAAAACAAAACAAAATCTAAAAAGGGTAAAGCAGCTTGCATGCTTCAGCTTCTCTTTACTTATCTGCTGCAATATGGCACCAAGCCCAGGTCAGTGGGCTAGTAAATGAGGGACTCCATGTAAATGGGCTGAGTCAATCTAACTTACACTTCTTAAACTAGTCAGCCTATACTGCCAAGCTATAGCCAACCTTCCAGCTGACCACAAATGTATCACTAAGACTGATCATCATCCAATCGTAGCCCACATGAGAAAATAAACCAGCTAACAAATAAACTCCTAGGCAAAAAATAAACATTTGTTGTGGAATGCCACTGAGATTTTGGTTTTGGTTGATATATAGCATTAATTGTGGCCATAAATAATTCAAACATTTTTACATGCTTATAAGAATTTGACTCTTGCAAGTATTTAGTGTTAATACACATGCACAGGGACATTTCAGCTATATGCACTTTCATTCCAGTAAATTTATTTTTACTAAAATATGTACTTAAATAGGCCAAGCTTCATGGACTTGAAATATATAAAGCTTTATGGGCAGCAAAGATATATAAGGAGCAATGATTTTATTACATTTCAAGTATATAGTTCTGTCTTTATTGCTTGACTTTTTTTGCTTTCCAGAACCACTTTTTGTTCATTATATAAAAATGAAACTTCTTATTTACATTAAGCCATTGATTTTATTCAACTGGAAAAAGAATGACTTAATTCTAGGTATTCTCATTATTTTCTGCAAGTATTATTTAGAATGATTTTTTTTTACTGAGTGAATTTCTGTTTGCAAAGGAATGAGCGGGATGATAAAAAAATATAAACAGAAAGATGAGAGGAAGGGTGTTTGTTTTCAATGCTTAATATGTTTTAAGAGCAATGCATATTTTTAATCCTAAACTTTATTGGAGTTCCTAACTCAATTAATGTCTCAGCCTCAAGTGGTATCTGCTGAATATCTGACTTAAAGAATAAATAATGAATGAATTTCAGAGATATTCATTTTTCATAACATAACTGATACATCTTTGGAATGGTTTCCTACACTCTTGTTAGCTGCTATCCACTTCATTAAAATAATTATGTCATATTAATTAGCATATGACAGCACATTCTAATGGCTTTACAGGCATATATTTCTCAGAATTTGATTATGTAAAAAAAAAAAGAGAATGAAGAGAGAGTGAAAACCAAACTTAGATCAGGTAAAATAGGTTTATTGGCTCATGAAATTGAAAAGTGAGAAGTAAAAAAGATACAAATTCATTGAGAAGAAGTGGATCCCAGATGACTTGAGTGCTCAAGTAGAATCAACTGGTCCCAATCCGGGTGGAAGAGCTACTGCCACCTGATTGACAACCTCAACAAAATTACGTAGGGCAGAGGAAAGAAACCTTTAAAAATTAAATATTCTCAGAGAAAAAAATATATTTCTACAAAGAATTTATTTGGCTTTTTTTTTTTTTTTGGTACGTATCTGTTGTTTTCAATTTATAGATCAGGAGACTGAGTAGATAGAATTAGAATACTGGTCTAAACCCAGAGAGCCCTGAAGATTAGACATACTGAATTTTTTAGGCATTAAAATGTAGTATTAATTACTGTTATTTTACTGGAATAATGTGGAGGGATTAAGATACATTTAGAAATGAAATTAGGCATGTGTTTTGGTTTTGATAAAAATATTTCTATACAAAATATCTTTGTGTACATATAAATATTTCAAATTTTTCTTCATACTTATAAAATACAATGTTTCCTTTTTTAGAATTTTTTTTCCTTTTGCTTTCCTTTCAATCTTCTCCTCTTCCTCTTTCTTACATCTTCCTCTTTAGGGAATATAAAGTAGCTTTTTTACCTTAAAAAGAGGAAAGAAAATCTTATGCCATAAAGAGTAATAAAGGCATAAAAATGCTTTTGCAATGCATATAATTAACTGATCTATTCCAGTAAAAAAAAACTAAGACGGTGATAAACAAAAATTTTCTTATTTTCTAACCTATCAATCTGTGAAGGTTGATCGAGATGGCTGAATTCATCTAATAGTATTAATTTAGATGCCCCCACATTGAAACATGAGATTAAAGGAAACAAGCTTCACCTATTAGATTGCATATATGTGCGTCTTATGTGTGTGTGTGAGTGTGTGCATAAATATATATGTTTATACGTATATTTATATATTTCTTTCAATCCATTAAGCTCACATATTATGCAAGAGCATCTAGTGGATGTCTATTTCTCACTTTCATATGGTAACACCTTTGAATAGCTTTCTGGAACTCCCGCTCTACTCTATGTGGGATCTTTGCATAGAAAAACGCTGACATGGTTCAGAATAGTACCTTATATAATTTAGATTTAAAAGTACACAATGCTAGGGACGCCTGGGATGCTCAGAGAGTTAAGCGGCCAACTTCAGCTCAGATTATGATCTCACGGTTTGTGGGTTTGTGCTAACAGCTCAGAGCCTGAAGCCTGCTTCAGAATCTGTGTCCCCCTCTCTCTCTGACCCTCCCCAGCTCGCACTCTATGTCTCTTTCTCAAAAATAAATAAACATTAAAAAAATAAAAAAAGACTATACAATGTCCAAAATAAAAACAATTTGCCAATTTATTTTCTTATTAAATATTTATAAATATGTTATAGTATAGTTTACATTAGAAATTCTTCAATGAAGTAAAATAATAAGTATTTCTAGTCAATAAAATGAAGCAGGGAGAAAATGACACAAGAAAAAAATCTATCAGCAAACACAGAATAATTTATTTAAGCCATAACACAGACAAAAAGATAGACAAAATTATTACTTACAATTAATATGCCAGAAAAAATGTTTTGGATTTTAACTATGAATGCTAATTTGGAAACTAATATAATAAACCATATTCAAACTGTAAATTCAGCAAAATAAAATGATTAATAATATCAATTAAAATATCAATTGATAAATAAAATGTAATTTAAAATACTGGGCACTATATGTAAGTGATGAATCACCAAATTCTATACCTGAAACTAACATTGCACTGCAAGTTTTAGGAACTGAAGTTTTTTTAAGTTTATTTATTTTTGACAGAGAGAAAGCAGGAGAGAGAGTGGGGGAAGGGCAGAGAGAGAGGGAGAGAGAGAGAATCCCAAGCAGGCTGAATGCTGTCCACTCACAGCCTAATGTAGGGATCAGTCTTACAAACCGACAGATCATGATCTGAGCTGAAATAAAGAGTGGGACACTTAATGGACTGAGCAAATCAGGTGCCCCTAACAAACTGGAATTTATATATAAAGTTGAAGCAGAATATTTAC
>NC_043700.1:144656691-144706867 GCF_006229205.1 Suricata suricatta | reverse complement strand
AAGTGTGTCTTGGGTTTTTCCCTTATTATTTTCTTTTTTTTTTTTCTTTCCTCTTCTTTTTTGGTGGTGGGGGTGGTTATGTTTAAATGAAGTTGCTTTTACAACACCAAAGACTTAATCATCCATTTCCTATATAGAAGGTAGCTACTTTTTTGCATGGACCTCAAGCATATTGTAGTATAGAGGTGGAATTTAAGGAAAGGTACTAAGCAGGCTGCGTTGTAGCTTATGGGCAAGTAATATATTGTATCATTTATCTTGAATGTATCATAGATAAGCTGCTATATGACGATTGCCACTTCAGATAGCTGTGAAATTAGGTGATTAATTAGTTATTACTTAACCTTCTAATTTCTGTATAAGTCTAATTACTTGAAATAGAAGTTAGTGTTTTGATTTTTTACTTTGCTTTTCTGTTTGGAGTGTCATTGTAACTACTGTATTGTAAATGATGGGAAATAATTGCATATGTTACAAAAAATAAATTGTGTTATATTCAAAATAAAAAAAATAAAAATAAACAGCATGAGCTGGGCCAAAAAAAAAAAAAAAAAGGAAAAAATAAAGTACTTAACTTCGTTATGCAGTTGGTATAGTCTTCAGAAGTTTTGACTGCACCCCTCTAAAAGAATTTTTTGAAAAATTATGTATCTAGTTAACACATTTTTAGTTACTCTCTAGATATTTCTTATAGATTAAAACATTTAATTCTGGCCAAAGAGAGATATAAATTATTCAAATTTTAGCAGTGGTAATAAGAGGATTTATATTTGAAACAAATATGATATGATTTCATTATTGTGTTTCAGCAGCCTTAGATAAGCAGAAAGAATTAGAAGTGATTTGTGTAAACATTATATACGGGTTTTATCCAATGTGTTCTGAAGAATCCAGGAATCCTGCAGAATATCCAGGTATATTTAGAAGAGTCACATAAGGTGATTGCTTCGTTTTTCTCAAATTAAAGTGTCCCAGTGAACACCACAATACTCTGATGCTAATGCTGAGTCTCAATCCTTAAGTACTTATAAACTACATAATGGAAAGCTTTATGAGTTTATTTTCATAATTAGCCATGATCATAAAAATTTCTAGTACTAACTTAGCTTGGCACATCATAAAATTTTACACCCCCAAGTATGTACTACATGAAGACTAGAAATGGATTAGGAAGAGTATTTGATGAAGACTATACTTTACTATGGTAAACAGAATAATAACCTCCTAAACATGCCCATATTCTAATCCCCAGAACTTGTGACTATGTTATTTTACATAGAAAAGGGGACTAACAATTGTGATTGGGGATCTGAAAATAAGGAAATTACCCTGAACTACTAGGTGGATCCAATGTAATCACAAAGGTTTTAAATGGTGGCAGAAAGGCAAAAGAGGAAGACAGACAAGTTGATGGAAGCAGAGATGAGGAGATACAATTGGTTTTCCAGATAAAAGAGGATCATGAGCCAAGGATCATGAGCCTACAAGCTGTAAAGACATGGAACCATTCTTTCTAAAGCCTTATGAAAGAGTATATCCCTTCTACTACATTTCAGATTTCTGCCCTCCAGAACTGGAAGAAAACAGATTTGTGTTTTTAAAACTTAATATTAGTAGAAATTTGGTACAGCAGCAGTAGGAAACTAATACACTTGCTTTGATAAAATGGGAAATGGCCTACTGTGAACACGGCTGGCTCTCAGATAATGAGTTTATAAAAATGTCATGTATGGAGTTGTGGATTTAGAAATTGATTTCCTCTGAAAAGTCTCTGTGTAAGGCAACTGAGCATATTTAACTCATTTTAGAGGCTTACCAAGGGGTATAAAACTAATAGGAGCATGGACTCTGTGGTCAATGTTCCATGGTTAAATTAAATCTTTAAGATTCTAGTTCTAGGACCCATGAAAATTATGTGCTCTCACTGATCTTAAATCTTTGACACTTGTTGGTTCTGGAACCTGACAAAAATTACCTAATCTTGCTGTGCCTCAGTTCCTTAATTTTTGAAAATTGGAATATTAAGAGTTACCAAATAATTTGGATAAGCAGATTAAATATGAAAAAAGACACATAGGTAAACACTTTTAAGAAAATCTGCCACCTAGTAATCAATAAGTTAATATGATTTTCTAAAAACTAAAATTTCCTAACAATTATTTATCATAAATATAATAATTATAAATTATTGACGACCCATTTAAAACATGAGCTATAATGTTTTCTCCTAAAACTGGATACATTTGAATACTTACAAACAAGGGGTAAGTTGGAGATAACACATCATGCTGTGTTTACATAATTTTCATATTTCTTTACTTCATTCACTATAATAAAAAATTAAATATGTTTAGGTGACTCAGTAGGGTAAGTTTCTGACTCTTGGTTTCGATCCAAGTCATGACCCTACAGTCTTGGGATCAGTCCTGTGTTGGGCTCCATGCTGACAGCATGGAGCATACCTAGGATTCTCTGTCTTCATCCCCCTCTCTCTCCATCCCTCTCCTACTCCCTGACCATCCTCAATCTCTCTCTCTCTCTCTCTCTCTCTCTCTCAAAATAAATAAACTTGAAAAGATAAAATTAAATATGTTAATAAATCATAGATCCTTTAAATTTATTAAATTTAATAGAGATTCAAAAAATACAACATCTTTATGAGTAATGTATATCATCTAATTGAAGAACAGTAGTTCTTAACCATAACTGTGTAGCAAAATCATCTGGAAAACTTCAACAGAACAAAAACATGACAAACAATCAAATGACAACAAAACTTTGGAGTCAGTCTCATGATTACTGATTCAATTGGTCTTGGGATTGAATGGAGACATACACTCCCATCAGTAATTATAATCAGTTCTGAGAAGCAGTTTGTAGCTTTACTAGCATTTGTAATTAAACTGTTAGTGAGTCTTCACTGTAAAAATGCTTTAGAAAGTATTTATAAACAAATTATTTTGTTTTTACTCTGATTAATTCACTATGCATCACAATATTATCCAAAAAAAAATCAGGAAGCTTTATTGGGAACCCCAGTAATTTTTAAGAGTGTGAAAGATTACTGAGACAAAGAAGTTTGAGAATACAATCTACTATTCAGTTTGGTGAAATCATGTGTTATACTAAGACTGTTCTTAAAGTGGACAAGGTAAAAATTCATTGAGTGGAAAGACTGAGAACTTACTCAAAAGTATAAAGTAAATAGGTCATTTAACTAGCTAAATGTTACACATTTCTAAAATACAAAGCAGCCAAAATAAGAACACAGGGAAAAATCAATAGAAATACTTTAAAAAATTTATTAGATTTAAAGAATATAAACTATATTATCACTCTATAGAAAGCATGAAGAATTCCCTGATATTTTGAAAAGTGCTATTATGTACATAGACAATTATTTAACTAAATATTTAACATTAAAGAAATGTATTGTAAATATTTATACATTTTCAATGAACTTCTTAACAGATGATGTTGTACAGGACTCTAGAGACATTTTAGAAAATTATTAGTCCTTGGAGTCAAAGAAATTTATTACTCCATTTATATGAAGAAATATGTTTGGTTTCTTCTCGGAAACTTAATTACTCTTATTGAGCAACCTGGAAAAGAGAACAAATTATATCTAGGTTTTTCTTCCAAATGTACTGTACATTTTTGAGAGCTAAGATATATGCCAAAATAACTATCCCTCAAATGAAAATAGGGGCACAAATTTATTTTCCCTTAGACTTCATTCCTAAAAGAAAAAAAAAAAGAAAAAATGTGACATTAATTCAACTAGTGTGTATTTTCCTTACATTAGCTATGTAGCTTGAAATCCTTTTTACTTCCCTTATTTTTTCTTTCTTCCTTCCTTCCTTCCTTTCTTTCTTTCTTTCTTTCTTTCTTTCTTTCTTTCTTTCTTTCTTTCTTTCTTTTTTTCTTTCTTTCTTTCTTTCTTTCTCTTTTCTTCTTCTTCTCCTTCTCCTTTTCTCCTTCTCCTTCTTCTCCTTCTTCTTCTTTCTCCTTTTCCTTCTCCTTCTCCTTCTTCTTCTTCTTCTTTCTCTTTCTCCTTTTCCTTATTCTTCTCCTTCTTCTTCTTCTTCTTCTTCTTCTTCTTCTTCTTCTTCTTCTTCTGCATTTTTTTTCTTTTCTGCCTTCTTTAACAAATATCTATTATGTGCTAACCATTGTGGTTAAGTAACACAGGGAAGACAGACATGTTATTACATATCTTAGCATCTAATGTTGGATACATACATTAAAAGAGCTATTACAATGGAGAGAACATAGAAAGTACAAATAACATTGGTAGAACAGATAACACTCTGGAAATTACTTTGGAGCATGATACCATCTAAACTTACAGTGATAATTAACTAGGTGAAGCAGGGGAATGAGGCTGGGGAAGGATAGTTCAGGGGAATCATCCAAGCACAGGAAGGTACAAACAAAAAGTTCTGAAACAAGACACTTGTGGTAGTTTTGTGTCTCAACTTGGCTGGGCAAAGATATGACCAGATAGCTGTTAAAACATCATATGTTTTCACTCATAGGTCTAACAGGAGAAACCTAACAGGGGACCATTGGAAGGAAAAAGTGGGGCTGGGGGAGAGCTGGGGAGAGGGAGTGAGGCAAATCATGAGAGACTTTTGAATTCTGAGAACAAACTGAGGGCTGAAGAGGGAGGGGAGGAAAGGGAAGGGGGATGATGGTCGTGGAGGGGGGCACTTGTGGGGAAGAGCACTGGGTGTTATATGGAAACCAACTTGGTAATAAACTATTTCAAACAAACAAACAAAAAACCCCAAAAACATCATTTTTGGGTGAGTCAAGCAAGGTATTTCAGGAAAACATTAGATTGAGTAGAGATCTGCCCTTACCAATGAGGGAGGACACCATCCAATCCACTGAGGGAGCCAACTGAATAAAAAGGCAAAGGAAGGGCAAATTCACTCTTTCTGAGTTGGGATGTCAGTACTTTTCTGCCCTTAGACATCAGAGCCCCTGGTTCTCCATCTTTCTGTCTTGTATTGGTAGTTACATCTTTGGCTCTTCTAGTTCTCAAGCTTTTGGACTTAGACTGAATTATATCACAGGCTTTCCTCATTCTCCGTCTTGAGGACATACATATATAATCTTGCTTATCCATTCATCTATTGATGGAGATTTAGGTTGCTTGGCTATTTTAAGTAATGCCGCAATAAGCACATGGGTGCAGATATCTTTGTGAATTAGTCTTTTCATTTTCTTTGGGTAGATATCCAGTAGTAGAATTATTGGATCATTGAGTAATTACAAATTTAAAAAATTTGAGGAAATTCCATACTCTTTTCCATAGCGGCTGTACACATTTAAATTCCCATCAACAGTACACAAGGGTTCCTTTTCTTTCACATCCTTACCAACACTTGTTATTTCTTGTCTTTTTTAGTTTACCATTCTGACAGGTGTAAGGTGGTATCTCATTGTGGCTATTGTGGTTTTGATTTGCATTTCCCTGATGATTAATGATGCTGACCATATTTTCATGTGTCCATTGTTCATTTTTATGTCTTCTTTGGAAAAATGTTCACTTGTCCATGTTTTAATTGTTTTCATTTGTTTCGCTTTTGGGTTGTACAAGTTCTTCATATATTTTGGATTCTAGTGACTTCTTGGATAACCATTTGCAAATATCTTCTCCCATTCATTAGTGTGCCCTTTAATTTTGTTGATGGTTTCCTTCACTGGGCAAAAGAAGCTTTTTATGTTGATATAGTCCTAATAGTTTATTTTCCCCCCTTGCCTGGGGAGATATGTCTAGAAAAATGTCACTACAGCCAATGTCAGAGAAATTACTGCCTGTGTTCTCTTCTAGTATTTTTATGGTTTCTGGTATCACATTTACATCTTCAATCCATTTTGAGTTTATTTTTCTGTATGGTATTAGAAAGTGGTACAGTTTCATTCTTTTGCATATAGCTATCCAGTTTTCCCAGTACCATTTATTGATGATGATCTCTTTTCCCCATTATGTATTCTAGCTTCCTTTGTCATAGAATAATTGACCATATAAACATGCGTTTATTTTGGGGTTCTCTGTTCTGTTCCATTGATCTATGTGTCTGTTTTTATGTTAGTAACACATTGTTTTAATCACTATGGCTTTATAGTATATTCTGAAATCTGGAACTATGATACTTGCAGCTTGGTCTTTTGTTGACTGATTCTGAATATGCAGTTTCCTTCATATGATGCATTACTGCTGTGTCTGTCTAACATGACCTGGAGACTGACAATACCTTAGCCTCAGTCGAAGTAATGAACTTATTGTGACAGTAATTCAGTACAAATTTTGGGATTTGGACAGAACCTCCACATAATCTTTATCTGCAACTGTTATTTTTATCATCATATTAAAGATCATATGGCTCAAGAGTCAAGACCACTTGCTACAGAGTCCTTTATTGCTCTGGACCTACTTAAAACCAGTAACTATCCAAGTGACCTGATAAGTATATTAGGGCACTATTTACTGTATGCAAAATCCAAAGAGGCCTACGAAGTGCTCCATTTCTTTCTTTATGGTGGAAAGGGCAAGGTACAATAATGTATCATTTAATTTATAGGGAATATTTTAGCGTACCTAAGAGCTATAGATCTTTAGATCTTCACTAACACGGGGTTCCCCTAAATCTTTGTATTTTATACTATTGTATCTGTGGCATTCATGGCTTTCACTGGAACAAGCAAAACACTTGCTAATCATTGTTTCTAGAACTAATTAGCATAGTTTTATGCATTTTGTTCCCAAATAGCAACAAACCAAGTTCTGAAACAGAATTAATCTGTTATTGCAAAGTCACTGCATATGGAAAAGCCATGCTAATGGTAATACACTTGGGTAAGTTTACAGTAGTCATCTGGCATCCACTATAAATCCATTTGATATTGAAGAGTAGGACCAATAAATTACAAAGGGTTATAGTGGACCAGCATTAACAATAGTTTAGTTATGGAAAGAACTCCAATATCCATCAATTGATGAATGGATAAAGAAGACATGGTATATATACAATGGAATATTACTGGGCCATAAAAACGTAATGAAATCTGCCATTTGTAATGACATGGATGGAGCTAGAGAGTATTATGCTGAGAGAATATAAATCAGTCAGAGAAAGGCAAATACCATGTGACTTCACTCATACATGAAATTTAAAAAAAAAACATTGAGGGTAAAAATTACAGAAAAAAACTCATGAAACAGACCCTTAACTATAGAAAACAAACTGATGGTTACCAGAGGGAAGGTGGCGAGAAGATGGGTCAAATAGGTGATGGGTATTAAGGAAGGCACATACCATGATGAGGGTGTGGTATGTAAGTGTTGAATAACTAAACTGAATTCTACACCTGAAAGTAGTATTATATTGTATATTAACTGGAATTTACATAAAACTTGGGGAAAAAGAAAAAAAACTTAAAAAAAGAGTTATGATAGGGAATATCATCCTCCAATATTTAAGGATATAAGAGCGGCTAATTTCTGTAATTTCACCTATATTGTACTTAGTGCTTCTAATTTTCTACGTTATGCAGGAGTAAGAAAGTTTCAGGAGCTTCTGTTTGATGTTTTCTACTGTAATGACTTTTTTCCTCATGACAGAGAACTAACTTGAGGGTCCAGCCAGCTGTTGAATATATCCATCCTGATTAATACCTCAGGCCAATGCATGGACACAATGTGGGGCTGTGACTAATTAGTGAGAAATGGATTTGCGCCACTCCATTTATCACTTGGCTTCTATATGTCCTCAATCTTACTAGGGAGCTATTGCAGTACTTCTGCTCTTCCATTATCTGTCCATTTTGTTCTCTATGTAAAAATTCTTGATAATGTTGGGCCTTATTTTTCCCCAGTGAATACTTACTCTGCTAAGTGGTTGTGAGTGCCTTTAGAGAATAATTGGGGAAGCACTATCATATATATTTGATGTGATGTTTTGGTGATCTTCTTCAATGCCTTAGCTTTCTGTTCAACTTTTGTTCTTAAATCCTGAGAATAGGAAACTAAGTGAAAGAGAGTGTCTGTGTCTATGTGTATGTATGTGAAGAGAGAGAGAGAGAGAGAGAGAGAGAGAGAGGAAAGATGCAGCTAAAAGCAGACTTGGGCTCATTAGCTCTTGAAAAGTTTTTGTATATAAATTAAGCAGTGCCCTCACTGGTGACTTAGATACCTAATCCCTAGGAATCCCATGGTCTGTTAGTCATCCCCATAGATCTCGGTGAGTCATTCCAGCTTTCCTACTTGTTGTAGTAACCATATAAATCTTGTCTCTGACAGTTAAATGCTGTCATCAGGCTTCTGCTTTCTGGAATCTTATTATCATTATTGACACTTGGGAGCCCAGCTGCATAACAACCTCTCCTATTACCAACTCTGTCTACAAAGGAGAGAAATACTATTTTTTTTTTAATGATGCCAGGGGCTCTGTCATTAGCACAGTTTATTGCTCTAGAGAAAGAGATACCCTCTGGATCCTCTACAGAAACAGAATTAACCAATAGGCCATCTAGTTTCATAAATCTCTCCTAGCATGGGACCCAACTGAGATGTGACCTTACCCTCAATACTGTGCCAAAGCACATTTTCCATTTCCACCTCATTTACCATAGACCGTTGTCTTTGTGTGTCTGTGTTTTGTTTTGTTTTGCTTTGTTTTGTTTCTGCCCACGATTAAAACAGCCATCCAAGCAGTGTATTAAGATCAGCTCAAGGATGTTAAATCTTATGTTACAAAAAGCAGTCCCTATTAATAAATATCTTATATTAGACATATTTGCCCCAACCCATTCATTCTGGTAACTCAAGATCCATTCCCAATCATATTTTCCCTGTCCTATGTGAATATCCTAGCCTGAACTTGTAGCTCTTTGGTGGCTAATATACTTCCTTCTGAAACATGAAAAATTGCCATACAATGTCATGCAGAGATTTGATATTAGCTATTGACCTAAAATATCTTAAGAAATATGAGGACAACCCTTGAAGAAGGCAATTATCATTATTTGAGGCATCCACCTAGTAGAGGCTTCTGCGTATTGTCAATGAGTAAGTAGGGCTTCGGGTTTAGAGATAAAGGTGCTAAAGCATGTCTAGCAAGATGTCTCCATCCCAGCCATCAGAGTCTAACAGGGTCTATCACAGCTACAGCTTTAGTGAAGGAGAATTTTCAGAGGTTTGAATAAGCTTCCTTTGCAATTCAACTCTGTGAAATCAGGTCGTATGCTGTTTCAGTCAATATGGTATGTGGTATCTTTAAGCCTTTCATAGAAGACTTATGGCTCTCATAGAATTTCTGATTTTCAGTTGACTGATTTGATAGTTGCCTGCCTTCTTCCTACTACTTTCTTCCTTCAGTACATCAATGGTACTTAACAAAACCCAACCCACCAGCACTACCATCCTCATAACTACCATGTCCATCATTTTCTGAAATGCAAGAAGGTTGCATTAGTCGGTATGGCTCCTTTCACCTGTATCCTGTACTAATTTCACACATAGGAACCTTAAGGATTGTAATGTTGTAGCACTCTGGCACTTCTAAACACACCACTTACCACCGGAATGTGGTTTTTAGTCATCTTGCTAGTAAGTAATTCAATTCCATAATTTGAGTATCTGCTTCCTTGGACCATTTCTGGTAACAAATCAGTATAGGCAGCCCTAGAAGCAAGTATACAAGTATACAGGAGCAGATTCTTATTTGGGAGGCATAGAAAAATATAGCAGAAGAGAAGTAATACAGAGAAGGAAAAGCAGGCAAAACAGGTGAGTTATTAAACTAGCTACCACAGGTGTTGATGAGCTTAACCCTGTGGGGGGAGGAGAGTAAACAGTGGCATGCATGCATCCATTTAATTAATTAATTAATTATTATTATTATTCTAATTATTAAATAAGATGAAACACAGGAATAATCATCAGTATATCTAGTAAGACATTCTAAAAATTTCTAAATATTTTTATTAGTACAGATAGAATTGAACAAGAGCTCCATAATACTGGTTAGTTGTTACCGTCGTTTGTTTCATGGAGACATGACTGTGTCTAATTGTGCATCACAAAATTAAGATTGTCAGCTGAATATGAAATTGAAGGCCTAACAAATCCGAAAGATAATAATTTATACTAAAGAGTATCTATGCGGGGCGCCCTGGCTGGCTTAGTCTTTTGAGCGTCCGGCTTCAGCTCAGGTCATGTTCTCACGGTTCGTGGGTTCGAACCCCTGGTCGGGCTTTGTGCTGACAGCTCAGAGCCTGGAGCCTGTCTTCTGATTCTGTGTCTCCTCCTCTCTCTGACCCTCCCCTGCTCAAGCTGTCTCTCTCTCTCTCAAAAATAAATTAAATACATTAAAAAAATTTTTTAAAATGAGTATGCACCCTCTGGTCTGCCATTCTTTTTTAAGTTCGAAGAAAGAGCTTAATTTCACTTTTGTCAGAAAAAAGTTGGCATTTAGAGCTAATCATATTTTCTAGTTTACTCAAATGTTTCTTTCAGATGCTTTGTTTCAGAAGCAGTAAGATTATTCATTTCATGTGTATGTATGCATGTGCATTTGTCGATGTGTAGCTAGATAGAAATAAATTTGAACATCATTTTATTATAAACACTTGCTTGATTTGTTAAAAAGAACACGATGTGACAGTATATTTTGTATATTATTATTGTTATATTTTGATAAATATCCCAAGTTCTCAAATAGTGAAATTTATCTCCTACTTTTCCTCTGTGTGGCTTCCCGGTCTCTGCTCTCCCTTCCTTTCTCCTTTTTTCTCTTTTGCTCTCCGTCCCTCTCTTTTTCACTCTTTTCCTCTAAGTCAGTTTACTTGCTCTCCCACATGCACACCAAAAAACAAACAGACAAACAAAACAGATGAAGAATTATAGAATAAAATCATGGTTGTGCAAGTACAGACTGGAACAAAAGTTTAAAAAATTACTTATATGCATTTTTATATTGTGTGTAGTTTAGAAAGAATATGCATACTTATTTTCCTAAAAAATATACCGTTTCTTTTACTCATGTGGTTTATTTAAAATTTGCACTTTCAATGTCTTAAGTAATTTTAATTTGGTGGTGAAAGTCAGGGTTTTTTTTAACATACTATTAAAGGAACTATCACACCTATATTATATTTATTATACTTTTGTTCACTAATTATGTCTAAAGAAAGCATATATACTTAGTTGCACAATGTTAAGTATGACTTATATTTAGTCATAAAATGTTGCTTGTAAAAAGTGCCTTTTTTGAGCGTGTCTAATAAATTATAAAATGGATTTTTATTTTCTGTGTTAGAAAAAAAGACAAATCTTATAAGCCCATTCCATTGCTTTATAACCTTTTATGGCCCCCCAGTTCTCTAGGAATCAGTTAAGGTGGCCTGCATTTCCTGGTGAAACACTGCATTGGCTTCCTGCAGCCTTATCTCCCACTGCTCCCTGGAATTCTGTTTCACTGAGTCCTGAGTGTTCTTTTCAAAACAAAATAAATGTAATTCAGAAGACTCTAAGGCCTTTCCAACACACATAGAAAAAATTTCAAATTTTTTGCCAGGAACTTAAATGCTGTACGTGCCCAGGCTTCTAATTCTCTTCAGTCCCACATCCCCTCCCACACACAACTTCTGTGACAACCACACTCTACTTCTTCATTTCTCAAACCAATTCAGCTTCTGTTGCCACAGGGCCTTTGCATTTTCTGTTCTAACCCCTCAAATTCTTGTCACAGATTCTTCTCAAAGGTCTAGAGAAGCTCAAAAGTCATTGCTCAAGAGAAACCCTCACTGATATTTAATGCAGTAGCTCTTAAACACTTTTATTTCCTTAATAGAAAATACCATAAATAGTATTTGTGTTGCATGTATGTGACCATATGTGTATGCATACATGTGTGAACATATGTGTACACACAGAAACATGCACATTCTATCTCCTATCTTTAATATGTAAGCTCTGTGAGGATGTAAGGGTAGGTATCTTGTCTATATTGTTCACTATTATATATATCTGGCCTACCAGAGAAAGATACTTTATAATATTAGATGGGTTTAAAAAAATGTTTAGGTGCTTCTCTCTATGCATCAAAACTATTGTATCCCCACATATAGAGGGTTACTTCAGTTGAAACATCAATGTAAAAATATTAAAATAACCACCCATTGTGGATTTATATTTTGTATTTCTGATTAACTGCCAGCTAAATTATTATGATTTTAAATCAATAAGGAGCTTTATGAGGTCAAAGAACTGATTCAAATTTTAAACTGTAAAATCAGAATTAGTGTAACTGAAAGCTTATTCATTGGAAGCAGGTTATTATTACTTAGCTGTTTATAGAAAGAGAAAAATGTATGCCAAGCATACAATGATTACTCATTATATTATAAAAGTTAGTGTAATGGGTTTTATTATAAGAAAATAAAAGTCCTTGTGAATAAGGGCTCTTTTCACAATGAACACCAAAATACTCAGTCATGAGAACAGATGGTTCAATCAACAGAAAAAAAAGTTTCCCTTATTAAATGCATCTTCAAACTATTAATGTGAATTTTGCCCTAATTCAGTAAAAGTTGTATCAGTCCCAAGATGGAGATAAATTGGCAAGATGTGCATTCGGAAGTGTTATACAAACTTCAGAAGGCCACATCTGTTAGTGCTCTCATGATCTTATTTAGAAAGATTATCTCACAACAGATGTTCATAAGTATTTCTAGAAAGTAAAATACTATGATAGCATAATGTATACTTATATAAAATGCTTAGGCCAAAGAAATCTGTAATAGATTGCTTATATGTCTGAAATGTCAACATAATGTGCTATCAGACTTCAATATTTTAGAATTTATTTCCTACAAAGAAGGTTCTCTTCCTACTTAACTACAATGCAAGTGTTAAAATCAAGATTATTATTAACATCTAGTTACTATCTAATTCTCAGATTCAACTCATATTTGTCAACATTTTTAATAATGCCTTTTAAAGGAGAACATTCCAGACTAGAATCACGTGTTGTTTTGTTTTCACTTCTATTTTGTCCTATTTAAACTAATTTTTTGCTGTTTTTATTTGACTTTTATGACCTTGATGCTTTTGAAGATTATATGCTAGTTGTTTTTATTAAGTCTTTCTATTTAGTTTGCCTATATTTCCTCGTGATTAGTTTTAGGTTATGCATATTTGGCAGGAAAATCACAGAATTGAGGATTTTTTTTCTCACTGCATGTTATTAGGTGGCGCGTATTTTCTGTTAGTCACGTTAGTGATGTTAAGTTTATCTGATTAAAGAACAGTGCCAGTGTTCTCCATTGTAAAATTACTCTTTAGATTGGCTTCTGTGTCTTTTTGATATGCCCTCATCATTCTTTGAGTACTTCCTATATTTCTTGCATAAAAGGTACTCTGGAGAACATACTATTTCTCCTCCAGCCTTCAAATCACACATTTCACCAAAAAGCCCTGATTATATTTAATGGAGAATGATATTATGAAACTAAGATCTAGATTCTATGCATTCGCATTGTTATCACCGTTCCTAGGCCCTCTCAGCAAACAAAGCTAAAAAAATACATGTTTGAGTGCATGTAAAGACACACATATACACACACACTTTATATGTTTATGTATATAACCTTCTGTGATTATTTAGACTGTGTGTACATGCAAACAGATAAAATATATCAATCAATAGAACAATAAATATGCAGAAAAGTACATATGTGTAATTATGTGTGTAAATATGTTCATGTAGATAAGTAAATGCGTCACTTATAAATTCATCACCTCTAGTCTCTAAAGCACCCTTCATTGCGTTTTGATGCTGAATCATCCCTCCTTTGTCAGCTAGCGTGATGATAAAATGTTGCCAGTAGAGGGCATTGGAGAGACACTGCAGGACTAGGAGCTTTTCATCCGGTTCCAGTGAGCTGCTTTTCTTTCTTCTGTGGGGCTCAAACGCCTGGTGAGTTTCAATGGAAGCCCCGGCAGTTTCAGTGGCACCTGACTGGAAGCTTCCTAAAGGGAATGAAGTGCCACCACCATAGGAAGCTTCCCAATGAATTCTGTGGGCATTCCACCTGGCTTCCCGAGGGTGAGTTTCAAGGTCTCCCTATTTTTGTCTTCCAGACAAATTCCAAGTAATGGTTTCTAGGTAAGCTCTGTGGGTGCCCAGCCAGCTTCCCAGACTTTAACATCATCCTTCAGGGAAAACTGGCCAGTAGCTTTCTGGAAAATCCAACCAGTGTCTCAGATTCCCAGAGAATTTATTACCCCACTCCCCACGGACAGCTGCCCAGAAACAGTCATCAGCACTTCTGCCTGTCAGCCTTGGCCTGATAACCGAACCCGTTCTTGCTCAGGATAACACAACAGTCTTCGCCACTGTCCAGTGGAGATCCTTGCCAACAAGATATGCATTCCAGCCTTGGAAAGCCCCCTGCATCGTTTCTGAGTTTGTTTCTTTCTTGGATACTCTCCTTCATCACAGGGTATTGTTTAGAATTTTCTTTATTATCTTCATATTAAACTTTCTGCATTCAAGTTACCACGTGGGTTAGATTTCCTGACTTAAATCCAACTGATAAAATACAGAAATAAATATTGATCTGATTAGGTGTATTAATAGGAGTGTTTGTGTGTGTACACAAATATATACACACATTTTTAATATATGCTCTAAGTATTTGTATATATATTTCTGCGCTGTCCACTATACTGCTAACCACATGAGTGGTAACATACTTGAAATATGGCTACCATAATGGAAAAGCTGAATATTTAATTTTATTTAACTTTAATTATGTAAGTTTAAATAGTCATGAGTTACCAGTGGCTGCCGTACTAGAAAATGCATATGTATACATACACACAACCAGAAGTGGACGAGTTTACAACTCTTTTTATTTCTATATTTGTCAGTATCTATTTGTCAGTTCAATGCCATAGAGACTTCTATGGTGATTATGCTTTCTGTATCTGCACTCCCTTGCTCCCAACATGCTTATAGATTTACTTATTTAACAAGTCCCCTTGTATGTACTCAAACTTGTATCGTTCCCTCCTTGCCCACCTGCACTTTGGAATCTTACACTGGGTTGTCACACCCCTGCTCCTTAATAGACACTGTTACCCTTTTATGCATATGCTCTTCTGACTGCTCTGATCCCTCCACCATTCTAGGACACCCACCTCATTCTGTACTCTAATAGACAGCCTTAGAACCCTGTCTCTGCAGATGTGCTCATCCTCCTTTCCACGCCCTAATACCCCATTTCCAGTGGTCTTCTGCATAAGCACCCTTTTCACTGCACTTAGGATCTATCACTGATATCATTCTCAACCAGTCAGAGTCTGTGTACAAAGCAAGTCTTTCGCAAATAACTTTCTTACTGGGCTTTGACATCTTAAGCTAGACTCCCCATTAAGGTTACTCTACTCACCCTAGTCAAGATACACCACCGTGTTCTGTGCTATGATGTGTTTCACTTCCTTTCTTTTTTTTTTTAACTTTTCTTAAGTATTTTATTTATTTTTGAGAGATAGAGAGAGACAGCGTGAGCAGGGGAGGGGCAGAGAGAGAGAAGGAGACACAGAATCCAAAGACAGGCTCCAGGCTCTGAGCCAGCTGTCAGCACAGAGCCCCATGCGGGCCTCGAACCCACGAACTGTGAGATCATGACCTGAGCCGAAGCCGGACGCTTAACCGACTGAGCCACCCAGGCGCCCCATTCACTTCCTTTTTTAACATAGATCCCTTATAAACCCCAAATAATGGCATAGGACTGAACTTGACAGAAAGAACAAGAAAAGGAGTTTTAAAAAAAGAGAGAAAAGAGGGAAATCCATTCTTGTTTTTTTGGGGGGGTGATCTTTGATCTACCATTAATTGACAGATTAACACTGAAATCTCAAACTATGATATTGTGTTTCTCAACTGATTCTTTACTCATTTTATCAATTTGTCCCCCTCTTTTTTGAGGCATTTTACTAGTTGCATCCAGGTAAAAATATCACGATTTTTTCTTAGGAAACAATTTCCCTTATCATGTAATGGTGTCCATCTCAAATGATTTTTTTTTGTTGTTGTAAAGTCAATTCTATTTCTGATATTCATTATCTGTTGTAGTTTTGTTATTGTTTACTAAATAGTTACTCACTTTCCCACTCTATTAATATACTTTCCCATTCTACTGATGCTCGTCTTTACTATATGGTTTGTGGAAGCGGTATTGTGTGGAAATGACAGTGTCTGCTCCAAGTAGAGTCTTTTTTTTTTTTAATGTTTTTTATTTATTTTTGATACAGAGAGAAACAGAGGGGGAGGGGCAGAGAGAGAAGGAGACAGAGAACCGGAAGCAGGCTCCAGGCTCTGGGCTAGCTGTCAGCACAGAGCCTGACGCGGGGCTCGAACCCATGCATGTGAGATCTGACCTGAGCCGAAGTCGGAGGCTTAACCCAATGAGCCCCTCAGGTGCCCCCCAAGTAGAGTCTTTAGAAGACTGACAAATTTCTCTCCCTCGTCTGCTCTCTACCATGAGAAAATGTTTCTTAAAGAAATTGGTTCTTCAATTTACACTCAGAAAAGACAAGACCCATGGACCAGATATGAACTCAATGTAACATTCAGAACAGAGTTTCACCAGTCAGCATGCAGGCCAGTGAAATAATAATAATAATTTTTATAAGACATGGATAGTTTTTGGATTTTTTAAAGTAATATGAATGCACCAAGTGCTGACTAATACAGTAATTGGTGGAGAAGTGATAAAAGAGAAAAGAATCTACAAATTCTTAGCCTTGAACTGTAAACTCTCAGGAAAATACTGTCACATGTAATATTAATATCTGTTATAGTAAAGTACCTCTGATTGGATTGAAATTGCCTCCAGTGAAATGTATTAATTTAAAAAGCAAAAAGGATTTAGGTAAAAAAGATTAAGTGCATGTGCCACTGATGCTTTTTTGTCCAAAGAATCTGTATTCAAGTCAAAAAAGAAACATTTTTAAAAAAGAATTGTGGTTATGGTGTGACTGAAATCATATCACCAAATTATAATAGTTAGAAAAAAATATGATGCCATTTTGCAATAAATCAATGGCTAAAATTGTTATCTTGGATAAAACTTTGACAATTTGAGAGGTAAATTCACTCTTGAGCACAATATTTTTATGAACAGAAGTCTGATTGAGGAAGAGACTCACCCAGACAGGATATTCTCTAATGCCTTTTTCAAACATGTCCAAGTCATAATATGAAATAGAAACACCCAGAGAGTAGAAGGAAAGAGGGAAGAAAGGGAGGGAGCAGGAGAGGAAGGGAGGAGGGAAGGGAAAGAAACATTCAATACAAGGTGATGGAACAAAGCTCTGTTATAAAAGGAGAAGACCTGAAATCACGTTGGAGACCTCCGTGGAGACTCTGACCTCCCTTGATGAGGCCCTTGTGCCACTACCTGGGAGTAGCTTACCAGGCCATTGCTCATCATGTTTGGGCTCTACTCTCATATACTTATATGTACATATTTGTGGGCAAATATATTAATTTTAAAAAAATTCACTCTTCCCTCCTGTGACCTCCAACAAAGTCATATATACTCCTTTCCTTACTGATATGGATGGGTCATGTAACTTGCTTTGACAAACAGAATATTGAAGGAATCAACAGTATACCGTACTTCACCATGTAAAGACTCATTATAACAGTCACCTTATGTGTCTGCCCAGATAGGAGATGCTTTTTCAAACTGGAACCTGGAATGAGAACATACATAGAGTAGACCCAAACTCACCATGCCTCTGAAAGAGAACCATTTCAGTCAACCCACAAACTTCCATACATGATTTTTGAACTCATAATCTATAATTCTTCCCAAATAAAAGAATTGCATTTTAAAATTAGTTTGATTTCTACTGTTTTAGCCATAGCTAAACTGATATCTATCTTGTTAAGTTTTGATAATATCGCCTATATGCTATTTTATGTAATGTATTTATTAATTATTAAAAACAGAATATCATAGAACATGAAATATTTGCATTCATGATTAATAATTTCATTTCTAATTAGCTTACTTTTTCATTGTTTAACTGACAGCTAACTCATTGTTTATTATCTATCCTTTCTTTTGACACTATCTGTAGGTCTCAATGATTGACTTGTCTACTTTTAGATTTGAAGCAAAAATATTTTGAACCTATGTCATTTACTATAGAAGCTTCATTTATATTCAGTAAAATTTCAACCTAGAAACCAACTCCGTAAAAATAAATAAGTAAATAAATAAGCTATGACAGACTATGCAATAAAAACATTTCAATATGGCCTATTATTACTTACAATGTATGTCACAATAGGTTTTCCTTTTGAACATCTGCTTATATCTTTCTCACTTTCAATTAGCATAATCATATGCAGGTGATTTTCATTTTGTTGTTGTTGTTTGTTTGTTTGACACTTAGACATCTTATTGCAAAGAGTAACACTTAACATCAGTTTATCTGTTTTATAGGGAGCCTCCTAGTGGGGTAATAATAATCTTTGGGAACAGTTAGTGCTTTTTGCAATATTGCAATGAATGAATGAATGAAACAAACATAAATCAATCTACTATACTTGGCTCATAGTTCATTTTAGTTCACAGATTTTAGAATCCACAATGAATTACTGACTTCACCTATTTAATACAATTTATTTTCAAAACAAACAAGCAAAGGGAGAAAAAAACAGTCAGAGGGAGACAAACCAAGAAAGAGATTCTTAACTATAGATAAACTGATAGTTACCAGAGAGGAGGTGGGGGACGGGTGAAATAGGTACTGGGGACAAAGGGGTGCACTTGTGGTGAGCACTGGGTGATGTGTGGAACTGCTGACTCACTGTATTGTACATCTGCAACTAAAATAACACTGTGTGTGCTGGAATTAAAGTTTCTTAAAAAACTTGTTTTTTCTTGAAAGAAATAATGATACCATTATTGTACACTGAAGAAAATAGGTTAATGTATTTTAATATTTTGTTTTTCATTGTAAGATTTTAATGTATACATGGAGATTTGAGAACTAAAGGTGTTCAGTCTCTAGACCAGAAATCCTTTTGACAATTGAGTCTACAATCTATATTAAGTCACCTTTTTTTCTATTTATGAAATACTTGATTTATGAAATTGGACTTTCTCCTGTGAAGGCTGAAATTTTGCCAAGCTAATGGATAGGAACCGTATCTTCTTTTCTGTTCTGTATAAAGCAAACAAAGGGAAGAAAAGCTGACATAATTTTAAAAATGTCAATCAAGTAGCAGTTGCAAAGTTGAAAAGCAGAAGGCAATGGCATTCCTGACAAGCTGACAATACCTACAGTTCTTGATAGAAATCACTTTGAGTCTGAATGACTAGCATAGGGCAAAGTCTGACAGCAGATTTTTACACATAACTAAAGAAGGCAGTAGGAAGAACGTGAATGCATTGAAGACTAAGTTAGAAATAAACCTTAATAAGGAAAGGTGACGAACATCCGCTTTTTCCTTGCAACCACCATAATAAAAACCCCACACCTTGTATTTGATCTTTCTTACATTATCTAAAACAAATAAGCGTGAAAGAAATAATAATATGATTAGCTGTGAAATAGTTTATTTAGTTTTTATTTATTATCTTAGGCACTTGTCAACTCAGAGGTGCCTGGATGGCTTGGTCAGTTAAGCATCGACTCTTGATCTCAGCTCAGGTCTTGCTTTCAGGGGTCATGAGTTCAAACCCTGTGTTGGGTTCCACATTGCATGTGAAGCCTTTTTAATATATACATATATAGGTAAAATATATACTTCTTATTTAAAAATATATATATATTTCTCATTTAAAAATATATTTTATTTCAAATATATGTATACTTGTCAGCTCAAATTTTACTGATGTAAATATTAATCACAGTTAAAAAATACCGACACAGTACCATCTAGAATGCTATTTGACCAAACAATTGGGCATCACAATCTCTCTAAATTGACACATAAAATTTACCATCACACTCCATCCATTATCAATTTGGCAGCCATACACGATTCTTTATATCATATTTAATCTCCTAGTAATGACAATAGCAAAGTCATACTTCTGCCTAGCATGATGCATTTATCCTGGGTACTATTAGAGCTTATCAGCCCTTTTCCTAGAAGTGGATAAGAAGTACTTGGGTGATGTTCACACTCTTCCTTGATAACCTGTAAATTAAATACTACAATGAAAAAGTTAATACTTATTATGTTATATGATAAACTGATAAAAAAGTCAAGGAAACAAAAATGTTTTAACACATACACATGCATATTCAGAACAATACAGGGAAGAAACACTACTAACAACTATAGTCTTGGCTTCTGTAACTTCTCACCCAGCTGTAGCCAGTATGTAAAACTATCTTCCTGCACTTCCCTTTCTATATGTCCTTTGTGCTCAGCGGACACTTCAGCTGATTACTTTTAATTAATTTTTTAAATTTAATTTATTTTTTGAGTGATGTCTGCTACTGTATTTTTTAATTATAGCAAAAACATTAAACATGGTATCTATCCTCCTAACATATTTTTAAGTGTACAATATAGCATTTTTAACTAAGCATTATGCTGTACAGCAAATGTCAAAAACTTCATCCTGCATAACAGAAAATGTACACACATTGAACATCTCCCCACCCCCCCTCCCTCTATTCACCAGCACTCACCATTCTCCTCTCTACTTCTAGAATTTTGACTATTTTAGATACGCCATGTAAGTGGAATATGTAGTATTTGCCCTTGTGTCACTGGCTTATTTCACTTAGTAAAATGTCCTCCAGGTTCATAATTACAGTAGGATATTCTTTTTTTTAAAGGCTGAATAAAATTCTGTTTTCTATATATGCCACATTTTCTTTTTTTTAATTTTATTTTAATGTTTATTTATTTTGAGAGAGAGGGAGCGACAGAGTGCAAGCAGGGGCAGAGTGAGGGAGGGAGACAAGCAGGCTCCAATGCTCAGAGCCTGACCCACCTTACCACATTTTCTTTATCCATTAACCCATTGATCACATTCAGGTTGTTTCCATATCTTGGTTACTGTGAATAATGGTACTTTTAATATGGGAATGCAGATATCTGAGTTCATGTCTTTTAGATATATACTCAGATGTGGGAATGCTGGATCATATGGGATAATAACTGACATATAGACAAATGAAACAGATTAGTGAGCCCATAAAAAATACATACCCAAATGACCCTCAAAAAGAATGCCAGGAATGCAAAATGGGAAAAGGAATGTCTCTTCAACAAATGGTGATATAACTGGATATCAGATGCATAAGAATGAGATTATTCTCTTATCTTACACCCATACAAAATCAATTCAAAATGGATTAAAGACTTAGATGTAATAACTTAATCTGTAAAACCCCTAGAAGAAAACATAAGGCACAATATTCCCAATAGTGGTCTTGGCAATAATTTTTTGAATATGATTCCAAAAGCACAAGCAACAGAAGCAAAGTAGAACAGTGAGATTACATCAAACTAAAAATCTGTTGCGCAGCAAAGGAAGCACTCAACAAAATAAAAAGGCAACATATGGAATGGAAAAAAATTGCAAACCATATTTAAACATTCCTATCACTCAGTATTAAAAAAAACACATAAGTGAACAAAGAAGACAATTCTTCAAAGAAGATACACAGTCAACAAGTATACGAAAAAGTGCTCAACATCATTAATCAACAGAGAAATGCAAATCAAAACAACAATGAGATATCACCTCATACCTGTTAGGATGGCTCTCTAAATAACAATAACTATAATATCTTGAGTTCATCAAATATTGGCAAATATGTGGAAAAATCAGAACCCTTGCAAAATGTAAATTGGCATAGCAGGTATGCATACAAAAAGAGAACTACTAAATGGCCATGGTATTTATTTGGTGCCATGACCCAAACTCTCATTGCTAATGGCCTATTAGTTGTCCTGCTTGCATTGGGTCATTATAGTTTTCCATTAACTTCAATAATAGGGCATGATGATATTAAAAGATGTTCTAAGTGATCTCATATACTCTAAACATATCCTTCCACTGTTACTGTGTAGTGGTGGTACCATTTTCCCTTGGTAATAAGAATCAATCACTGCAGCCAAGAAAATTGGAATTGTCTACTCAAGTTATACATTCCAGAACTGGGGAAATAACCACACGATACGTTCGTTCATGGATCCACAAACTGATCTGATCGGATATGAATTAAAACTCTATAAATCTGACCTCCACAAACCCACTACTCTAACTAGTAGGCCACAGTGATCCTTGGGACTCCTGGGATCAAAGTCAATAAGAACTTTCAAGAAGTCCAGAAATCTTGAAAAGTTTCATCATTTTATTTCCCTCAATACACACTCTGAAAGTTCATAGATTCTTTGGGGGAAGACTGGGAATGAGATTAATAGTATAGATTTTAACAGAGTAGCACGATCCTTCCAATAGGATCCTATAAGGATTCATCTTCCCCTTCATTCAAGAAGTTCACTGTCTTAATACTGACAGAATTGAACGTGAGGCTTTGAATCTCTTTTTATGATTTAAGTTATACTTCTGTTCACTCGACCTAGATCTGCTTGTACAGATCAAAGAAAAAATAAGTCAGAGAAAGACAAAATCATATGATTTCACTCATATGCTGAATTTAGGAAACAAAACAGATGAACATAAGGGAAGGGAAGAAAAAATAAGATAAACCCGAAGAGGGAGGCAAACCATAAGAGACTCTTAAATATAGAGAACAAACAGAGGATTGCTGGGGGGGGGGGGGGGATGGGAGAGGGGCTAGATGGATGAGGGTGTTAAAGTGAGGACTTGTGATGAGCACTGGTGTTATATGTAAGTAATGAGTCTCTAAATTCTACTCTTGAAACCAATACTGCACTATATGTTAACTAACTTGAATTTAAATAAACAAATAATTAAAAAAAGAAGAAGAAGAAGAAGAAGAAGAAGAAGAAGAAGAAGAAGAAGAAGAAGAAATAAGCAAACAAACAAAAAAGAACTTAGCAGTCTTCCCAGCTTTTTCACTTTAGGGATACCATGACCAACCACCGATACCATATGTCTTCGAAAATCAGAATATTCTAACAACTCATTTGACCCTGTATTCCATTACAGTAACTATGCCTACCTTGCATTTAGGCTTCCCATATCAGGGGCAGTAGTTCCTGTCATAATTTATGAGCCACAGAAAAGAGTGAGTAACAAAGTTATACAACTAAGAGCTCTTTTAGTAAATGATAATTTGAAAATTATTAAACATTCATTATGTTGCATTTTATGATTATGAATAATATATCAAAATGAAATTCATTTAAATAATATTTATATATGGTCAATAATCCATATATTTATAACAAAAATAATACTTAAATATCCTGTGTTCTTTTCTTCTTTGAATATGTGAAGTTAATATTCAGTTAAAATTGAACACAATAATTTGGTGTGACTTATAAAAATATTGTTACTTTAATGCAAACATTTTAAGTAACATAAAATAATTTGAATGTATGTGAGCAGAAAACTAAAATCAGAATTTATTTTATAAATTAGATATATCTCTGTAATTTCATAGCAAAGTACAAGAAGAATTTATAAATATCAAGATCAATTTTAAGGGGCACCTGGGTGGCTCAGTTGGTTAAGCATCTGATTTCAGCTCAGGTCATGATCTCATAGTTTGTGAGTTCCAGCCCTGCGTCAGGCTCTGTGATGACATCTCAGAGCCTGAAGCCTCCTTTGGATTTTGTGTCTCCCTCTCTTTACCCCTTGCCTGCTCACTCTCTGTCTCTGTCTCTATCTCTGTCTCTCTCTCTCTCAAAAGTAAAAATAAACATTAAAAATAATTTAAAAAAATAAAACAGCAAAATATTTTAAAGGCAGAAAATAATTTTAAATTTTTCTTAATATTTTTATGGCTTTGAAATGTCAAGTATATTTTTCCTGAAAATTTTAAATAATCAATATATGACATATTAATTGATATCTATGTAAAATACTCATAAATGTGTATATATACATCTATATGCATACACAACTAATATGCACACATAATTCTGTAAATATTGCTGATTCCTGGTTTCTGGGATTTGTCCATGTGCTTCAGGAATTCTGTAAAAATCTTTAAACTTGATGCAAATACTGTAGGGATTATTTTTTTTCCTTTGAAAAGAGTCATTAAGTTTCATCAGTTTGCAATCTATCCATTACTAAATAAGGCTCTAAACCATTATTCATAACATGAAAATACTGGGTTTTTATATCTCAAATGAGAACACTGGATTAATGAAATAAGTTTGGATTTATTACTGACTGCCATAGGTGCTTTTCTTTATTCTAAATAGCTTTCTGTCCAAAGGGTCATGGGCTTGTTTGGGGTTCACATTTGGCATATATATTTATCTCCACAGTCTTAAACCATTGTAAGCAAACAGATCAAGATTGTTAAAGGACTGAGTCAGAAAAAAATTCTACTGAAGTACATAAAAAATGCCAGTTGAAAGGTAGAATCCTTTCTCAACCAAGTCTACATTTTTATAGTCTATAATTATTTCATACGGTTAGTAGGAATGGTTTATGATTTGCTAGAATATCATTCCATTGAACTGAAAAATAAAAATTTTCAAAAATTACAGAATATTCTAAAGTAGCATATATTTAGTGCATGCAACTTGTAGCACTATTGATTAAAAGCAAACAAAACTTTCTGCTTATGATCATTATTTAAAACCATCCTAATTCTCATGCATATTAGCAGTGGGGTACATTATTATTGTTATACAGGGCAGAAACCTTTTTAGTACTTATAAATCTAAGAGAGCTAATGCCAGAGTGATATTTCACAAAATGTGCTGCCCCCGGGGAGTCTGAACATATTTCATTTTCAGTAACGACATTGCGTATCCTAATTGCCAACAGTCCCAACCCACTATCAAGGTATTCTGTCATCCATTTTCACTAGCAGTTTGTCTGCCTCTATTCCTTGTCCTTTACTTGTTCCTCTACTTTCTCTGTCTCTTCAAAAATGCTGACAGAATTTAACCTACTTATAAGTTTCATCAAAATCACCAATAGTATCACTAACCCAAACACTTTCAGCTGTGATTTGAACAATTTATACCTTCATAAATGGTAGAGCTAGCATCACAATAATTTTTCTAGAATATTTCCTTTTTTATATCTAACTCTGTGTTTATGCCTGTCCTGCTTTGTCTAATAAAATGGTGAATTTATTATAGGGCAAATTAGATGGCCTGCACAATGGATTGTTAGAACAAATAAATGTACTTGTTAATAATTCTAAAGACAATATTACTCTAAGTTATTTTTCCCAAATATATGATAATCATAAACATGATTTAGTTGTTAATAATGCACTGGTATGCTTTTCTTCTGAGGATTATGAAATATATGCAAATAACTCCTTCTCCATTTAATGTAAAATAATCAATTTACCCATAATATTGAGAATTTATGTTTCTACTATAAATATGTAAGGAGGAACTTTCCTTAGGATTTAATTTTATTTTATTTTCTATTTTATTTTGAGAGAGAGAGGGAGAGAAAGAAATCACAAGCATGGGAGAGGGGCAGAGGAAGAGAGAAATCTACAGATTTTCTGTTAAGCTTTCTTATTATATGGATAAATCTATAATCTGACAATTTATAAGGGGAGATATGTTTATATATTTTGTTTTTCAGTTTCCTATTAATATATTTACAGATATTCAGTAAAAAATTGTGAAAGTAGAAGCCAACTTGGATTGCGGAGGAAAGAAGAAAAATAAGGAAATTTAGACTAAGGTTTTAGAAATTTAAGATGATTTTAAAAAGTCTACACTTAATATCGTTTTCAAAAAACTATTTGGTTCATAATTTCCAATTATGTCACAAATATTGAACATAAATATTAACTTTATTTAAAATGCTGTACCCCTCAAATGAAAATTTAAATGTGCAAGCCCAGAAATACATATATCTTATATTGTTTCTCTCAGTGATTAGTTTCCTAATGAAAGCAATTAATATACTGCATGAAGAAATTTTGCAAAATGACCTGGCTTCTTCCTTAAGGAAACTAAATAACAATTTAAATGTAAAAGAGGCCACATCCTTATTCTTGGAAATTAAATATATAAGTCTGTACATGGCATTCTCTATTATAAGTGTAATCTTAGAGAACAAATATTATATTTGAATTATAAAACAGTACTGAATAAAGATCAAACAACTGTTTCCTTCTATTCCATTATTTGAAAGATTTTGATACAGATTATAATTAATTATTTTTTTAATGTTTAGTAGAAGTCATCAGTAAAACCATGTAGTCTTGGGCTTTTCTGTGCTAAGAAATTTTGATTAGTAATTCCATTTTGATTCTTATTATTGGTGTAAGAGTCCCTAGTTCTTGGATTCATGATTTATGATTTAATCTTGGTAATTTGTGTTTAGGAGTTACCTGCTTCTTTTTTTCTAAATTATCTGATTTGTTAGTACATAATTGCTCATAGTAATCTGTTATCACACTAGATATTTATCTGATTATTTGCTGTATTGTTTTCTCTTCCATTTCTCATTTTGACTTCTGAGTCTTCCCACATTTATTGTTTGTTATTGTAGTTAAAACATTTGCAATTTTTTAATTTTTTTGAAAAAAAACTGGTCATTACTTTCAATGTTATATTATTATTTATTTTGATCTCTATTGTTGTTTCCTTCTGATAAATTTCTTCTTTTTCTGGCTCCTTGTGATGTAATGTTTATTTGAACTTTTTTTCTTCAAATAAACATTTGTAGTATCAATTTCACTGTAACATCTGCTTTTGCTACATTCCATAGGTTTTGGAATATTGTGTTCTTTATTTCTTTTGTTTTGAGACATATTTTCATTTGTCATTTGATTTCTTATTGCTTGTGCAGTAGTGTGTGGTTTAATTTTTGCATAAGCAATATTTAATATCACATGTAGATTTTCCAATCTTGTTTCATTGTTGATCTTTAGTTTTGTATCACTGTGGTTGGAAAATATACTTGGTATGATTCTAGTCTCCTTAATTTGGTAAATTTGTGATATCTTTTTTTCATGTGATCCAACCAGGAGATTATTCCATGTGGCCCTGAGGAAAATGTGTATTCTATTTCTCTTGGATAGAATATTTTATATCTATATATTTTTAGAACCATGTATTCTGAAGAATGTTTCAGGCAAAAAAATGTTCTTGTTGACAATAAGTAACTTTAACTGAGAGCACTTGTGTAAAATAAAGCTTATCAGAGGAGAGGTGGGAAGGGGGATGGGTGAAAGAGATAATGGAGATTAATAGTATACTTATCATGATGAGCACTGTGTAATGGTGTATAGAATTGTTCAATCACCTGAAACTATGTGTTAACTACATTAGAATTAAAATGAAAACCAGAATTTAAAAAAATAAAGATTTATATACTTCTGATGCGATATTCTCAGAAGCCTCTGTGTTACTATGATACTGTATTTTGAGACTGAGTTTTTAAGTTGTAAAACCACCATTGGTAATATTTTTAGTTAAATATGTTTTCAGGATGTAAATTTATCTCTGGGTCATAAGAACATTTGACAGTGTTAGTCTAAATAATAACATATATTTGATAATAAATAGGAAAAATAAAAATCAAACATATTATCAGATAGGGCATTTTAAATGTTTAAGCTTTTGCATTAAGGGATATTTTAGAAACCTAGGCTTAACAAAAATAGTCAAAAGGATTTTGTTTTCTCTTTTTTTGTTAAGACAGCCATTCTGTTATCAATGTGTTTATATTTTTTGTTTCACATAAAGTATATCCAATTTTTATTTCAAATATTACTTCTCTACCTTACTTTAAATGCTAGCATGTTTATCTTTGCACAATGTTCCAAAGATTAACTTTGGTAACTTTTTCCATCCTAAGAATAAAGCTCACATTTATGTGAGGATTAAAAAACAAACACAAGTAAATAAAACTGACATTTTTTTCAATTAAAAATTAATGACTAAAATGTATTTAAAGGTTGTCAAAATATTGATTTGAAAGAAAGAATTCTGTCAGTTTTGTAAAGTTATGCTGTCCTTAAGTTCTCCAGTCTTAATGACGAATTTGAAAGAAAAACACTATAATTATGGTCCATATTTCAGGAAGACACATTTAACAACTTAAGTCAATTTACTGAAATAGTAATTCCATGATTCATTTTTAAGTATCATGCATTTAAATATATATTTTAGCTTCCATATTGTGTTTTTGGTTAGGTCTCCTTTTAAAATTATTAACATATGAAATTTTTTTAACTTTTATTTATTTTGAGAGAGAGCAAGAACAAGCAGGGACAGGCAGAGAGAGAGTGGGGGCCGGGGGGGAGGGGGGGGGGAAGAGAATCTCAAGCAGGCTTGCATTGTTAGTGCACAGCCCAATGTGGGGCTAGATCCAATCCCAGGAACTGTGAGATCATGACCTGAGCCAAGATCAAGAGTCAAACGCTTAACCAATTGAGCCACTAGTATTACTAGTGCTAACTAGTATTTAACATTAAGCACAATATCCTGAATTTTGTATACATTATCTACACTCTAATTGCTGTACCTTTGCTACATATGCTGTATTACTAAGTAATACCAAACAACGGTGTGCATACTTCTATACAAAGATATTAAAATACACATGCCTTCTAAACTTGCTTTTTACATTCATTTAATTACATGTTCATTTTCCATAACTTATTTCTTGAGTTAGTTTGCCTTTTTTCCTTTTAACTGTTACTGTTATCCATATCTTCAATTCTAACTTAAATAGACACCATGGTCACACTATACCTTTAGCTGTGCATTCATTTCCTAGTATATTCCTCATCTCATTTCCTAGTACACTGTCCAGTATAGCTAAATAGACATTACTATATTATGAAAATAAACCAAAGTATTAAATAAATTCTGTACACCAGAGACTAATGTAACATTGTATGTCAACTATACTTCAATAAAAATACATTAACTATACCAAAAAGCAAATGCTAATGATGTAAGTATGAATCAAGTTGAAATGTAAATTTCCATTTCTTATTAAATGCTAAAAAGATATATTTATGTTTCAATATGAAATCTCAAGCAATTAATCACATTAAAGCCCAAAGTATTATATCTTCTAGTTTTACTTAGTTTTAGCAAACAAAGAGAAGCAGTACCGAGGAATGGTGCTCCCCCTGCAGTACCCTCAAAATTTGAATTAATCCAACACCATCTCCCTTATCTGTCACTATTTGTACTTTCAAAGTCAAATTAGAATTTCATGAAATCAACTTCATATCAAATACACTTCAAAATGAAGTCATTCTCAGCACATAAACAACTATGTGATGAAAGTGAATTTCAAGAGCCCAGCACATTATATATACAAGCCTACATTCTCACCAAGGCTTTGTTTTGCTTGGAAGAATAGAATAGAGGGAGAGAGAAAGAGAGTGTATAAAAAAATAAGATACATATTTGCTTGGGTCTGAGAAGATGACACACAGTGTTACAAGGTAATTCCTGTGTTTCTGACAAAAGTCCCCCTTAGGATACTTAGCCTCCTTCAAAGAGTGGCACTAGAGAAATTAGTATAATGAAATCAAACAATTTGGGGTGATAGCATACTTTAATCTCTATGTCTTACTGGGGTGCTTTTGTATCTCGAAGACATATTTTTAAAACCTTAATTTTTAATTTCCTTTTCATTATTTTGTGGCTGTCAACAAAGTCCAAAAATGTATCTGAGCTCTTTTGACATGTCTTCTCTCTTTGACCACAAACTACTCTGTATCTATAATGAGAAAATATTCAAATAAAATAAGACCCAATTATTCTTTTTGTCCTTGAAAACCTGCTTTAATCTTTTACAGTCACAACATTGTTGCCTTGTTTTAATAACCTAGGCTAGTGAATCCCCCATGGCCCCACTTTATTTCTCAGCTAGAGAATCAACACTGGGTCACTAGACTGAAGCTGGTTTTGCTTTCTGGGCGGAATTCTCTTGTTCATTATTTTTTTGGATCTTGACTCCGGTGTTCAAGTGGTTCTTCCTTATCTATTATTCTCCATGGCAACATCTTAGGTAGATGCTGATGTATGTAAAACATTCATAGACCTCTTCCTATTGCTATATGTTTAAAGGTCTACAGGTTTTTAAAAGGGTTATATTAAAAAAATACCTATAATTCTATGATAATTTAATTGCTGCAAAAACATAGCTTTCTGGTCAATTTTCTTCCATTCAATTCCATATGTCAGTAACAAGAACACTTATTTTCTATGATAATTACCAGAAATGATTCATTTCTTTCCTTACTTAGCCTTGTGGCTCTCTTCTAATCTAATACTGCCTATCTTAAAGACATAGGGATTTAGGGAAAATTGTCATTCAGTTTAGGCTGATAAAAAGTCACATAACCTTAAAGTTATGCGGAACACAGTTTTTACCAAATATTTCCCTACTGCTTAAAGTTTGATTTGATTTTCTTCAGCATCTATATTCTATCTATTGTTTTATGGCACCGCGTCTCTAAGAAACCCATATTTAGGTGTTTCTTCATCAGTACCTCATTTCTGGAACTCATTTTTGTACCAATCACCTTAGATATAGTCATAATGTGGTAGGTCCCCAAAATATGAATGGGTTGTAACTACATAAGTTTATATCTCCCATTTTCCTAGTATATTGTTAAACACAGCTAGTGATGTGCAAAAATACAATGAAAATTCTTACCCGAACTCTACCCCTAGAGGTATAGATGCAGTATGTTTGTGGTAACAATTACTTCCAGAATCAATGTCTGTACCCATTATTTTGCCATCTTATCACATAATTCTCTGGATTCTCTGCTTTCCATAGAGTTCCCTTGCTGCTCACAATCCAACTGCTAAGCAAGTGCCACATATATTAGGATACATCCTATGACAGAACACAAATTCTGGCGCCAATTAAGTAAAAGTATTAAATATATATATATATTTACAGAACAAATAAAAAAACACATGTCTTTCACACGTGTGACATAATGGCCATCCTTTTACATTTGATTCAGTGACATGTCTCTCCATTCTGTAGCTCTACTGTAGTTGACACATGGTCTCTAAGACTGGAATGGAAGGGATAAAGTAGGGGTACACCTACTTTTTAATGTAAATCTCCAAAAAAAAGGCATGTCCGTTTCCTAACATTCCATTGCTGATATCTAATCACATGGACCACTTATTATAAAGGCAGCAGATCAGATGGGTGTTTTGTATCTGACAATAGCTGTACACGAAGGAAGAACTAGATCTTTTTGAATATTTGATGGACTGACAGTATCTGTCTCTGACACAGAAAAAAGATGCTAGTTGATCTACTGGTATTTTGTTAATATTTATGTTATTGACTGATTAAACCCTATATCAAGGTAATATAAATTCACTCTAGATGCTTCTACATCCAGAACTACATTTCTCCTCCACTCCGACTAGAGGAGCACCATTATTTATTTATTTATTTATCTATATATTTATTTAATAGAGAGAGAGAGACAGAGAGAAAAAGAAGAAGAAGAAGAAGAAGAAGAAGAAGAAGAAGAAGAAGAAGAAGAAGAAGACGATGATGGAGGAGGCGGCTGGCGGGGAGAGAAAAAGTGAGAAAAAATGTTAAGCAGGCTCCATGCTCAGTGCAGAGCCTTCCTTATTCTGGGCTCAATCCCACCACCCTAGAATCAAGACTGAGCCAAAATCGAGTCGGAGGCTCAACTGACTAAGCCACCCATGTGACCCAGGAAGAGCACCCTTTAGTCTATACATCTGTCAATGACCTCTATTTTCTTTTTGTTTGGGGCCGGGCACAATATTCTATCTATCTAATTATCTATACCTTGCCATTACCTAGAATTCTTTCCTACTCCCAACTATTCTACACATTCCTCTTCCAAGATGACAAACTACTTCCTTCTTTGTCTTACTTGTAATCTATTTTCAGTTATCAATTTAGGATGTCATTTTTTTCAGCATACTAACTTTCAATACCCAAATTCCCATAGGGCTGCTACCATACATATTGATAATTATGTGTAATATTTCTAATTTTAATTAATAATTCTCAATTATAATGACTTGTTCTGTTATCTAATTCTCTCCCTAGAATGTAAGTTACTTAAGTGCAATGGCAGTGTTGGTTTACTTTTGTAGATTTCACAGATTATAAGGCATATTGATTAAGTAGGCAAGCACAATATAAGGTGCATTTTAAAAAAAGTAAAAGATGTAGCAACATGTTAAAAGCAACATTTTAACTTAGTTATCTATAGATAAATACTGTACACAAGTTTGAAAAGAATATGATCATTTGTTTTATAAAAAGACTCAGTGATCATGGTCAAAAAAACAATACCTACTTTCCCTAAAATGGGACTAAATAATGTGAATTTTGGGTTTTGCCATAGAGGGTAAGATAAGTGATGATACTTCTCTCCCTCATTGTGTTTTGCATCTACACTAAATTGTTGGTGAAAACAGTGCATGTAAAAGATGCTGTGATGGACACTGTGGTGCTCACATATCTAATCATCATGTATATTTGTTATCTGAATAAAAAGTTATCTAGCTTTTAAAAACAGATGAAACTGTTAATTCCACTTGAAAAACCGAGTAAACCGTAAAGAGAAATGACATACATCTGTCATACCCATGGAGGTACAGAACCTGGAAGTGTAAGGCTGAACCAAACAGACGCCATGACAGGCTTTGTTTCCCCTCTAAACTAGAAGGCCTAAGGTCAGTCGCTCCGGAACCATTAGGCAGTTACACATTGCCTAGAGAAGGGACCACTTTGCGGTATCCAATCAGGAAAGGCCAGCTATCTCTCCCCACATTCCTAAGGGTGAGACCTGCAGATGGGAACTTTAGATAGGACCCTGTGACCTAATGTTAAAGTTAACCCCATAGTCACCAAACAAGACCCTGAACTCACTCTGTAATTGGTTAATTTCAAAGATACCCTAAATGTTGTAATTGGGTCCCGCCAAAAGTAACGAACGCTCTGAACAGTGTGTATGGTTAGAGCTGCTGCCAATACTGTTGTACCATTATGATTGGGTCACTGTACTTATGTCACAATTTCTTATAACTCCCCCTTCCCAAACCCCATAAAGACCCTACTCAGCCCCTGCTCGGGGCTCTCAGCACAGATCCACTGCGTTGGTGAAGGTTGTGAGACCAAACTTAGGCCCAGCAAGCCTAAGCCGTAATAAAACTGCCCTTTGCTTTTGCATGTGTGACTCGGTCTCCCTGGCGGTTTCTGATTTTGGGGTGATACTAAAATCTTGGGCATTACAGAAGGAGAGAAATATCAGAAAAATTTCAAGGAGATATACCAGGTTCAGTTTCTTTACATTAAATACTTATAATCTCCATTCATTTGCTATCCAAATAACTAGACAGTCCAATAAACAATACTAGCCAAATTATACCATTTAAAGTAATCACATTTTAAATGAACAAAAATTTCACTGAGATCAAAACTTTTAGAACAGCAGAAAGTTCAAGGGTAGTGAGTCTTTACCTCCGTCTCCAACAAAAATGTTAGACAATAATAGTTAATGTTCACGTTATTCTTTATTTGGAATAATTTTTAGTTATAGTTAAAAATCAAAACATTTTAAAATGTAATATTTTACTCATTAGCTAAATAAATTTTATTAATTAAAAAAATATTAGAGGGGTGCCTGGGTGGCTCAGTCAGTTGAGCATCTGACTTAATTTTCACTCAGGTCATGATCTCATGGTTCATGGGTTTGAGCCCTGTGTTGGGCTCTGAGCTGGCTTGGAATTCTCTTTTCTCTCTCTCCTCCTCTCCCCGGTCACACTGCATCTTTCTCTCAAAATAAATAAAGATAAAAACAATAATAGAATGTCATTAGAGCTCCTTCCATTTATTGAGTATTTTAAGACCAATTACTCACACACAGATTTCACTAATAATTTTTTTGCTCTTATCAAAATGAGAAATTTGAGGCTTAGAGATTAAAGCAAGGTCACAGAATAATGTAGCTAGTAAGGAGCACAGCCTGGATTCTAATAAAGATCTTCTTAACACTAGTACATTATTTTCCCTACTATATCATGTAAAATATATGAAATAAATTACAATTGCATACAACATTATAATTGGAAAGTAGAATAAATGTTCTCTCAACAAATTTTATGTTAGTATGACAGCCATTCTTTTTAAATAGATTTTTCATATATTATTGCTGTGTACTTAATACTCAAAAAGCAGGAAATTGTTTGGATAGTTCCATCATATAAATTAGCAATTATCAGGTACTTGTTATCAGATACTTCTTATAAGGAATTATAAAGAAATACTAAAATAGCCCAAAGATCTCTAAACTTCAGAGGATTTATGATTCTCAATCCTCTCATTAGCAACATACTTAAAATGTAGCAATGAGAGTAGAATAAATCTCATTACCTTCAGGAAGGTAGAGAATCCTTAAATTCTATTCTGGTCCTTAGCTGTACTACACATACTTATTGAAATAAGAGATGGACTAAATTATTTCATTAAACATGAGCAGAGCAAACCATGAGAGACTCTTGAATACTGACAACAGAGGGCCAATGAGGAAGGGGGAGAAGGGAAGGGGGATGACAGGCAAGGAGGAGGGCAATGTGGGGAAGAGCACTTGGTGTTATATGGAAACCAACTTGACAATCAACTATAAAAGAAAAAAAAGATGAGCAGACCAAGTGAAGCAAATGGAATACTGCATGCAGAAACAAAACACAAAAAAAGCTTAATTTGACTATACAAACTGGGTTTGGGTGATTTTAAGGAATTTTAGTAATGAGACCATTCACAAAGTTGTGAAGGTGTGGTTAGGATAGTGTGGAAAAAAACAAAACACAGCATAGCCACCTTAAAACCAGAAAAAACAGACTGTCATTGTTCCTCCTGTGCCTGAGAATAAGAGGGGAGTAAGGGAGAATTAGAACTTGGACAATGAGAGCGTTTTGAGTTAAAGGTTTCCTGAAAGGAGATGTGACTTTAGGTTGAGGAATTGCCAGGCCAGAGATGATCCCCAGGGTGAAAATCTAAGGAATAAACACTGATGCTCTTGTTTTCCATTGGTTGAACCAGAAACTAGAGAATAAAGCAGCCCAGTAATTTAAATCAGACTCTCAGGCCATACAAAAGGATACAAACAATGAAAAGTTATCTGAAAGGATTCACAGCTGAACAATCTTAAATCCCTCTGGGGAAGAGCCTTTATCATGCTTCTCAGTAGGATTTCAGAGTTGGTATAAAGACTTCACTTCTTCCCTTTTTACAAAGGGGAAACTCATCAGGGTTTTTTTTGTTATTTTCTGTTTTGCACTTGTATATTAAACATTACTGGGATGGGAGGAAATTCCTTGCTTTAATTCTTACATTGTCAAAGTACAAAAAGCTACATGCAGAATAATGAAAAGACAGGATATTACCAAACATTCTTGGATGCTGACTGAATATGACTTTGGTTGCTTCTTTGGGGAGCAGCCTAAATTGTCTGACAGTTAGTGATAGCTTTTTACTTTGCTTTACTTTTATTATTAACAATTTTGATATATTAATTTAGGTTTCTTGATGAATTTCTGAGATCAAACTTCTAACTTAAACTAGCAATTCTTAAGTTTGTTCTTAATATATGATACAGTAAGTGATTTCAAATAAGAGAAACAATATAATTTAGTAAGAAGTTTTGGGAGAATCTACAAGGTAATTTGTAAAAGCAAAAAAACAATCTTTATTTGACCATACAGTAAAATACATGTGAAGAAATATTTAAGGTTAATCATGTAAATATACTTATAAAAATGCTAGAAAAAATAGGTATTGTATCTGTGTGGACACAGTAGACATATATAAAACATGTATTTTCTACAAAACTTGAGAAAAATCCAGTTGTAAAATAGTTAACTAAAAATGACCCACACAGACATAAATATATTTACAAAGAATGCATTAAAATTTTTTTAATGTTTTATTTATTTTTGAGGGAGAGGAGAGAGAGGGAGAGACAGCATGAGCAGGGGAGGGTCAGAGAGAGAGGGAGACACAGAATCTGAAGCAGGCTCAGGCTCTGAGCTGTCAAGCCCAATGCAAGGCTTGAACCGTGAGATCATGACCAGGGCTGAAGTCAGATGCTCAAGCGACTGAGCCACCCAGGCGCCCCCAAAGAATAAATTTAAATGTATCTAATCGATGAACTAAAAAAGTATGACAAAATTTGAACACAGGTAAGAATGCAAATTTAAACTAATTCTTGACAATTGCTTTTTTTGCCTATAAAAGCCAGATGAAAAGAGAATAAACATGCCAATTTTCTGAATCCAAAAAGTCTTTTTTCATAATAACTCCTCACTGCAGGTGAGATTATGGAAACTTGACAGTTCATATACTGCTAGTGGCAATGTAAACTGTTATTTCTCTGCTTTGATCAACCAATATGTCAAAATGACTCAAAAGTCACAAAAATGCTTATTTCCCCCAACCTATTATTCAAAGAGAGAAGAATTTATTCTAGCAAAATAATTTACCAGAGGAAAAACTTTTCCTGAGATAGTTGTCATTCTTTTGAGAAGTAATATTGGAAATAATCTAAATTCTGACTAAGAAAATGATGCTTGTTACTATATGGCATCATTACATTTAAATTTATTTTTATTCCAAATATAATTATGATTATTATATAGACAACAGTAATAGCTGTTTATACAGTATTGATTAATACAACTATAAAATTGAGCAATGTTCTTTCAGCTGAATGAGAACAAAAACATTCAGGGTTTATTAGGCAAAACCTTTTTCTTTTAAACTTCAGATAGCTTACAAGAAAATGTTTCTTAGGTCTCTTTCCTGTACTACTGCCTTATTCCAATAAACCATGGGATTTGACAGAAACAGAACAATATGAAAACTACATAAAGAATAACATATTAGGGAAGGAGAAAAATATTGCACATTGAAGTTAGATGGATTAGTGCACCATATTTTTCTAATTCTTACCCTCTTTTGTGTATTTTTCTGTAATGTTCTCTATACAGGCTCTTCTGTAAATCCTACCTTCCACAATGTAGCCATATTCTCCATGTACTTCTTAGCCCTGTGTAGAAAAAGGATCTGCCAACAATAAAGACTGCAGACTAAACAGAAGAGAAATAAATCAATTTTAGCTATATTTTCAAAAACAGCAGGTACAATCTTTTATAAATTACTATGACCCAAGACAGTAAATCATGTAATAAAAGAAACAGCTAGCAATTCTGGTCAGGGGATATTTTTAAAATATAAAGCTGTGTGAATTCAGTATTTTTATTTGATGACCAATAAAAGTTATATTTCTTCCACTTATGTGTTGTTTCTTTGTTATTGATTGCTTGTTTCAGAAGTGTTCATGCCAGTTAATGTCCTATACATTTTCTTTCATAAATTTATTTTTTGGAAACATAGCATACATTCTGACAGACATGTGCTACTCCTTTCAACAAACATATTTCATATTATTTTAAACTCTGGTGGTCACATTGGTGAAAAAATATACTTCATACTGCTTAATGACTTTAGATAATCATTAAAATCATCTTTCTATAATTGATAAAGTTCAGAGGTTTCTGAGATCTATAAGAGAATCTTGGTTGGCTTTTTGTTCCCACTTCAGTTGAAAATCAAGCTTACATTTGTCCCATGATGACATTACTAAAAGAGAGAGATTTCTTAATATATCTGACTATTTTATTGACCCTTTATTTCAGGAGAGTTAATACTTCTGTCATAAAATAGTAATGTCAGATTTATTTCATTACTAAATATGACCATAGTATCTGATAGCTTATGTCTATATTGTTTTTTTAAAGGTCATGCGTTCAAGTGGGGGAAGGGCAGAGAGAGGAGAGAAAGAGACAATCCCAAGCAGGCTCTGTACTGTCAGAGTGGAGTCCAATGTGAGGCTCAATCCCAAGGACCATGAGATCATGACACTAGCTGAAGTCAGACTCAACTACCTGAGCCCCCCAGGTCCCACTCTGTCCATATCCTTAATGTCTGATTCAGTTCAGTCGTATGAGACAGTCATGAAGAAAAGCCATATTAACCTACTGGAAAACAAAACACAACATAACAAACCTATTTACTCCATTATATCAACTGAACAATTAGTATAGTTCATATATTCCCAAACATCTTTCAATAGATCTGGTGCATTTTGCAATTCTCCCCCATTAGAGAGAAAGTTATTTATTTTAGGCCTTGTCTTTTTACAAGCATCTCAAAAAAACACATTAAGTTGTGATCAATCCTGACCACTTCATTGTATATTCATTTTAATATCCATTTGCATTTCCTCTGAACATCTAACTGCGAACAGACAAAAAATTAATAGTTAATTATGCTTCAAATTTACAAAGTATGCTTCAAATTACTACCCAATTTTCAAAGTGCCTTAACAAATCTGTATCATTAAAGAACTACATAATTAGGGCAACTGGGTGGCTTAGTTGGTTCAGCTTCCGGCTCTTGACCAGTTCAGATCATGATCTCACCATTCCAGAGTTCCAGCCCTGCCAGGCCCTCTGCTATTATTAGCACAGAGCTGACTCCGATCTCTATCTCTTTCTGCCCCTCCCCTGCTTGTACACTGTCTCTCTCTCAACAATAAGTAAACATTTAAAAAATTATATATATAAAAAAATTACATGATGTACTATGCTAAACCCATCTCTCAGAGTAGTTTCATTTGTCTAATACGATATATTATTACTCATGACAAGCAGAACAATAGATATAATGCTACCCTCATTTCAAAATAGGTGCTCTTTCTGAGATACATGCAACACGCTAGGGATGCTGAAACAGGAAATGGTGAAACAATTTTTCATAAACTTCTAGTCTCAATAAAGCAACTATGGTTCAAAGCTGTCTTCTTGATTTGCATCAGTTAGCGATAAAGCACCAAGTACCTGAAATTAAGATAAATATTTTCTTGGAGAAGCGTTTGTTGATTATTTGCAGGCCCAAGTTAAAGAATACATCTTTCTACCCTTTATTCACTCCCTATATGGGCCTCACTGCAACTGTTCTTTTTTAAAATTCTATATTTACATGGTATTTGATTAAAGTTTTTCTACCAAACAAACTTTACACTTGAGGGCAAAGATAATCACCATTTCATGGACTATTTTATTCCTAGCACATGGCATATTTTATGCATGCCAAGCAGATATCAAGACTAATGTCGCACCCGTGGTATATAAGACCCTGACTATCTTAATAAAGTGTGGCTTTACCACCAAAAAAAAAAAAAAAAAGACTAATGTTGAATGAATGAACCAATAAAATAAATAAATGTTATGATACAGTTAGTGTTCACTTTATTTTTTTTTAATTTCTATCAATAAAAATACACACTGATTTATAAAAAACCAGCAAAGAACCTAAAGAACTAAAATACACAAGGTTATACCAACTATAGAGACCAGCAGACACCAAAGTATTACTTAAATGACTCACTCCATAAATTCTAGACCTAACAATAACTCTGATTTTAGGGCTAAATTCTATTTAAAAATTGGAGATAATTTAACAGGAGGCTTTTCCTCTTGTTTAGGTCTTTTTTCCATAATCTTCTCCTCTCCTCAACTCTCACTTCCACATATTCAGGACATTTTCAATATAGCTAATTATTTAATTAAAGAATGAATATTAATTACTTGATGCAATTTTTACATAGCTGAACATTGGTTGCCCAATATGTTTTTGAATTTTGAGTCTCAAAGGAACAACCATATTACCATTATTTTCACTTAATTGCTGCTGTAACAAATTACCACAAATTTAAAATTTTTTAACGTGCATTTATTTTTGAGACAGAGAGAGACAGAGTGTGAACAAAGGAGGGACAGAGAGAGAGAGAGAAACACAGAATCTGAAACAGGCTCCAGGCTCTGAGCTGTCAGCACAGAACCTGATGTGGGGCTCGAATCCACCAACTGTGAGATCATGACCTGAGCCGAAGTCGGAAGCTTAACCGAGTGAACCACCAAGGCAACCCAACAAATAACTACAAATTTAGTGGGTTAAAACAACACACATTATTACTTACTAGTTCTTTAGATCAAAAGTCCTACATGAGTGTCATTGGGTTAAAATCAAGATTTCCTTGGGGTTAATTTTCTTTTCTCTGAAGTCTCTAGAGGTAAATTACTCCCTTTCCTTTTCCAGCTTCTAGAAACTGTCATCATTCTCTGACTCATGGTGCCTTTACCTCAACCCTTAAGGACAGCAAAAAATGGGCCAGGTCCTCTCCTGTCACATGTCTCTGACACAGTTGCCATTTCCTTCCCTTTTAAGGACTCATGATTGGGCTGCGCCCATTCTAATAATCTAGGATAATATCACCACTGTAATATCCTTACCTTGATCGCAAGTATATCGTCTCTTTGCCAAAAAAGTAACATATTCACAGTTCCAGGGTTTAGGGAGTGGACATCTTTGAGGGGATGCAATTCTGCCCACCACCATTTCTGCATTAGAGATATCAGGGGTACCTACCAAGCATTAGCTATCTGAGGGACTTTTTCTCCCCCTTGGCAAAGGAAATCACATCTGGACCACATAGCTTTATATTAGAATCAGATGGATTTTTGGTAAAATTCTAGCCACCTGGCTTACTGAATCAGTTTCTAAAGGTTGTGTCTCAACAGATGGGAAGTTTACCAGGTTCACTAAGTCCGGTAACTAAAAATTCTTAAAATTTGAATTCCGAGAATCAAATCTATTATTTTCTATCTGTGCACTGTCACTCATATTTAATTATTGCCCACAGGTAACCCTAGTCATTCCTTACTTCATCAAGTATTATGATGTGTAATATAGGTTCATCATTTGTAACAAATATACCATTATGGTGAAGGATATTGATAACGGGGGAGGCTATGGATGCATGGAACAGGGAGCATATGGGAAATCTCTGCTCCTTCGTCTCAATTGTGCTGTGATTCTAAAACTGCTAAAAAAAAGTCTTAAATTAACCAAGCACATCAATATCGTTTTGTCCCTGAAATAAGATATATGAATTACTGTATCAGAAAAATTAACTTTTAAACATCCTGCCAAATTCAAAATGCAGAAATTAATCACATTGCCTTTTTTGATAATTTAGAAACTGTAGAATGATATGAGACATTCATACAAAAATAAATGATCGTTCTTTTAACAGTTCGCTGAGCAGAATGCATTGGTAGTACCTATGCATAAATATGGACCTGTGGAAAGGGATCATGGCAAAAGTTTGATTTATATAATGTAAAACAATACATATGACACACTGTGTCACCTTTGTGAATGTATCATTTCAATGATATATGGAATAAATTGAAGAGCGTTGACTGGTGTTTATAATGGGAGACATTTTTCCTTACTGGTTAAAATTTTACCTGTCGAACAAAAAGAAAATTAGGTACTTATTTTAAGCATTTGGCTTTAAAGCTTATAATTTATGTTGTAATTAAAGTTGAAGTTGCTTAAGACTTATTGTTCATTAATAGAAATCTTTTCAAAAATGTTTTATGGTATAAATCTAAAGGAATTTTTAAGATGCATGTCTCACATTTCATTATCTTGAACCATTGCTTTTTGTTCAGAATCTCATTAAGTGCCTAATAGCTTCTAATGTAATACTCACTTAACAACATGACAGTCTCCATGGAAACCAAACAGCAAGATATGGGTGTAGTAACATAGGTTAATGTACTGTATTTTAATAGTATAGGAGTTCCCTAAAGCACCAAAGCATTGTTTTTTAGAAAAAATTGTGTTTTTTTAATCAATGTAATATATAAATAGAAAAAGCAAGTGACTTCTTTTATAAGATCTATTAATGTCAAGAATAAATAATTCATGTCAGTAATTATTTTGAGCACTTTCCATCTAGCACTCTGAAGGAACTTATTTTGGGAAATAAAGCTGCATAATTAAATTATCTACAGTCCCCAGTTTCAAGAAATGTCAACATTGAGAGAGCAATGAACACACATTATACTACAAACATAAAACTGTAATGTGATGCCAATGTTGAGGATGGTGATGGCAACAGCTTCCTATGAAACAGGCAATCTGCTACAGATTTTTCATAATAAAATCTATGTCATACTAAACAGATATAAAGATATCCCTATTTTATGAATGAGGAAATTAGGCTAAAAAGAAGTCAAATTTAAAAAAACAGTGTTGGAACTAGAAGATAGGGCTACTAATTATTTCAATGTCTTATTGATAGTCGCTGAATAAATTAGATATGGTGATGTGGTGGAATCATCTAATGAATTTTTACTATTGTGCATTTAATATATAATAAAAGTGATCATTTGTTAACTTCATTTTATTTTTCAACTGGAAAAAATAGATACTTACTAAAAAACCAGAATGCAATCTAATCAAAGAGGAAAACTGCTGTCCTAAAATGCAATCACATCCAGGAAGATCATTTCAGTAACTCAATTAAGATGGTCTTCTTCATTACTTACAATTATGTGACTCTTTTTTTTTTAATGCTTTTTATTTTAATGTTTTATTTATTTTTGATACAGGAGAGACAGCATGAGAAGGAGAAGGTCAGAGAGAGAAGGAGACACAGAACTGGAAGCAGGCTCCAGGCTCTGAGGTACTTGTCAGCACAGAGCCTGATGGGGGGCTGGAACCCACGAACGTGAGATCTGACCTGAGCCGAAGTCGGAAGCTGAACCGACTGAGCCACCCAGGCGCCCCAATTATGTGACTCTTGCATTGAACTTCATTACTTTCACTCTAAGAGAAATACATTTACTATTATGTCCTCACTTACAAAAACTGACTTTTTCCTTTTAATATATGTTTATTCGTCACAGCTACCTCCAAAACTACCCTTAATTACTACTTTATCCTTCTCTAAATTCTCTTCCATATCTTATATTTTCTTGGATATTACTTTTAGACTACATATGCAACAATTATTTTCATTTTTTTTTTAAATTGTAATGTTTTTATTTATTTTTGATACAGAGAGAGACTGAGCATGAGAGGGGGAGGGGCAGAGAGAGAAGGAGACACAGAACCAGAAGCAGGCTCCCGGCTCTGAACAGGCTGTCAGCACAGAGCCTGACGCGGGGCTCGAACCCACGAACGTGAGATCTGTCTGACCTGAGCCGAAGTTGGAGGCTCAACCGACTGAGCCACCCAGGCGCCCCTATTTTCACTTTTGTAAGAGTAATATTTATATTTCACCATATCATCTTACCTTGATAGGTATAATTTAATAACTGAACTCAAAATTGGGATGTGATGCTGAAAAATTAGGTAACTTTATATATTTATGTATTCAAAATATATAAATATAAATATGTATAATATATCTTAATATATATTATGAATACATAATTAACAAAAATATATACATTTATATTATGTATATGTATCATACCTAAATTGAGGCTAACAATTCTTACCTTATAGTTTTATTATGTATATATGCCAAGTAAGATAATATGCATAAAATTATCAAAAAATTTTGACAATTATTGTAAAAGTCACTTTTACAGCAGATGTAAGATAGCAATAGATCATAAATCATTCAATTTTATTGAACATGGAAAATGTTAAGGCCCCAAGCATGAAACATATTCCGGATAAGTAGTTGACAATGAAATTAGAAATGAAGAAAGAAAATGAGGAAAACTTTTAAAAACACTAAGGTATATAGTGATTATAAGATTTATAGTATCTTCCAAAAACATAAAATTTCCCTTTAAGGCCATCTAAAAAACCTCAGAGAACTTTTTTATTAGGAAATATATAATCTTTATGTTTTTTCCCCACTTTATTTTTTTTTTTATTTTTTCAGCTTATTTATTTTGAGATAGAGAGACAGAGACACAGAGAGAGAGAGAAGAGAGAGAGAGAGAGAGCATGAGCAGGGGAGGAGGAGAGAGAGAGAGAATCTGAAATAGGCTGTGCTCTAAATGCAGAGCCCATGGAACCCATGACCCACGAGATCAGGACCTGAGCTAAAATCGAGTTGGACGCTTAAGCAACTGAGCACCCAGACGCACTGATTTTTTTCCTCAATTTAGTAGAAAAAAAAAATAATAAGCAGCAAAGTCCAGAGGATTACACACTAAACAAGCATGTCCTCACTAAATAGGTCCTCTTATTAATTGTGCTATAGTTCTTTTATCACATATCTATATATCAATCCTTTTATCCAACCAGTAATGTATGTTTATACTGACAAATTTCAAAAATGTAGATATTAGTACACTTTGCTCCTAAACATTTCAGGATTATCACTAACTATAGTTAAATTATTATTGACAAGAATTAAATATAATCTTTAAGTAGAGTTCAGTATTTATTTACATATTTTTAAGTAAAACTCATGGAATATTTCTAAATATATCATGCAATGGTCTTTACAAATCCATACATCTGTGTAGCCCAGATACCTAGTAAGCTACAGAATTCCATTACCCTCCAACTTTCTCTCATACCTATTCCTAGTTCATCTTTAACCCAGAGTAAATAAAAACAAATTCTTCCATCTATTTTTAAAATCATTTACAACAGATTAATTCTGTTATAGACCTTTTATAAATGTAATAGAGTACATACTCTTTTGTGTAAGCCTCCTTTATCCAGCATATTATTTCTGAAATTCATCCATGTGATTGGATATCCTTTTTATTTCAGAGTAATATTCCATTGATAGATATACCTTTTGTTTTAGTTCAGTCTCTTGTGAATGGAAACCCAAGCTATTTCCAAGTTTTAACTGTTATAAATAAATCTTTTGTGAACACTCACATTCAATCTTTTCAAATACATGCTTTCATTTCTCTTAATTAAATATGTGATTGTGGAAATGCTACCTCATCTGGTAGGCATATGTAGGTTTTGTGAGAAACTGCCAGACGTTTTCCATTGTTATTGTACTATTTTGTCCTTCCACAACCACGTACAAGAGTCAGGGTTCTCTGCTCATCTTTCTGGTGGATGCACAGTTTAGCTTTATGTGGTTATAATTTGCATACCCTTAATGGGGAGTGATATTCAACACTTTTTTATGTGCTTATTGACCTTTTATGTTCCATTCTTCTGTGTCATCCACCATTCTCCTACCTTTACGGGGGTTGTCTCTTGCCTTAGTATTAATTTGTTGGCATGTTAGATATATTCCAGATACAAGCTCTTTGTCAGTTATGTTTTGCTATTTGTTCTCTCAGACTATGACATCCTTATTCATTTTCTTTAAAACAAAAATGGGATGCATTTCCTTTTCTTTTCATAAAGACATACTTAATTAGAGCGAAGTCCAATATATGTTTTATGTTGTAGTCATTGCATTCTGGGCTCTGTTTTAGAAATTACATCTACTCCCCAGTCGCAATTATACCTTGCTGCATTTTCTTCCAGAAATTATATTTTAGTTTTTATATTTATGTTAATCTTTAAGTTTTGCATATGGTATCTGTTGTTTTTGGGCATATGTTTTTCTGTCCATTTACCTTCAGCTTACCTAAGTCTTTATTTATAATTAAAGGCCATCTCTTGTAGTTGTGTCTTGCTTTTTTCAATTTTTTTCAATTTTTATAATGTATGACTTTTAAATATAATTAACATTCAGTGCTATATTAGTTTCAGAAGTACAATGCAATGATTCAACAATTCTATAAGTTACTCACTGCTCATTATGCTAACTGAACTCTTTTCTCTTTTACTTATTTCACCCATCCTCCTACTCACCTCCCTTATGGCAATCACCAATTTGTTCTCTGTATTTAAGAGTCTGGTTTTTGTTGTTGTTGTTGTTCCTTTTTTCATTGTTTGTTCATTTGTTTTTGTTTTTTTTTAATTCCATATATTAATGAAATCATGAGGTATTTGTCTTTTTCCATCTGACTAGTTTTACCTAGCACTATCCTCTCTAAGTCCATCCATGTTGCAAATGAAAGATCTCATTTTTTATGGATGAATAATATCCCAACATATATATCACATCTTTACCCATTCATCTATTGATGGCCATTTGCATTGCCTCTATATCTTGGCTATTATAAATAATGCTTCAATTATTAAGGGTACATATATCTTTTTAATTAGTGTTTTTGGTTATTGGGATAAATACCCAGTCATGATTTCCATATGGTAAGTTTATTTTCAAATTTTTTGAGGAAATCCATACTGTTTTCCACAATAGATGCATCAATTTGTATTCCCATCAACAGTGCACAAGGGACTCTTTTTCTCTATGTCCTCACCAACACTTGTTATTTCTTGTCTTTTAAATTCTAACTCTTCTGACAGATGTAAGGTGATATCACATTGTGGTTTTCATTTGCATTTCGCTATTGATGAGAGATGTTGAGCATATTTTCATGTGTCTTTGGCCATTTATATGTCTTCTTTGGCAAAATGTTCATGTCTTCTGTCCATTCTTTAATTGTTTTATTTGTTTCCTTTTTTTGGTGTTGAGTTGTAAAAGTTCTTTGTATATTTTGGATATTAATCCCTTTTTAGATATATTATTTGCAGGCATATTTTTCCATTCAGATGATCTTTGGCCTTTAATTACCTATTTAATACACATATTTAGATAATTATATTTATCCTAAATATCAATATGACTGGGATTTGGCATGTCATTTTACTACTTTTGGCTTATTTAATCTTATTTTCTTATTCTATTTCTACTTCTTTAGAATCAGATTTCCAATTATATACTGCCTTTTTAAATATCTTAACTAAGATACAGCTGACACGCAATAATCAGATAAGTTTTGACATATGAAAAGATCTATGTAATCCTAACAACACTCAAGATAATAAACATAAATCCTCCCCCACATTTTTCTTCTTGTAAACCTTTTCTCTTATCCCCAAGCAACCACAGATCAGGACTGTTCAAGAGAAGCACTTTCACATTTTGGTCTGGATAATGTCTTGTGCATAGTAGGTTATTTTTTAGCATCTCTGGCCTCTACCTTCTAGATGCCTCTACCTCCCCAGAACTCCTCCTCATTACCTTTACAATTGTTACCTACACATTTCTTACCCCAAAGAATCGGTTCCTTTGAAATACTTTAATCATAAACTACAGATCAATACAAAAGATAATCTGATAAATCACAAATGAAAGAATGAGGAAAATCAAATAAATTTGGGTTCTGAAAACAATATTATTAAGATACCTTGTTTTTCTGTAAAAAAAAAAAAAACATAGTATTTGTATATATCACAAAGGAATCCCAAAATTATGATTTCATTTTATCCACAACCCAGATAGCCCAGACTTAGGCTGAAAAAATGCACGCAAATAGTCCTATGATACGAGCTTACTAAAAAGACTTCACAACAGTGAGCACAAAAAGAATCTGTGAATAAACATATCTTTTATAATGGCTTATGCATTAGCTTTTTTGCATGCATTTGGCTTTGCATTTTATTTTAAAAGAAAATTACAACTTTTCAGGAAAGAAAAAGATTTGTTAAGTGGAATAAAGAAAATTGCATTTAAAATTGAATTGGGAAGGGTGGCCTGGGTGGCTCAGTTGGTTAGACTCTGGCCTAGGTCATGACCTGACCATTCCTGAGTTCAAGCCCCGTGTCAAGCTCTGTGCTGACAGCTCGGAGACTGTAGCCTGTTTTAGATTCTGGGTCTCCTTCTCTCTCTCCACCCCTCCCCCCTCCCCCTCTGTCTCTCTGTCTCTCTCTCTCTCTCTCAAAAATGAATGAACACACAAAAAAATTTAAAAAAATTGAATTGGGAAGCCAAGAGGAGAAGCATTCACACCCTACCACCTCGTGATCAACTGTAGAACCCAAGAGGAGGAAGCTCCCCCTACATTCTCCAGTAAGAAGATGACTACCCCATCAGGAGGAAGGATGGTTTCTCCTCTTGCTAAAACAAATCTCAGCTTGGGAGAAACTGCCACAACTCAACAAACGAGAAACTGTCACCACTCTGAAATCCCATTTTCCTCTGAAGGACTTTTATTCAAAATAGCCCCACCTAACTTCACCCATTTTTTTAATTTTTTCTATAAAGTAATGTCCTTCTCCTTTATTCTCTGGACTTGCCTGTGTTTTGAGATAGCTTAGATGTCCCAAACTGCAATTCCTCGACTATTTCCAAATAAAACTATTTTGCTGGTAACTGGTTGTTTTATTTTCATGGTCAACAGAATATTTTAGAGAGTCTAAGACAGGTTATGTTTTTTTCGAACACCATATATTCTCTAGTGCAAAATTTTTAATAAGTGTTCCAGATATTTAGTGATGTGAAACAAACCCCTTATTTTTATCATCTATCATAGTCTCAAGATTGACTGGGCTCTACTAATCTGTCATTGGTCAGAGTTTCAGACAGTGGCTGGTGCTAGAGTCATCTAAGGAAGTTCCTTATTCACTGCTTGGTGTCTGCTTTAGTTGTGACACTGTTGGGAGTAGTTGAGACTCCTAGGGCATCTTACTCCGAATGCTCTCCTTGGCTCTGCAGCCTCAGCATAACTAAACTTATTATGGAAGCTGGAGGGTCCGGAGACGTGTTACAAGAGAAACCAGCAGAAACTACATACTTTTTTCTAACCTAGTCTCAGAAACCATCAGTCATCAGCACCACTTTCACCATATTCTAACCATTAAGGCAATCAAAGGAGGGGTATTATTACCTCTAACTCTATGAAGGGTATATCAAAGTACTAACAGGTAGATTTAAGTCCAAAGAACATGCAATAGGCCATTTTTCTTTACTTGAACTATAAATCTGTTTGGCAGCTAGTTAAGTATGAGCGAAGAGAGAGAAAGCAGATGCTGACAACACCTGCAGAGCCACCTCCAATCTCCCACCCCCATGGAGGGTTAACAGCCACACCTTTAGAGCCCCCTAACCTCTAAGGGCTAACAGAACAGGGAAGGCTAACCACAGAGCTGACTCAAGAGCCACAAGAGGACTTTTAAAAGCTGAGCATGCTCACAAAGGTTACAACTTGCCCCTAAGTATTTTTAAGGTCACAGCAAAAGCCCATTAGACACACACACACATACACACACACACACAATATATGTAAATAAGTACATATATATTTATATATACTTATATATACATATATAAAATATGTAAATAAGTACATATATACTTATACATACATATGTGTAAATAAGTACATATAAGTATATATATAAGTATATGTAAGTACATAAGTATATATGTAAATAAGTACATATGTATAATAAGTATATTATGCACAAATCAAGAGACCTTCAAGAAAATGCGATTGTAATATTACAATCATCTGTGGTATTTCGATTTTTTTCACATCTCATATGATGGAAAATAATAATTACAAAGTCATTATCTCTTTCCAGAACAATAGTTTAGAGGAACAGGTGCATGTCATCTTGGTCTCAGTCTGGAGCTCATTTCAATCAGCTCAGAAGGGCTACATTTTTAAAGACAGTGCTATTAGTTGTCTCATTTGTTACAACCACTCTTTGCAATTCCCACATCTGTCAAAGTCCATACAAATAGCCCTCTAGAGAAAGCAGATGTTACAAAGTTATAATTTAGATGTTTGTTTTGACTTTAAGACAAAATCTGGACAGCAAACATTCTGCTCTGTTAAGAAGCATTATCAAATGCAAATAGTTGAAGAATTTCTTCTATTAGTTTGTTACTGCTTTTGAAATGCTTATCTCCATAATTAGTACTAGGAAAAACATTATCTCAGAATACTTAGCCTTTAGATAGGGAAGGAGAGAGGAATAGAAGGAAGGAAGTAGTGGGGCAGAGAGGGATGGAGGGATGTGATAGACAGCTGACAGATGATAGATGGATAAAATAGATGAGACAGATTTAAATAGGTATTAATATATCTGAAATCCAAGTGTGATTTTGCTTGTAATTATATAATGCTCAATTGATTTAACAATATACATAAATATTTGATTTACCCAGAAAATATTACACCATTCATAATATTTTAATCAAAATAAAGATATTAGATAT
>NC_043700.1:144627577-144656591 GCF_006229205.1 Suricata suricatta | reverse complement strand
AGATGGAATGATTTCTTTCTACAAAGAATGAAATCCACACTTCATTTTCTTAATTCTTCCAAGCTAAGTTAAATGTTATTCTGTCACATAAAAATGAGAAAATCTTGGGGTGCCTGGGTGGCTCAGTCAGTTAAGCATCCAGCTTCGGCTCAGGTCATGATCTCATGGTTCATGGGTTCAAGCCCCGAATGCTAAAAAATAATAATTAAAAAATTAAATGAGAAAATCTCATCCTCCTTGTCTGTAAGTGAATATGAAACCTTATAAAATTATATGTGATTTTGTAAGTTACTAAAAAAGAATAAATATCATAAAGTATTTCAAATATCTATGATACAAACCAAATCTTATGCACATGTATGTTTGCTGTGTACTCAATTGCTTTTGAAAAATTTTCTTTAAAACAGAGGTTATGTTATAATAACACAAATTTGCAGGGTGCTATCAATAATTATTCAAGTTCTTCATTTCTCCCAAATCATTAATATGATCATGATATAAATATGATACTTAAAATAATGGCTTATATTAGTTAAAAATAAAATTTGAAAAGTAGTGCCTGGGTCTCAGTTGGTTAAATATCCGACTTCGGCTCAGGTCATGATCTCACGTTTCATAGAGGTGTAACCTCACTGACCAAAGATCATGACCTGAGGTGAAATAGGGTGCTTAACTGAAGGAGCCACCAAGGTACTCCTAAATAAATATACTTTAAAAAATAAAATAAAATTATAACATTAAATTAAGCCAGTGGGGTTAGAATACTGAATTCATATTTAAAAATTGCCATTATATTGCTCTATTTCTATTTCCAACAGTATTTTATAAAAGTTTTAACAATCATTCGATAATGCTAATTTCTAAATAGCTGCACCAATTTTAAAGTATGTTATAGAATTTTTCTTTTTGTACAATATTTTCAAAAACTTATTAAACATTTCAAATCCTAATTTGCTGAATGCATTCTTGTTATATTTTGCTATTATTATTCTAAGGGATTCACATTTGTCTTTTTTATCTGGTTTTGAAATCCATATTATTAAAAATTTATTTATTTTTTGAGAGAAACAGCATGAGGGGAGGAGGGGCAGAGAGAGAAGGAGAGAGAGAATCCCTAGCAGGCCCCCCACATTCAATGTGGAGCCTGATGTGGGGCAAAAATCCATGAGCCCCGAAATCATGAACTGAGCCTAAACCAGAGTCTGCCACTCAACTGACTGAGCCACCCAGGTGCCCTTGAAATCCACATGTAATCATAAGTATTAGTAGTCTGGGTGAGATAATAATTATTATAAAATTTCATTATCTTTTGCATTTATTTTATGGTTAAATTTCATATAAAGCATTTAAAATTATTGTTTCTTTCATATCAGTATTTTTACATGACTTATTAGCTATATTTAATCAATAGAACCTTTTTTATCCCAATATGACACAAATGCATTTAATTCAATGTTACTGTTTTTTATTTACATTTCCTTACACAATAATAAATCATACATTGAAAGATCACATTTAATATGCTAAGTTAAATTTATTTTACTCCCCCACATTAAAATTTGAGTAAATAATTATGATGTAATTTAACTTAAATATTTGTGTTGCATTTCACCAGTTAATATAGTTCACGTGTATAGTATTAGTAGTACTATCATGGTGTTTCAAACATCATAACTTTCACATGGAGACATTCCTTCCCTGTTATTATTTTAAAAATTCTTGTATGTTCTTTTCCTATAGTTCTTAATTTTTTAAGTTTGTTTATTTATTGTGAGAGAGACATGGACAGCACAAGGGAAGGGCATAGAGAGGAAGGCAGAGATTCCTAAGTGGGCTCCACACTGTCAGCATGGACCTCAATGTGGGGTTTCAACTCATGAAACAATGAGATTATGACCTGAGCTGAAACCAAAATGCAGATGCTTAACCAACTGAGCCACCCAGGAGCCCACTCTTGTCCCATAATTCTTATATGGTCTTGGTTTATAAAGCTGTCCCTATACATAGAGGGTAAGGAGAGACTGAAGAAAGAGGCAGACGAATCCAGATTAGCAAGTAGCAGTATTAATAAGCAAGGGAACTTACTTATGGGGCTTGTCTTGGGTGTTGACAACACACGTAGACCTTCGTACTCACCCATCAAGTCTTAAAAGTGTATGTAGAGGCCTAGTTAAGTGTTTATTCACAATTCAGTCCAGTTGGTATCAATCCATCTACTCTTTCAAGGCTCCATGGAAGGGCTCCCAGTGCAGGTACAGTAGGCAAAGCATACCTTCCAAGGACAAGGGAGGAGAGAGGCACCTCTGATTGCCCTGGTGTAGATTTAGGGCCAACTAGTAGTCACATCCCTTGATGTGCACCTCTAACACATGTACACGAGTATGTATTTTTTAATGTTTATTTATTTTGGAGAAAGACAGACAGACCATGTGTGCATGTGTGAGTGGGGGAAGGGCAGAGAGAGGGAGAGAGAGAATCCCAAGCAGGCTTCCTGCTGTTAGCACAAAGCCCAACATGAGGCTCAATCCCACAAACCATGAGACTGTGATCTGAGCCAAAATCAAATTTTGGACCTTCAACCGACTGAGCCACCCAGGTGCCCCATGAGCACGTATTAATACATGATGTGTGCACACAACATAGTTATGTATACTGTGTGTATCATATATAAATATATTGGTAAATTAAAAAAATAGGACCATGTATCTAATATCCTGTTATGGACTGAATGTCTGAGTCTCAACCAATATTCATGTGTTGAACCCCTAATCCTCAATATAATCGTATTTGTGAGACTTTGGGGAGGTAATTAGGGTTCAGTGATGTCATATGGATGGAGCCATTATGATTAGATTAGTGCCTTTTTAAGGAGACAAAGAAACCAGGACTCTTTCTCCCCCATATGAGTTTTTAATAAGAAGGTTGCTATCTGTAACCCAGTAAGAGAACCATCAACGAGTCAACCATTTTGGCTGGCTTCCAGCCTCTAGAATATCAAGAAATCTATTTATGTTGGGTAAGACGCCTACTCTATGGTATTTTGTTAATGTAGGCCAAACGGACTATGACATATTCTATGCCCTATATCAATCAAAGTAAAGAAAATTTGGGGGAAATAGCACAGGTAGATTTAAATGCTTTTAAATGGCATGATTTCATTTTTTCTTATTGCCAAGTTGTATATAAGTCAATTTGACATTATATTAAAATAATAATAATAAATAAATGCATTTAAATATGCTCTTATTGGGGGTCTGGGTGGTTCAGTTGAAAAGTGTCCGACTTCAGCTCAGGTCATGATCTTGCAGTTCATGGGTTCGGGCCCTGCATCAGGTTCTGGGCTGACAGCTCAGAGCCTGGAGCCTGTTTCAGATTCTGTGTCTCCCTCTCTCTCTGCCCCTCCCCTACTCATGCTGTCTCTCTCTGTCTCAAGAAAAAAAATAAATAAACTATATAGATTTTTTTAAATGCTCTTATTTATACTATAGTCTTACATATGCGAGAATCAAAATAAATAATTTTCAATATTATTAGTATAATTTCATTAAACTTTAATATCATAACAGAAACTGATTTTAAACCTATTAACTTTCTATGCAAATACATGGGCGTAAAGTATAATTTATATAGCAAATAGCAAAAAAAAAAATCAAGCCAAAATACAAACAGAAAACCAGGAATGAATATAAACATAATGTGTATCTATCTTTATGAATAAACTAGATAAATATTAAAAGGAAAAATGCAAAAAAATAAAATAAATAAAACCAGATTTATATTCCATTTAATCTTCAAGAGGGAAAATGAGTAATGAAGATACTTGAAAATATTAAAAATATATGACGAGTTTCTTAAAAACCAGGTGTTGCAGTGGTATATTATAAAGAGAGCACATGATTGATATAGTTAGACTAAAAGACCCTTTTATATTGGTAATGAATACATGACACATCAAACATCTATTTTTTATGATACAATATATCACACTGAAAAACATTATAGTAAATATACTGCCAATTATTTCCTTTTTGTTGTTTGTTTTCTTGTGTGGGATTTATTTTATACAGGTCACTGAGGTTTATTGTGCACTACTGTTACATTTGTCATGGTTTATGGAATAAAGCAGAAGTGTCTGACCTGTACATCAGACTATGAGTACTTTGATAAAAATTATCTCCTTATGCTCATGACAAATGACTCAAGCAACCAGTTTCTTTCTAAAAACATAAGGAAATGTCAGTTAAAGGTAAATATTGTAGTTCTGTAAACTGTAGCAAGTGAGGGAGTAGCAATGACTAAGGTCGTGTGCTTATTAAGAATAATATGACAGAGCAGCCTTCCTTTGTTCCTGTGTCCTGAATAAGCTGCTAGGCTGCAAATAACCTGGTGTCGTGTACCTCCTGTGGGGTTAACGAAAGAAAATAAATCATGAAAACCCATGTAGCAATTAAGAAGGATAGAAAACAAAACATATAAAATTGGGTAATTCTTTCCATATTATATTCCATAATATGTGGTAAAGATATGACTTAGTTGTGTGTATTCTATCCTGAAATACATTTAGACCAATAAGCAAAGGGAATATCATTGCAAGAGAAAAACTTCCAAAAACTACAAGTGACTAATTGTTTATACAAACAAGAACACAGACTGACTATTACTATATTATAGTAGGTTAAATATAAAACTAAGTTATAATACATGTGAGATATATTTTCATGTATTCACTAATAGTATATGTGTCATCAATCTGAAGAAGTCTTTGAGAAAATATGAGTATTTCAGATGATTTTAAACCATAAAAAGGAGTGACTGGGTGGCTTGATTGGTTAGGCATCCAACTTCAGCTCAAGTCATGATCTCAAAGCTCATGGGTTCTAGCCCTGCTCTGTACTGACAATTCAGAGACTGGAGCCTGCTTTGGATTCTGTGTTTCCCTTTTTTTCTGTACCTCCCCAGCTCACACACTCTCTCTCAAAAAAAATAAAATATAAAATATAAGGGGTGTATCCAAATTTTTAATCTTTTAAGTAAGAGAAAAGAAAAATGGAAAGTATATATCATAGGTATAAAATATGAAAATGCCAACTGCCTTTCCCCAGAATTTCTAAGTGAAGGATGTGACAGAATAAGCATGAAAGTTCCTCGGCAGGATGCTGGATAAGAATAGACAATTGCTACTTGTTGAATCCCTCTGTTTAGATATAATTTTCAAGTTTTCATTCCCCTTAAGTTTTTAGTAATCCTAAGAGTACAAACGGAATTAAACTCGTTCAGAGAGCAGGCAAGCTACATAAATGAGCAACACTAGAAGATATGGAATGGTAAGGGTTGTGACAACGCGAGGGCTCACGCCATCCCTGCCGATTCACACTACCAGAATGTATGCACAACCTCATGAAAATGGGCCATCTGTAGTTTTTAAAATATGTTTTAAAGTTTTATTCTTCTTTGTTGTTGTTTTTTGAGAAAGACACAAGGAGGGGAGGAGCAGAGAGAGTAGGAGATACAGAATCCAAAGGGGCTCCAGGTTCTGAGCTGTCAGCTCAGAGCCCAACGCAGGGCTGAAACTCATGAACTGTGAGATCATGACCTGAGCCAAAGTCGAACATTAACCAGCTGAGCCACCCAGGAGCCCCAGCAAATCTTTATTTTTACTGAAGCTTTTCTAAATTTCAATGTTTTGTCAATTTAATCTTAATTAAATACTGTAAAGAACAAATAAATCTTATTTGTAAAACAAAATCAGTTTTCAGCATCTGATTTTGGTAATATACCCACTTCAATATGATTATTGTCATGTTCTATGATCTGCTTATATTACAAATAATAGAAGGGAAGATGAAAAATTTTCTTATTATTTTAAGTATTGGCTGCTTAACATCAAAGGATGCAAGGACAGTCAATATGACATAATGGAAATAAAAAATAATAAGGTTCTATTATAAATACTTGTTACAATAGTGATAATATAATTGATTTGCTTTGATGTTCACTTTCCATACCTGAAAATGAAAACATTTGATCAGAAGATATTTAAGATCTATTTAAATTCTCAAGTTTAAGGTGAAAGATTAAGCATTGAAATTGTGTCTCAAAGTTCAAATCTTTATACTATTAACCACTTAGAATCACTTAATAGGCTTTCTCTGAGGGATAACTAAGAAACTCTCCTTAAAGTCAATTAATATGTATTATTTATCTTTATGTTTTTGGAATCAAATATTGGCCTTGTGAAAAAGCGGTATTTCCACATTGTTAAAAATGTTAAAAATATTTAATTCAGTAAGGTTTAAAGTTAAATTTTGCACTTGTCTAAAAAATATCAATGTAGAATTCAGGATGTTATTTATATCTCTCTGCATGCATAGTTCTAAGTAAAGATATATGAGTAAAATATGTAGCAAGAGAAAGAATATTCTACAGAGGACATTAACTTTCCCACCAAAATTTTACTCATATTCATCTTGACAGTATTATATCATGTAAGGCATTTAATACCTGAGTGAAAATATAGAACTAAAAATAATTCTTGACTATTTTTCCTAATATTAAAAATAATAACTCCTAAAACAAACAAAAATATCTCTTGCTTTTTATAGTAAAGAAAAACTGTGTATATCTAGATCTATATTTAAGTATAACAGTCCTGTATTTCAATGAGGAAAATTTTTATCCTTGAGTATGTATCCTACCAAAAATGGTATAATGATTAATGATAGAAAATGCCAGATGAATGGATATCATAAAAGCTGCCAAAACTTTGATTCTTTTGCCACTTACATTTTATCTTTCATATTCTCTTGATGTAGTTCTACATTATTAATGCAGAAACTTGTTTTTGCATTCATGAATAATTTAGGATGCACAAGATGGCTGATAGAAGGTTGAGAAAGGAAAGATGCCAGCACAGAGTTGTACAAAGCTTAAAAACAAATGTTACTCTTAACAATGTGTTCCACATGTTCAATCAGTCATCTTGTAAATTTTGGTGCCAACTCTGTGATTGAGTGAAAAGATCTCTCTCTGGCTTCACTACCTAGAAGGATATACATTTTGTTTTTCATTTTGGAATTTTCCTCTCATGCAAATTAACTTCTACAATACAGTGAATAGCACATAACTATATTAGGAATGATTCTTATGGACAAGGCTGATTTACTATATTTACTATATTACTATATGATAACAATTTACTATATTACAAAAGTGTTTTCTTATCAAGTTTTATGTTGCTGATAAATGTTACATGAAGATGATGTATGTGAGAAATGTATGCTGACATTCTTTAGTATATGTGTAAGTCTTAATGTGTTTAGTCTAGATTAAATAGTTGATGGCTAAGTATTATGTATGGCTCAGACAAAGGTGGATAAAACCATCAATCTCTTTCACACATACACAAAAAACATGCTCTTTTATGTTGCCCATATAAAGGAGGATATGACTAAAACAGGCTTTGTATCAATTTTAATTATTTAATTAGTATAATGTTAATTAAAACATGTCATAAAAACTTCTGATTCTTGTAACAGTGGGTTAGTGCGAAAGACCAAATTCTCTAAAGAGGATACCAAAAACTTGTGAATAAAATAAAATAACAATAATAAATAATTGCAATATGAACCTCAAAGTGTTAACATAATAAGGGGTTAATGGGTCATGGTTTAGAAGACGACAAGAAGCTACTTGAAGTAATTTTTGTATTGAAAGGCATTTTTCAATTCAGAAAATACCCACATAGAAAACTGAGCTTCAGAGGGAGGCAAACCATGAGAGACTCTTGAATACTGAGAACAAACTGAGGGCTGATGGGGAAGGGGGAGAGGGGTAGGGATTTGATGGGCCTGGAGGAGGACACTTGTTGGGATGAGCACTGGTGTTATATGGAAACCAACTTGACAGTAAACTACAAAAGAAAAAAGAAACTGAGCTTCAGGTTTTACAGTAGAGAGAAATGGGAACGTAAGTGTGCAGAGCCTGCTTAGCTAAAGAGTAGAGTCTAATCGATTTCTCTTAATCGGAGATCCCTTAAGGCTACTCCTTCAGACTGAGGGTGAAACAGAGGTAAAACTACACCCTTGGGAACCTTCAGCCTGTTCTACCTCAGGCCTAGAGTTTGGATTAAATTGTCCTTGTCTCTTAGTGCCCCCTGCCCTTCAAGTAGGTGGGACAGAGTTAAAGAAAGTATATTCTAAGATGGTTAATATCATCCTAGGTCTAAAATTCTTACTACATATAAACTTTTAAATTCTATGTCAAGCATATACTCAATAGAAGCCAGGCACATAAGATTTTAAATACCATGCCTTAGAAACACAGAGATAATAGACAATAGAACAGATTCAAAAAGATATGAGATTTTAAAATGAGCAGGTACTGACCTAATAAATACAAATAAAAGACAAGATTGAAAATATCTCTGATAAAAAGACATTATAACATCACATATTAGATTTTTAAAAGAACTGAAGAGGATCTCCAGTACTAAAACATTCAATAACAAAAACCGAATACTGGACTTAGTTTGTGCTTGTGATAACAGATTAGCTGTAACTGAATAGAGAAAATGAACTACTTTGAAGTTAGAATAAAATTTCCAAAATGTTACCTGGGTTAATAAAAAAGATATCAAATACAGAGGAGGAAGTAAAATACATGAAATAAGAATATATCATATATGTTTAATCTGAGTCCCAGTAACAGAAGAAAGAGAATAGCAAAAAGCGATATTTAAAAAATTAATGAATGAGGTTTTTTCAAAAGGATTAAAAATACCAATCAGAAAATTCTACAATCCCACAGAATCATAAGCAGAATAAATAAAAAGAAATCACCAGTAGATAGTAGTGATGGTGAAGCTGCCGAAACCAAAAAGTGCAGGAAATATTAAGGAGTGCCAGATAAAATGTAAGACTTCCATTAAAGGAGTGAAAGACTATAACAATTTTCAAAAAATCAAATTGTCTGCTTAAGAAAATGAAATCACCAACGCACCAGAGAAAATTGACTGTATTCTATTTTTCTATAATCCACATGCAGAAAATAAAAGACACAGAAAGTCATGGTCAATTGTGTGTCAATAAATCTGTTCATTATGATCAATCTGAACAATTTCTAGGAAAAATACAAATTACTAAGCCTAAACCAATAATAATTACAACATATTTACTCTTCCTTCTTTTCATGTCTTCCTGTTCTTCTATCCTTTCATCTAAAGAATGTGGTACAATGTTCTATTTTTAGCAGCCCTTTTAGTTAAAGAATTATAATGATAAATTCTTTCAAGTTTCATCTAAACATGTGTACATTTAACCTGCATTTTGAAAGATAATTTCATTGAATATAGCATTCTAGGTTGGCAAATATTATTGTGGTTTTGTTTATATTCAAAGATGTAAAATAATACCTCTTCATCCTTTTGTTGTTTTGCTGAAAATATCAGCTTTCTTGTTGTTTCTCTGGAAAAATAATGATCTTTTAACTAGAGATACTTCTTTTGGTAACTACTCATGCTTACTATAAATATTTACTTATGTATAACAGGGTGGTAACTTTGAATATTATTTCAAATTATTTACACTCATTTTTAGTAAAATCAAATAACCATGCTCTTCAGCATTTTTAGGCTTTTCAGTGCCTCCAACTATGATTGGAATGATTTTTTTCACTGCACTGGTAGTATGCTTTACCATATGACTTGCTTTGTTCTACTGAATGTGGGCAGACGCCAACTATGCCAGGGTTAGCCAAGGACAATGATATGTTTTTTGAAAGACATTGCAAGAAAAAAAATAAAACATATGCATACATGCTGCCCATATAAATAAAAATATAGACATAAAGATATAGATACATGAATACACATATGCAAAAGAATCTATAAACTAGGTGTAATTATTTTATTTATAAATTACATATTTTAATTTGTTTTAATTCTCAACTTAGTTAACATACAGTGTAGACTTTGCTTCAGGAGTAGAACACAGTGATTCATCTCATACATATGAAACCCAGGGTTTATTTCAAACAATGCCTTCCTTAATGCCCATCATCCATTTTACCCATGCCCAGGCCCCCATCAGCCCTCAGTTTGTTCTCTCTATTTAAGAGTCTCCTATGGCTTGCCTCCCTCTCTGTTTTAATCTTATTTTTCTTTCCCTTCCCCTATGTTCATTTGTTAGGTTTTATCAAATTCCACATATGAGTGAAATCATATGATATCTGTATTTCTCTGACTGACTTATTTCACTAAGCATAGTAACCTCTAGTTCCATCCACATTGTTGCAAATGGCAAGAGCACAAAGAAAAATGGAGAATGATGAATGAACTCATGTTTATATCAGAATATAATAGACTAAATGGTACTGGTCATGGTGTAGCTTAAAAATTTTTAGTACTCTTCATTTAGATGTGATCATTTCTAACATAAATATGTGAATTTAATTCAGGATTTCTTTTATAGACTTCTGTGAGATCAGTTATGGTTTCCAGTGGACTAATATGATCATCACTCATTCTCTGACAAGTTTCGACAGCATTAACTCTAAATTTTGACCTACTTCATGTTTCTCAATCCTCTCAATCCTTCTCCCTTTTTCACTATGAAATCCCCATGAATGATTCTATCCAAATGACTCTGCTTTTTCAGTAAATTCTAAATATATATTCAATTCATATAAGATGTTATAGGCAAATACCAATCAACCAAAAATCTGCTTCAACAACAACAACAACAACAACAAAAGCTTTACAGAGTATCACCCTCTGCCTCAGGGCTCCAAGAAAAGCCCCCTCTTCTCCTAGCCAGTTGCAGATACCTAACTCTTATGGTAAGCCATTAGAAATTTAATTTTGGTTTTCCAAGATATGTCTTGTTGAAATAATGGTTAACAATTTTGATATAACACTTGAACCACTTCTAGTATGTGAAAATTGATTTCAAAACTGTTACCTGTTCAACATCATGCTCTTCTACACATTCTAAAATTATGTTTTTGTCCTAATATTTCAGTGACAAAATATTGAGTTCCTATATTACTATTAATCTCCTTAGGAGTGTTCCTAATGTAAAAGCACTTAAAACCAAAAATGGCATAGTGATTGAGAGTAAAGAGAAGTCACATGTAATATATTTGGTGATTCTTGAGTCAAAATTAAATGTTAAATTAAATTAAGTTGATTATGATAAATTGATAACATTAAAACAGGAGGACGTGTTGTAGAATGCTGTAAAGTTAATGAATGATCTTAAGGCAATTAATTTGAGATAAAGTAACAGTGTGGTCCTTAAAAATGACATAAGTGATTATTTTACAAAAAAAGAAGTCAATGTAGATATGTAGAGAAGTATTACATCTTTCTTTAGCCATAAATGCCATTTTATGTGTTATAAAATTGTTTTTCCTGGAATTTTCTTTTTGTAACCTTTTATTTTGATATGAATTCAAGTTTATAGGAATGTGAGAATATTGTAAGAATATTCTGTATATCTTTTAACTATGTATAGCAATAAATTCCATTTCTCCAGCTATTTGTCTTATTAATCCTCTATCTGCTCTCAGTCTCTCATTGTAGTTATGATCTTAATTTCCCTAAAGATTATTAATATTTCACATCTTTTCAAGTGCTTAGTTGCAATAGAATTGTCTTCTTTGAAAATGAATTTTTTCAAAAAGTTTTCACCTGTTATTTATCAGGTTACTTGTCTTCTAACCATTGGGTTTTCATATGTCTATATATTCTTGATACAAGCTCTATCTAATATGCAATTTGCCAATATTTTCCCCTAGTCTGTTTCTTGTCTTTTCATTCTTCAATTAGTGTCTTTGCAGTAACATTTTCTTCTATTTAATATCAATGGCATATTGTTTTGGGCATGATATCTTAGAAATCTTTTCCTAATACAAGGAAAGTTTTTTCTATGTTTTCCTCTATTTCCTCTATTATTTGTTAATGTTTTAGGCTTTTTTCATCATCAATTTGCTGCATATCATTAAAGGATATAGACAAAATATTTTCAATATATAATTGGACTAATAATGTAGTACTGACTGATACTTATTTCAGAAAAATGTGCAGCATGAATTTAATGAAGTTAATATATGTAAAACTTTTAGAAAGGAGTCTGGTTCATAATTGGCACGAAGTATGCTATGCAATTAAACCTGTTAATATGCTAAATTGCTTTACTAAAACTGTGAGGCATGGTATGTATGTAATGAGACATATTAATGAGACTGTGAACACATATCAACATGTAATAATCACTATTCAAGTTTGTTTTATATTATTAGCCTTCTTTCAAATTTATAAATTTTGGTTCCTTAATGGGATTGGCATTTATGAATCTTTTAACAAATGGAATGCTCATAGCAGAAAAACAACTGGCTAATTTAGTAACACAGAAAAATGAATAGTAAAATCACTGGTACCAGAGCAAAAGGGGCAAACTGTTCATTATCAATCATTATAAAAAATTTATGTTACGAGTACTATCTAATGTTCTCAGTAGTTATATATTTGGTTAATTACAATATTTACAGTTTCTATATTTCCTACCTGGATATTATTTAAAAATTATTAATGTTTATTTTTGAGAGAGAGAAAAACAGAGCATGAGCACAGGAGGGGCAGAGAAAGAATGGGAGACATAGAAACCAAAGCAGGTTCCAGGGTCTGTCAGCACAGAGTCTGACATGGGACTCAATCCATGAACCGAGAAATCATGACCTAAGCCAAAGTCAACCGACTGAACCACTCAGGCATCCCTGGATTTTATTTAATAGTTGATTATACTTTGCTATAAAAATATGCTCTTAAGAATTAATAACTTGAGGTTCTGAAAAATTGAATATTTTAAAATTAAAGTGATGCTAAAACTGCCTTAAGCTAGAAAGAGATTGATTTGTAACATTATATTTAAATTGTCAATATTTTATCATGTATTCACTCCATTCATATCAGAATGAACAATATTAAAAAAAGAAATGCACTTAGCCATTAAGATCTTTTATGTGATTTTCAAAAGCAATTATTTTAATTAGGTCTTTTAAACTATAAGGAAGCCTAGTGTGGCATGCTCTGTTGAAGTTAAATGGCCAAGTGAAAATTTTATTTACTCAGAGCAACACTTTCAATGGGAGTATATATGTGTGTGTTTTTATGTTTTTAATATAGATTTTGAAGTATTTTCTAATAAGTGTGAATGCAAAATCAACTACCACTGACACAAATGTGGAATTAATATTTGCTCATTCTATATTTGGTTTCCATTATAGTCCATTATATTTCTCAATTTTACCCTGTTTAAATTATTTACTTATTATACAATAATTCTCATGATAATCACAAATACCCAAATATGAGTCACACATTATTTATGAGAAAATAATGCATAATTATAATGACTTTTCAATGTATACACATACACACACACAGAACCCTAATGACCAATAGATACCTCTACATGAAAATACAGGAAAAATTATCTTTTAGGCCAAGGAGTTTTAAACATGTGTGTTTTTTAACAAAAATAAATTTCATTTCTTATTTTGGATCTTTGAAAAAAAATCAGTGAGGACTTTAGAAAAATGTGAAAAGAATCTATATGTGAAATTACAGGACTGTATTAATGTCAGCTTTTGGATTTTGATAATTGTTCTCCAGTTTCATAATATATTTTTGCTTTTAAAGTATATTTATTGCAGTGTTTACATAGTTTATATATAAAAACATATGTATACACATATATCAATATTAGTGATAAAGAACGAGGAAAGGGAAAAAGAAGCAGAAAAATTATAATTAATCAAGTAAATATACATCATCTGGGGAATCTGTGTGTAATACTTATTCAGAAATTATTTCTGTAACTTTTAAAATATGAATTTTTCACAATAAAATATTTGGTAGTTGAGACTATAATAAATTCAGTGCTATAATTTCAGAAGAATATAAGTATATCATGTTATTATAAATTAAACAGTAATGAACTTACAAATGAACCTACAAATCTTCCTCATAAGGTTCCACTGCAATGCAAGAAACCAAATCAATATCCTGGCAAATGAAAAGTGACATATATATCCCACATTCAATGAAGATTTTAAGCAATTAAGTTCTCTTTTATAACTTTCATATGCTCAATCCCCTAACTAACCTTTTCTCTATCTCTAGTGTTAGCTGATTTTAGATTGATGTATCATTTGATGTGCTTACCCTATACCAAAAGTGCTCTGACAAATTATTTACAAATGTCAATGTTCCAATTTAAATCAGGAGATGTTTTAATTTAAGTCAGATTTACTTTTCATTTAGTTTCCCTTGTGTTTCTAAATTCTTACCAAGGATCAGATTAAAAGTTTTAAATTTAAAAAAAAGCAAACTATAAGATACTGATTAAACTAATTAAGTGGTCTATTGAAAGCACATCATCCATAATTAGCTACATCAATTTAATTTAATCCATTTAGTATTTTCCTATTTATGTTTTTCTATGCTTGTTCAAATAGGACACTTAGCTAAAAACAGTAAAAAGCCTTAGGTAGCTATGTAAAAAAGAAACATGAAGTCCAGAATTAACTGATACTTGATTTGTATCCCAATCCATGATAATATTTAGTATAGGGGCAAGAAATAACTTTACCATTAAGAAGGGAGAGTAATTCTATATTTTCTACTGATTTATTTTGTAAGAGATTAGCCTATTTGCCACATTTTCCCTGGTAGATTACCCTGCCCTCAAAATCCCTAACATCAGACCAACAAGTATTCTTGGGAGAAATTAACCATGATATCATCACTCTGAGGAAAGACTTCTTTCTCTGAAATCTTAATTTATTGTTACTTCCATAACTCTCAAATGTAATTAAAATTGTGATTTTTGGGGTAATTTATTGGCTATTTTTGTGTAACAAGAGGCCTTGTTTCTGCCTGCTGTATCCTTTACAGAGATAAATCTAAGTACATTTAACGTATATTTGAATTAACCTCATTTGATCTCTTTGCTATTATCATTATTCTCTGCTCTTTTGCTGAATTTTATCCAGGCTCATCATGTCCTTGGTATTTATGTTTCACTTTACAATTATTTCAGTGCTTAATATAAAATCACCATTTGCATTTTAATGAAAGGCAAATATACTTTTCCCAGGAAACGCAAAGACCTTGGAACAATTCAACGGCATATAGGTCTCTTTTGAATTATATGTTTATCATGTATATTGGAGCACCTGGTTGGCCCAGTCGGTTGAGTGTCTGACTTTGGCTCAGGTCCTGATTTCTCCATATGAATTTGAGCCCCACACTGGACTCTGTGCGGACAGGTCGGAGCCTGGAGCCTGCTTCAGATTCTGTGTCTCCCTTTCTCTCTGCTCTGCCCTATTCATGCTCTCTCTCTGTCTCTCAAAAATGAATAAAAAAGTTATTTTTGTATGTTAAATTCACCAGACATTGTTACCCCAATACCGTCAATATTCGTTTACATTTACTCAAATATGTGGCTCACTTTGCCATTGAAAACATCTGTATCTGCTTTCTATATACTGTCCTCCTATACCATCACACTTGACTCTAAACTATCTCATCCTAGTTACCGAAAATGATCAAGGACTCATTAAATAGACCTCTCATACCAAAATTCTAACTATTTACTAGCTATTTACTCTTATACTTAGAGTTCCTAGGCCATAATTGTCTCATCTATGTAGTGAATATTGTAAAAGGGTATGTACCATATTTCTTATTCTAATAAATAAATTAACATATTTAATGTGCTTAGAATAGCACCTGCACATATTTGGTATTATATTTGTGTTATTATTACCACCTCTAACGAAATAGTTCCTAACGACAACAATACTAAACAAGATATCCACTTATCCATTTTCATCTTTTTGTCAGCATTTAATGCTATGGTTGCTGCATCATTTTGGATACACATTTTTAAGCTTTTCTGACTCATTTTCTCTTCCTCTTGGATTGTTACTTCCATATTTCCTTACAAAATTATTGTCTTATTTCCCAACACTGATTGAATTCCTAAGGATTCTGTTTTTGTCTTTTTTCTTACTATAATGTGAGAAATACATTTGCCTAAGCAATCAAATTTATGTGTACATGTTTAATTCCTGTCTATAGACAAATATTTCCCTAATTTATATATATATGTGTATGTGTATATATATATATATATATATATTTCCCAGCTATCTTACTTCTATGTCAGGCATATATATCCAATAACTATCTGGCTTCTCTCCTTTGAAATCTCAAAAGCATAACAAATATCCAGAGTCCTCTTCCCACAAAAATAAACTTAATTTTCTTTTCGGGTATCTTAGCAACAACATAATCAACAATCCAGTTATGTGATGACAACAATTTGATGACATCTGTAACTTACCTTCATTCTCTGTATCTAATTGGTCACCAGGTATTCTCAATAGAAACTTCTGATTATATCTAAAACAATACAGGTTTCTCAGGATCTCTGAATATTTTCTTATCCCAATAGAAATCTATATTCTTCATACCAATTTACAGTGATGGCCTCTAGATATTATTTGTTGTCTTTCTGGCATGCCACCAATCTAGTGTCTACACAGAGGCAAAGTCATTCATTTAAATATCAACATAACTCCTATAATTAATATTTTAAACTATTTCTTATGGCCCTGTTAACAAATAATAAGTTTTAAAAATTTTAATATGCCTTTATATTTTGGTACCCAACTCTGCCCATCTGTACCTTGAAACAAGCACACATCTTTGGTCTCATCATTACTACTATATTACCCATAAAATTCCTATAGGCTGCCATGTTCTTTCCTATCATAGAGTCCTTGCACATGCTGCTCTGTTCTGTGTGGAAATCTCTTCTTTTGCCAAATTTGAGGAATCTAATACATAAGGTTGACCTTATTTCACTTCATTAGCAAAGGCTTTCCATATATACTTGACTGGATCACATTATCTAACTGGAAAACTTCCTGTTACACATATCTATCTCCTTGTAGCACATGTCACAATTGAATTGTACATGGCTGCTTATTTTCATATTATTCTGTGTATTTCATGGACATCTGTTTTAACCATATTTGGGTCTTCGCTTCCTAGTACTAAAAAGGCTTTTGAGGTTTATTGGATACTGAGTATGTATTTTTAGATCAATTAAGAAGTCTAGATTGAGATTCATCAAGTTATAAGTGAGAGAGAAGACAGGGGTTCAATATATCACCACAGAGCAGACTGACAATCAATAAACTATTGGAAGAAGATGGGTTCAAAAGGATATTTGATAGGAATGGACAGGCAAAAATTGTAAAAAGATGGAGTGGTTACCTCAATAAAGTAGAAGATAAAAAATCAATAAGTACAATATTCAGTGATACCAAGAAATCAAGAGATGCACAGAACATTTTTAATGGAATTGACAATGCAAAAATAATTTGCTATCTTTTTAAAAAATAATTGTCTATCTAAATCAGAGCATTGTGCGATCCTATTTCACAAATAACAATGTATAAGTTTGATTATGAAGAAGGAAATTATAAGGGAAATATAGACTCCTATTAAATAAAATTATCAGAGTGAAGATCATATGAGAGATAAATGAAGAGGAGAATTTTACTATTGTTATTTAAGATGTTCTATTTTTATATTAAATCAAATAAATATTGCTAAAGATGAGGCTGAAGTTAATGGAAGAGGAGCAATGCTAAATGCCTAGAACATAAGGACAGAAGAGAAATCACAGGCTAAACACAAGTAAGGTACATATGTGTGACAACAAAAGCAAGTACTTTTTAGAAACAAAAACAATAAAAGTTATATGATGGTGGAATTAGGTAGTTGAAAATTAAAATCGAATTGTATACCAAGATAAGGGATTGAGGGAGTTTTGCTTATCATTCTTGATTTTATGTATATTATCAAACTTTCCTACTGAAAATGAAAACAGAATGATCTGCGAATATGCTCCTGAGGTTGGGACTGTAAAATTAATTTAAACATTTGGATTAGCAGATGAGGAGGATTTTTGGCACAAGTTAAATGGAGACAAAGTCTTCACTGACTACTGAGGAGTACTCAAAAAAAGTAAGACTTTATCAATTTATAGTGTCGCATCTATACCTATTTCATCTCTATCTATATACATATACATCTTCAATTTTTTTGTGAATGTATTTATTTATACATCTACTTACTCTCAATTTATACTTATCTGTGGTTACACTAAGTATAATGTTTATAAGAATTGAAGGCCATATTTTACTTGATCCAAAGCTGAAGTGTCTTATGGTGGAGAAAATAAGTCTATAACAGTAAAAAGAAAGAGGATAATGGAGGGTGAGTGCAATCAAAGGTAATCAAAGTGGGAGAATAGTTAATCTGCTGTGCGTGTAGGGCCTGGCCTTCCCCACCCTCCTTGACAGCTTGGATTCTTCTTTTCTCCAGCATGCTCTTTTATTCACCCCTGTCGCTTTTCTCTGTCTTCACTATACCATTCCCGCTGAAAGAGAAAGAGAACAAGAAAAAGAGAGGGAAATCATAGAAAGAAAAAGAGAGGAGAAAGAAAAAGAGGGAGAATTGAGAGATGAATAACCTATTTTGAGGAAATATACAAACATTAAGTACCAGAAATTCTTACATGTTGAAGGTTTAATATGTTAAATAATTAAAAGTAAAGTCCTGAATTCAAGTGCAACTGTGATCATATAACCCTGTACTGAGAAAATATAGGAATAATAAGCAAGAATTAAAACCCTGAATTAATGTAGTTAGAAAACTAGTCAAAGGGTTGTAAAATAGTTATAGTAAACTAACAGAAGTGATATTTTGCAATTATCTAAAATCATAAAATGTGTTAAGTACTGTAGCACATCCTAGAGCTAAAGCTCTGAAAAGTATATAATTTTCTTATTTGTTTTTTATTTCCTTTTTCTTTAAAATGGTATATAATCTTCAAGAGGAGTTAGTCAAAAATATTCATATTGAAATAATTGGAAGTATTTTGATGATTTGGAAAAATAGAGATTATTGAGAATGACAGTCTCTGAAAATTATTGCTTAATACAGATTTTTGTGAGTGGACAGGAAGTACAAAAGGAAAGGTAAATTAAGAAAATAAGAGAAGGAGAAAGAGAAAAAAATGTATATCTAAGAAAAATAACAAATGATCATAATTGAAATATGCAAAATAATAGTTTTGTATTCAATTACTTATAAATGAGACACACTGATGTGTATATATTGTCTATGCCATCTGTTTACAAATATTTAATATCCAATGCCAGCTGTCTGGACGTTGCTAGTGGAGGGGTCTGGCTATAGTGAAAAGTAATAATGAAGAATGTAAAATAGATAGTCCTTGGAAGGAAGAGATTAAGAGAATACATTTCTCCTGTCATCTGCAATTCCATGTTGAACTCTTCATATCATTTTAAATATCCATTCAGATGTATTCACTTGACCAGCTGTTTTAAACTTAAAATTGGATTCTGTTATTTCCACCTGTGGAATCCTCCATATCCATTTTTAAGTCTTCTCCTCTGCAATAGGTAACTCTATGGGTCAGACATGATTACTGAAGAGACCTAATATTCCAAAGCTTTTCTTTTATCATTGTGATGAAGGATTGCTCAATATTGATTTTTTCAAAAAATTTTTGTTTAAACTAACCTGTATTTTAAAACCTCATGTCTGGTCTTTGGTCTTGTTTTGTTTTGCTTTGCTTTGTTTAGATAGGTTTGTTTTTGTTTTTGCTGTTATTTAGGGGAGTTGAGTTTGGTTAGTTTTGCTTATGGATACCAAAAAAAGACATGAGTTTAAAGAAATCATTTAAAATCTTGGCATTTTAAGATTATAAAAATGAGTGTATAGTAAAGCAATGTTTTCTAAAATGTTCAACAGGAAAGCTTCCTACTAAGTAAGTATTTTTCATTTCATTAATTTTGCCATGCTAATTTAATCATATGTTTTATTACTATAGAGCATTTATAAGTCCTCCAAATCTACCTTTGTTATATTTCTATATATAGAAAACAGCAAAAATCACAACTATGTGGGGAAATCTTTGTCATATCAGATAACTTGGCTTTCATAAAACTCAAGAAATGTAAGAGTAAGAAAAAGACAATGAAATATAAAGTAAAATAAAATAACAACAATCATTGTCTATAAGTGACAACAAAGACAGACATATGGATCATGATAAAACTAAGATAAAAAGGTCTTTATGCAGATACAGGGAAAGTGATGTCTATCACCATTTAATTGTAATGGTTTTTAAAGCAATTGAGCTACCAAGTTATTCCACTCTTACTTAAAATAATATAAAATAATTGGCTTAGTTCCATGGAATTTCAAAGTATTATACTGTATTCACATTATGATGTCTTAATGAATAGAATACTGAGAATGAGGAAACGATATGCCCCTTTACTCAAATTGATTGGCAATAATTCATGAAGAATCACTAAAAATGAAATTTCAAGTCACATTTTATAGTAAATAAAATAATCTATATTGACATGAGAGGAAATTGCTATACTAGTCATATGCTTAATACTTAAAAGTGCAATTTTTTTCTGTAAGCCTTTAATAAAAAACCAGGAACAAATATATATGAAATATTTTCTGGGCTAGAGAAATCAACAGATTTGTCCTCAAGGACATTTCTATCTAATTATATAGTCAAGATATACACCAATATTATCTCTAAGGAGTATAGGATTCTAGGAGAAGGTGGAAGAAATGTCACAGGGAAATATGGGTAGAGTTTATCATTGATAAATTATAATGATATTTTTATGCAACCTTTAAATGACATGAGGTATAAACACTGGTGGAGACGTATTGGGAAGGTTTAATGGAACAAGTGGGATTTGTTTGTGAGCTCTTAACACAGGAGACTCTTTGTGAGTTGGAAGATGTGTTTGGATATATGAGAAAGCCTGAGGAAAAAGCTCCAAGATAGAAAAGTTCACATTGTAGTCCAAGTTATTAAATAAATCTGCTGCTTAGTGTTAAAGAAGTAGTGTATAATGGACCTGGATATTTAGTTTATGCTTTCCTTTGAGTAGCATGTTAATCATTCTCTAGACTTTCTATATATCTTCCTGGATATATATGTTGATCCTACAGTGTCACAAAATTCAGCTATGCCAGCATTGCACTCCTTTTCCTAAAGTATCCTGTTCAATATTATATGATGTGAAAGATAATAAAATCCAACTATACATTAATTTATTCATTAATTTGATATTTATGAGCTGCCATTTTGATAGATACTGTAAGTACACAATGTGTGACTCAATAAATTAGAAGGGTTTTCATATTAGAGTAGGAATGCAAGGGAATAGTATATTAACTCTGAATCAATGAAGGTCTCAGAGATGTGTTCCCCCATCACCTGTTTTCAAAGTATATATTTACCATCCAATAGATATTGTTAAGAATACATTCACAGCATTGGTAGCAGTCACTGAAAACAGGAAGAAGATTAGAGAATGTCCTCAAAGATAACTGCACTACTTTGAGGTTCAGTGTCATTGAGTAAAGGGAGTTTTAAGGTAAGAGGATTCGTTTTAAAAATAATTTACTTCACTTATGCCTTATTTTAATGACAATGAAACAGAGATATGAAATTCCTTATTCAGACCTAAAAAAAATGAGTGATATATATGGTGTCTAATAATGTTATCTGTACTTCATTTTGAAAATGTTTAGATTAGCATAAATACATGCAAATATAACAGCTATCTACTTAATAGCTTAGTTAGCTTGTATATTGAAGTTTGGGAAAATAAAAAGGTCTAACCTTGAAAAATAATTTTAGAATTAATTTGGATATAGACAAAATCAGTGAGAGGCAGGTCAAAATATGGACTTTATTTTCTGATCAACCTGATTGTAAAAATTTTCTTCATACTTTAGTATATTTAGTTTCCTTATTTTTTTATAATAGTTTATTGTCAAATTGGTTTCCATATAACACCCAGTGCTTCTCCTACAAGTGCACCCCTCCATGACCATCACCCTGTTCCCCCCTCCGTCTCCCCTTTCTGCCCTCAGTTCGTTTTCAGTATTCAATAGTCTCATGATTTGTGTCCCTCTCTCTCTCCAATTCTCTTTCCCCCCTCCCCTCCCTATGGTCCTCTGTTAGGTTTCTCCTGCTAGACCTGTGAGTGCAAACTTATGGTATCTGTCCATCTCTGCCTGACTTACTTCACTTAGCATGACACCCTCGAGGTCCATCCACTTTGCTACAAATGGCCATATTTCATTCTTTCCCATTGCCATGTCATTCTCCATTGTGTATATAGACCACATCTTCTTGATCCATTCATTAGGTGATGCACATTTAGGCTCTTTCCATGATTTGGATATTGTAGAAAGTGCCACTATGAACATTGGGGTACATGTGCTCCTATGCATCATTCCTTATTTTTAAAGCAGACATAGATTTACCCACTCTGATACATACAGAACTACAACACTGCTGCTCGATTCTACAGGAACAAGCAAGCCCCTTCAAATGTGGACACAGACCCACAAAAGGCAGACAACCTAAAAGAAGATCCAAAAGTGTTGTGATGTAGCTACCTAATTCCATACCCCAAATCCACTCATATAATTCATTCTGTGCCACTAGGGAGAAAGGTGTGAGACAGTAAGACATGAGATCAGTGGGGGTAAATCTAGTATATGTTCCTCCGGGTGAGAATGTGGGTTTGGAACCATTGTTTTCTTTCACATTAAACAAATAAAATTTAAAAAGAACAGTAATGGACACCAGGATGGCTCAGTCCATTAAGCATCTGATTCTTGATTTTGGCTCAGGACATGATCTCACAGTTGTGAGAATCAAGCCCCATATCTGAACTGAGTGCGTAGCCTGCTTAAGAGTCTCTCCCTGACCCTTCCCCGCATGTATGTGCACACATGCTCTCTCTCAAAAACAAAAATTAAAAAAAAACAGTAAAAATTAAAGCAGAATATAAGAAAATTATTTACAACTGGGCCTTTGCACATGCTAGTGTTTCTCTCCAAGATTCTATGACCCTATCTCTTTTCACTTGACAGATAGACAAACATCATTTACTAAAGGGAAGATTTCCTAGACAACTGCCCCCCCCCCCGCATACAAACACACTTAAAACCTAGTGTGGGTCTCCTTTTCTCTCTTTTGTACATCATAAGCATTTGACTGAACAAAGGTCACAGTTGGTATATATATGTACATTAATGTTTCTTTATATTTATTTATTTATTTATTTGAGGAGGGGGCAGGTATGGGATGGGCAAAGAAAGCGGGAGAGAGAAATCCCAAGTAGGCTCTGTACAGGCAACACAGTTCGAATCCACCACCTGGGAGATCATAACCTGAGCTGAAACCAAGAGTCTGACGCTTAACCGATTGAGCCACCCAGGCACCCCTGTGTACATAGTGGGTTTTTAAAATCAATGCTTCTCTAAGTTGCAGGAAAGAAGAAACTGAGGCTTTTATTTTATACTCATTCAATTACCAAAACTGACAGACTGCCTGACAAAGAGAAATTCTAAAGGAAAAAAATTGTAAAGACATGTTAATGAAACATTCAATAATACAATATTAGGACTCATTTTCCACTAGTGAGGACAACTTATAAATAATTGCAGAATATATTTTATGTGAAAATTGGTCTTTGAAATATTGCCAACTACTCACAATGACAGAAAATATAAATGGCCTTACGATGAAGAAACATAGATGAATCTAAGACATAATGATGAGTGAAAGAAGTCAGATGCAAAAGGCCATATACTATTTCTGTTTATATGAAGTTCAAGAAGAATACAAAATTAATCTATGGTGATTTTGGACAAAATACATATTACTGTGGAAGTAACTGCTGAGAGGGGGCTTAAGGAAATCTGTGACACTAAAAAGTTATTTACTTTAGGTCATACATATGTAAAAATTCAACAAGCCGAACATCTAAATTTTGGATACATATTGCCAATCTGTTAGAACACAATTTTTAAGTTAACTTTAAAGAATGAAAGATTACCTTGGATAAACTTGGGTATTTTCAGTTCCATATGAATTTAGAATCAACTTTTCAGTTTACACAAAACCATCAACTTATAATAGTACTATATTGAATCGAGGAATGATATTTAGGCAGACTTGGCATATTTTATAATATTGCACAGAATTGAGATTTAAAAATGTATAATAATGAGTCTTTTAATCAATACACTTGATGCCTTCCTTTATATTTTCTTCAATTTGGTAAATAGTCTGTTATTTTCTGTCTAGAAATCTTGCATACGTTTTGTTCTTACTTATATTTTTAATGTTTTTGAAGTATTGTAAATGGCTTTCTTTCTAAAAATGATGTTACTTTTGCTTATTGTTGTTGGATATCAGTAAATTTATTTTCATATTAAACCTATGCATTATAAATGCAATTGTTATGTTACTGGATTGTCTAGATAGAAAATTACACCATTTATAAAAAAAATAGTTTATTCTATTTCTTAAAGTTTTAATTTTCTTCTACCTTATTTCATTGCCAACATACTTCATCCCAGTGTTATACTGATGTGGTGATAATGGCAATGCTTTTCTTATTTCCCATTTCAGTGGAAAATATTGGAGAGATGCATGGGTGGCTTAGTCAGTTTAGGGTCCAATTCTTGATTTCCACTCAGGTCGTGATCCCAGAATAGTGACACCCAGCCCCATATTGGGCTCCACACTGAGTGTGGAGCCTGTTTAAGATTCTCTCTCCCTCTGCCCCTCTCCTCTGCTTGCATTCTCTCTCTAATAAAAACTAAGAAAAATAAAATAAAAACCCATATATGCTAGAGAGTTTTATACAGAGTTTTATTAGATTAAGAAAGTTCTTTTCATTTTATAGTTAGACAAGGGTTTTTAATCACATTTGATGCTTTTTTTTTTTGCATTTATTTAAAAATCATAAGAGGCACCTGGATAACTCAATTGGTTACGCTCCTAACTCTTGGCTTTGGCTCAGGCCATGATCCCACTCTGGCCCTCCCCCAGTCATGCTCTCTAAATAAATAAATAAATAAACAAACAAATAAACTTAAAAAAATAATTATAAGATGTGTGTCATGTGCACTGTTTTTTTTGAATGTTAAAATATTCTCATTTTTTGATAAATTCAGCTTGGTCATGAAGATTAATATATATATACAAATTAAATATATATGTATGTGTATATGTACATACATACATATTAGACTGTTATTAGCTGAAAAGAAACAGAATTGTTTTATCTGTCATAATGTTTCTTGCTTTAAAGTCTACCTTTCTCTTGTGGAAAAAAGTTATAGCAGATCTCTTCAGCTAGTATATATATATACTAGATACTTTGTCCTTTTACTTATAAAATTTTGTGTCCATAAAATTTTGTGTCATTTTAATTTATTCCTCTTTTTAAGGTAAAATGTATTTTCTTTTTTTACCTACTCTAGTCAGTCTCAACCATTGATTTCTTAATGGAATTATTTGTTGTGTTTTGTTTTTTAAAAAACACTGTATTTGTTGATTCATTTGGATTTATAAGTCATCTTGCCATTTATGTTCTAGTAGTTTTCTCTTATTTATTCCTTTGCCTCTCCTTTTTGGTCATCTATTAAATTAATCATGTTTGTATTATTTTATATATACCTCATTAACTAGTTAATCCTATACTATTTTGTTATTATTTTAATGACTACCTTAGAGACTTCTACATGCATCCTTGTCATATTGTAACTAAAATTATTATTTTACCACCTACTGGTCAATTCAAGAAATTGAAATGCTACTTCTTATTTATTTCTCTGTCTTTTCTGATGTTGGTGCTTTGTTTTATTCCTCTGTATATTTAAATTTCTCAAGATATTATGGGTATTAGTGTAGACTCTCTATGTTAATTTAAATTAATACATATATTTAACTTTTGTATTTCTACTCATTTATTCTTGCATCAACATGGAATAATTTTCCTTTGAACTAAATTTTTTTTTATGTTTTCCATTGTAATGCTATAAAAGTGACACATTTCTCTAGTTGGCTTTTCTTTAGAAATGTATTTATTTTGCTTTTATTTAAAGAAAATTGTTGTTGGGTTTAAAATTCCAGGTTGGCATTGTTCTTTTTTTCAGCATTTTGATGATATAATATGATAGCTTTCTATTATTTCTGGCTTCTCTTATTTTTACTGGTAAGTCAACTACCATTCTTACATTGATCTTTGCTTTCTGGCTACTTTTAATATTTTGTTTATTTTGGGGCACCTGGGTGGCTCAGTCGGTTGTGCGTCCAACTCTGGGTCAGGTCATGATCTCATGGTTCCTGGGTTCAAGCCCCCCATTGGGCTCTGTTCTGACAGCTAGCTCAGAGCCTGGAGCTTGTCTTCAGATTCTCGCTCTCTGACCCTCCCCTGCTCACACTGTCTCTCTCTCTATCTCAAAAATAAAATAAAACATTAAAAAATTTTTAATGTTTATTTCATCAGTTTTCATATAATGTGCCAGCTGTATTTCTTTTAAATTTGCTGCACTTTGTAAAACTTCCAAAAAATGAATATAAAGCCTTTTTTCAATTTTGGAAAATTTTCACCATTATTTCTTTAAATATTGTCCTATCTATTATCCTGTCTCCTTTGCAGACTCCTTATAAACCTTTCTGAAAATCTCATTATTTTTTATTGAATGCTTGGTTATTTTTGTTTCTAAGGAAAAAAAAAAAACCCTCAGGTACAATTTATGGTTCTGCTGAGGTTATCTTCTTCCAGAAAGAAGTTAATATTGTCTTTGGAACAAGTTTAACTATGGTTGATCATCTTAAACTAGCTCTCATTAGGGCTGTTTTGCTATAGATAAGGACATGTCTATTTCTCATTCACACTTACTGCTCTAAGTTTTAGAAGGGTCCCAAAGAAGAGACGTGATATGTTTAACTAGGCACCTCTAAAATGTGCCTCTTCTCTCTGAGTTTCTATTTCTCCGGGATCTTTATCAGTAACTCAAGGCTTTAACCTTGAAGAACATTTGTTTCATACAATCTAGTCTACCATAACTGAAAGTGGAATTCTTTACAATGATAAAAGAAGGGGAAAAAACTTTCTGAAATTGTCTGAATATAGCAGAGATGAATATTTACATATGTAGCATATTAAATATCACATGCTAATTCATTTTCTTACTTGCAGATCAAAAAAAGGCATAACAGCAGATTCAAATATATGACGTAGGAAAAATACAACACAATGACAATAACAATAAAACATTCAATATAATAATGTCATGCCGATTTTTAAGCTTTATTATTGCCTAGATCTGACTGTGTGTCTCTTTCAACATTTGGTATTATAGACTTGATCATATTTCTGATATTATGTATCATGTTTTGTTTTTTCTATAATATCATCTTTCAGAAAGTTAACTCTTTTATGTATGTTCCCAAAGAACTTCTTTATTGTTTGTTTGTTTTGTTTCTTGTTGTCACTATTTCAAGTGTTTATTTAAATTCTAGTTAATATATAGGGTAATATTTGTTTCAGGTGATAAATTTAGTGATTCATCAGTTATATGCTCATCATCCATTTACCCTACTCCTTGCCCACCTCTCCCCCAGAAACCCACAGTTGGTTCTCTATGGTTAAGAGTCTCTTATGATTTGCCTCCCTATCTCTTTTCCTTTTTTCCTCTTCCTCTATGTCCATCTGTCTTGTTTCTTAAAATCACATATCAGTGAAATCATATGACATTTGTCTTTCTCTGACTGACTTATTTTACTTAGCATAATACACTCTAGCTACATCCACTTGCAAATGGCCAAGATTTCATTTCTTTTGATGACAGAGTAATATTTCACTCCACATAATAAACACACACACCCCTCATCTTTATCCATTCATCGGTTGATGGCAATTTGGGTTCTGCCAATAATACGGCTATTGTTGACACTGCTGCTATAAACATTGGTATGCATGCACCTTTTTGAATCAGTACTTTTGTAGCCTTTGGTTAAATATCTAGTAATGCAATTGTTTGGTCATAGGGTAATTCTATTTTTAACTTTCTGAGGAACCACCATAGTGCATTACAGTGTATTTCTTAACACATGCCTCCGTTAATACATTTATCCAATTGAACAAAATTTTCTCATTGCCATCCTGTTGTTGTTTGTTTTGTTTACCTGCTGGATGATGAATTCTTCTAGAATAAGAATTATCCTTCAGAACAGCAGAGTCTTCTATCACACTGAAAAATCAGGCACTCAGTCTAATTACTGATTATTAAAACAGGGTCCACAGATGACGGTAAAAATAAAGTTCATAGGTAAAATATCGGACCAGGAATTTAAAACTATAATTAATGTGCTAAGAATTCTAATGTAAAAGGTACACAATTTGGTAAAAAAGATAGTGATGCAAGCAGAGAGATGAAAATTCTAATAAAAGGTTCCAAAAGAAATGCTAGAGTTGAAAACAATATAACAAAAAGAAAGAATGCTTATGTCAAAAAAAAAAAACTTCAATGAAAATATGTATCTTAAATAAGAAAAAAACTCCATAGATAGAGAGTGAGCCCATGACCTTGGATAAAAAAAACAAAAAAATTACACTATTTTTACTAATGTCTAAGTGAAATTCAGTTTCTTCTTTAGCTATAAATATAGTTAAGAAATTATATTAGTATTAAAGTATTTGTGATTTTGTTACCATTAAACACTTAAGATGGTTTCATAGAAAATTATGGGGTTTATCTAAAGAAATTTTGATATACGATTTAAAGTCCCTGATTAACATTTTCTTTCATTATCTACTCAAAGTCATGCCTACTGCACCTCTAAACATTTCATTAAATCCAATTATACAGCAAACACTCCCAAAATAAACTTAGATTGTATTGCAGTTTCACTTAACAGTATATAAAATGCTGTGTTGTGACAGGTATCAACTATCCATTAGATACTGAATCAATTTTTCTTAAGCACTACTAACT
>NC_043700.1:144616048-144626048 GCF_006229205.1 Suricata suricatta | reverse complement strand
AAATAAAAGTAGCATTATTTACATGTAAAGTTAAATGTTTTTTTATTCATCATTCATTTGATAAAAATGTAAATATATATCCCTAGTTCAACTCAGTAATTATAAAATATTCAAGATTTCACATCAAATATGAGTAAAATTGTGACTTAAAAATAATACTAAATTACACATATTTTAATCAGACACCAATCCAGTGTAAATTAAATCATACAGAATGTGTAATCTAAAAACGATCATAAAAAAATAAAACTTCAGAAAACAATTTGCTTTCAACTTTAGACTACAAAAAAAAAGGAACAGAAGAAAGAAAAGACAGAAAAGAGGGGGAAGAAAGGGAGACAAAAGTAAAAGCAAAAATCAAGTACAGAATGGAAAAAACACACTAGTATTTTCTTAACTATTTATAATAATTGTAACTTTACTATCTTGAAATTAACTGCTCAAGGCCTGTATTTGTCAAGTCCTTTACAGTAAGACATACTTTGTTTAGAGCCTTTTTCTAGAACAAACTTTCATTTATTAGTGGGTTAATAAGGAGTTATTGTTAGTATTTTCTCTTCCATAGCAGTATTCTTAAGAACTAAGACATAATAGTCCTGACACTTGCTTTAAATGATGATGAAGCTAACTTTATTAAATTTAAAAAAGGAATCAGATTCATGTGTAGAAAATATTTCTCAAAGATATTAGAATTCCAATGCATACTATGCATATATGTGAAGCCAAAGGCTGAATTGTTGCACGTGAAGTTTCTTTTTTCTATTATAATATCTTATCTACAAATTGGATATGGTCATGTGTCACATAAATTCTGAATAAGAAGCTAGAATGTCAATTTTATCAAAGTTCCATCTGATTATAATTCAGAATAGCTTTAAGCAGAGGCCTTTGGGGGCCCTGATTTCACTAATAGAGATATGGATAAATTATAAGGTTGCTTGCTGCAGAACCCGTGACTTATACAGTCACTTTTGTAACAGAAGCACTAGAATAGAAATGAGATTTCACAACAATTTTTTTTAGTAGATCAAGGTTATTACATTGTGTGATGAAATTCATGTAAAATTAACAATCAAATATATTTGTTAAATAATTGTAAAGTTTAAAAAAAATCCCATCCTTCTCACAGACATGATGGCCCATGTAACATAATCATAACTAATTACTTGCAAACATGCCCAAATCCATTGTTACTGTCTTACCCCATAAGTGAATATCCTTAGGGCTGAGCTAGGAAACTGAGAGGGTTTAAGCTTCCCAAAGAATAAAGAGGAAAACCACACAGTAAAGACAGTTTGTGTCTTTCTTATCTATTCTGACCAAAAGTGTAAATGTAAGGCCTATAGGAGACTCCAATAACATGAGAATGAAATTGTACGCTAATGACTGAAGGACCTAGTTCTTTGACAATATTGACCTGGAATACTAGATTTGAACTCTTAGCCTTTAACATCTTATCCCTTATTATAAATAAACTCATTATCTGGTTTTAAAATTTTTTACTGTTTATTTATTTTTGGGGGGGGGGAAGGGCAGAAAGAGAGAGAAACAGAATCCAAAGTAGGCTCCAATTTCTGAGCTGTCAGCACAAAGCCAGACAAGGGGCTTGAATTCACAAACCGCGATATCATGACATGAGCTGAAATGGAACACTTAACCAACAAAGCCACCCAGGCGCCCCCCCCCACAGTTATCGGCTTTTAATTATCCTGGATTAGATTTCTAACATATAATTTAAAGATTCATTTATTACTCTATTGTATAATAGATCTCATAAACCTTCATAGAAATCTTCTGAATTCCATAAGCATGTATATTAAAATACCTTTAATATCAAATAATTATATTTATTGTAATCATGCTATACTTAAGTCCAAATTATATAAAATAAAAATAATATTGTTAGTAAAGACTTTATAATTAAAGATGCATACAATATTTAACAACACTGCTTCCCATTTTAAGTACCAGCAATACCCATTCATACAATAGCAACTTGTATACATAAAAACATTTCAAATTCATATGCATTGCAATTTTCTCCTTTGAATTGTGTTTATATCCTCATTATAATTATATACATTTTATTATTTTGTAACAAATCTATGTTATAAATATTAGAAGTTCAAGTTCCTAGGACAGATATTCTTGCTTTATAGTATCCATTTAAATAAAATAGTTCTATACATTTGCTTAGCATTCTTGAAATATTAAAGAAAATTCTTTTAAATGCATGGTATTTCATGAAATTTACAGTTAATTTACAAATTGGCCAGCAGTTACAGATGAATACTATTTTTCATTTTGCTCCTAGACACATTAATCAACCTGCAGGCATGTTAGGATCAATCAATTGCATCAGTTGTGTTCATTCATCTTTGTCCTGCCATTCATTCCATGGCAGCAAGGAGCACATTGTGTAATTGAATTTGGTTGAAATCTAATATAAGGGCAAACTGTGACACAGTAGGAATGATCAGTTTGACTCAAAAATTTTAGCAGAAATTTTTGTTTTCTGCTTTCAGCAAAAGGAGTATGATATTTTATTCTGCATAATACTATTAGTGAGAGCTCTGGGGAAAAGGCACACAGAATGCTTTAGGACACACCAAGTGTTAGTAGATTCTCAACTGAAAAAATTAGAGATTAGAGGAAGAAGAGTACTAAATACAATAAAATGTATATAGAAAATAAGGGAATAAAGCTAAGGCTTTAAGGATTTCTCAAAATATGTAAGAAAGTTTACGTCTTAAAATTTTCTTGTTAACTATACAGGAGTTGAAATTTTTTTTCCATAAATATAGTCATGAATTTAGAGAAAATTATGTGATGCAATAAAGTTCCTTGATTTAGAGATTTGGAGATTTTTGAAATTATATTGTACCTATGTACCTATATACCTATAAACCTAAGGCTACATCTTTTATATATAATTGTGTTACAACAAAGCTTTGTCTACCTCTCTTTTTTTTTTTTTAGTTAATTTTGAAATGTGATCAAAATTAGCCTATGTGAATGAGAATAATCATCTGGAATTATTTGGATTTCTCCATTGCACTTCTAGTCTAGAATTAAAGTAAACCTTTGGAGAGATTTTAAGTCTATATATTCTACCTATTTACTGCATAAGTTGTTCCATTACACATTCTGGGTTACATTGAAATTTTCATTATTAATTTTTAAATGTCATTTCTTGTATCACTATGATTTTCCCTTTACTAGGTAACTTAAAAAAGTTTATCTCAAAATGATAGACAATATTCAAAGATAAAAGATACTCAGTAAGTTTTTCCTATGGCTGATTTCAATAGAATGAGCTCAATTTTTTCACTTCATTTTTTTGTACTTATTTTTTTCTTTCAAGTTTTAATTGAATTTCTACTTATTTAACATAAGAGTAATATTGGTTTAGGAGTATAAGTTAGTGATTCATCACTTACATATAACTGACTGTGCTCATCACAAGCACCCTCCTTAGTACCCAACACCCATTTAACCCATCCTCCCACTCACCTCTGGTCCAGCAACCTTCAGTTTTTTTCTGTCGAGTCTATTAGGGTTTGCCTCCCTCTCTTTTTTTTCCCCCCTTTCCTGTATGTTCATCTGTTTTGTTTTCTAAATTTCACGTGACATCTGGAATTCGCTTTTTCTCTGATTGACTTATTTGGGTTAGCATAATATACTCTAGCTCCATCCACATCATTGCAAATGGCAAAATTACATGCTTTTTATGACTGAGTAATATTCGTGTGTGTGTGTGTGTGTGTGTGTGTGTGTGCGCCTGTATACACACATCTCTTTATCCACTCATCAGTTGGTGTGGTGTGAACATGTAGGCTCTTTCCTTTATCAGATATTCCAGTTGCAAATACCTTCTCCCCTTCATTCCAAAGGTTGATTGTTATCTTTGGTGGGCGGAAGCTTTTTACCTTGATGAAGTCCTGATAGTTCGTATTTGCTTTTGTTTCTCTTACCTCCAGAGATGTATCTAGTAAGAAGTTGCTATGGCCAGTTCAAAGAGGCTGCTTCTCGTGTTCTTCTATAGGATTTTGATGGTTTCCCATCTCACATTTAGGTCTTTCATTCATTATGAATTTATTTTTGTGTATGGTGTAAGAAGGTGGTCCAGTTTCATTCTTCTGCATGTTGCTGTCCAGTTTTCCCATCTGTTGAAGAGACTGTCTTTTTCCCATTGGATATTTTTTCCTGTTTTGTCAAATATTAGTTGAAAATACAGTTGTGAGTCCATTTTTGGGTTTTCTCTTCTGTTCTATTGATCTATGCATCTGTTTTGTGACAGTACCATACAGTCTTGATGGAAAATGCTCATTTTCTTTTTTTAATTTTAGAAAAAGAGAGAGAGAGAGAGCACAAGCAGGGAAGAAGGGCAGAGAAAGAAAGAATCTAGAGCAGGCTTCATGCTCAGTGCAGAGCCTAATGCAGGGCTTGATCCCACAACTCTGGGATCGTGACCTAAGCAGAAATCAAGAGTTGGATGCTCAACTGACTAAGCCACCCTGTGTCCCCTGAAAAATACTTATTTTTAACCGTTTGTCTTCACCTACCACTATCTTTATAAAATAAAATAAGGCTAAAGCTAAGCAATTTTTTTAAGCAGAACCACTGGAATTTTCTACTCATATTTCAGTTTTTTATCATAAAAAATAATAAAAAGTTGTTTGTTTATAAAAGTTTAAAAAAATCAAATTAATCACCAAAATTTATTGAGCACATAGCAAAAATTCCCTAATCTGTGAAATAACATATTTTCAAAAGTCTCTCCCTGTTCTAACATTCTGTGAGTTTATGAATACATAATAGGTAATTTCCCTACCTCAAGTTTTATGCTTGATGGTTTCTTTTTTTTTTAATTTAATGATATAGTCAACTGACTAAATCATCTTTATCCATATCAGATAACATTTTATCTCATTGTTTGGTTTTCTATGGAGTACAAATGAGAGCATACAAAAATATAATTATATTTTTCTTCTTTATGTGAAACCCAATTAAAAATTATATGTGACTCTTTTTCCCTACCTCCTTGGGATAGGTAAAGGTTTTATTGGGAGTAAAGGGTATCTAAGGAAAAATATACCTAGACCTTTGTACCAGCTTATGACTTTTTAAAAGACTACACAGGAAGAACTGCTTAGATTAGAAATTTTCATTCTGCTGTACATTTTTTGTTTGTTGTTTTTTACATTTTTTTTTCCACTTTGATCTGCGAGGTGTCTCCTGTTATAAAACAAACAAAAAAGAGATTCTTCAGAATCACTTTACAAGAAATGTGTAATTTCAGTAAGGAATATATATCAATTCTGATGAGATTTCAAGTCAGATTAGTGTGCAAACTATTTTTATGGGATAAAATATATTAAATTAGAAAATAGTAACTACTATTATTCCCAGAAGCTAAGGGTAATGACAATTTTCCATTCATAATGAATTTATTCATAATATAATTTATTAAATTATTCCATTAGTTATGGAAATGCATTAGTATGAATTAACTGATTTCTCTGACTTTGGTGGGTATTATCAAAGGGATCCATATTGGTTAATTTTGGTCAAGTTATTAGTGGATTATTTCAATTTAAAATTAAATGTCTACTTAAACTGTTCTAAATCTAGTCTAGATCTCTCTGTAGCAGTTGAGTTGATATCAAATGTTATTTTATTGAAAGATTAACAAAAATTTTACCAACAGAATATTCTTATTCATTTATTCTTATTATCTCTCTGTAGCAGTTGAGTTGATATCAAATGTTATTTTATTGAAAGATTAACAAAAATTTTACCAACAGAATATTCTTATTCATTCCATGTCTAAACTGGTTAAAATAAAATGATTAAAATACATTTTATAAAATTATTTGAGAAAAGACAATAATGTAACATGTAGATTATAGAGGTAGTTGTGAGCCATAAGAGGCAAAGCATTGTGTAGGAGGGACACTAATGGAGCGGCACCTTGCTGGCTAAATTGGTTAAGCATCCAACTCTTGGTTTCAGTTTGGGTCATTTTGATGAGGGAGTATAGGGCAAGCTGAGGGCAAAGTGCAGGTGAACAGCCACACCCACCCCTGCCATGGGACATGTAGGATTTTCCTTGGACACTCCTGGCTACCCCAAAATGGGAAAGAACTAAAAAAAAAGGTCAAACTAATAAGAGTCTCCACCAGTTTACTACAAAAGTCAATAGGCTAGAGTCCAAAATCTACCTACTACTTTAATGTTAATGTCTTGCTAGAGCAGAAAACAACTTTGGCTTAACAATAGCTTAGCCTCCAGTAAATCTTTAGCATGTGAAAGTCTCTTTGGAAACTCTCTCTAGACTTTATTTCCACCCTCCTCCATAAACCCCCCCACCCCCATACACACTTACAGTTTCTTTCCCCATGCTTTAAAAAAAAAAAAAACCTTTTGCTCCAAAGACATCTGCAAGAATTCTTTTGCACTGCAACCCCCCCTCTCCCCATCACTTCAAAACTTCATCAGTTAGAGCTGCACATTGGTCTCTGGGCAGACACTGCAGAGTGTGCTTGGGATTCTCTTCCTCGTTCTCTGCCCCTCCCCTCCTCACTAGCTCTCTCTCTCTCCAAATAAACAAAATAACTTCAAGAAAATGAGGGGGGGACACTAATGGAATTGTCTCATTTTGTAGTTTTAAAATTAAAACCAAATAGAATGACATAGATAAAATTCCAGAAGTTATAAATGAGTTTTGAACTACAGTGCTCTTTACTGTAAAATAAAGAAGTTCATTCAACTTTATTTGTGGCAGTTACCATATGGTGCCTCATAATGAGTGGACTGGACAAAACTTCATGTATTTACCCTTATTAGAAATTAGTAAGTTGGTGAAAGCAAAGGATAGCAGATGATAGCTATAAATCCAAAAACACTTTTTAAGATAAAAGTAGGAATGGCAGTAAGTCCTTTTCGAAATATATTTACTCTGAGAAGATTCGGAAAATGTGTTTTCTTATCTTTTAAAGAAAACACGATTTTTGTGATCTGCAATTTTATATTGCTAACAGTTGGATAAACTGGAAATGTCAGTCAATTCAAATACAAATGATTCTAAGCCTTCAGAAAAATAAACATAGGAATAAGCATAGATTAGTTTCTTCCAGTGATCCATTTTCTGTCTCTTTGCATAGAAACAGGCAGTATGAATGCAGTGCTTTTTAGTGCTGCATTATGCAGAATCCTTTAAGGATTTAGTTGGTATTAGACTGTATAAATGGCTTTCTTTATAAATAAAAGTGTTTCCCAAACTAATCTCATGGGAATAAGTTCAGTATGCTAAGAGTCTTTAAAATTATGTTTGAAGGAGTTCATCAAGACAATGCATTAAAAATATTTATTTTTAGTACTTTCTTGAGGTTTACAAATTGATATTTGCCCTTTACAATTGGTATTTGTTCTTTATTATAATGACATGAAGAACATTTTAGAAAATTGTCAAAAATAGCTCAAACATATTTCAAAATTAAGAAAACAGATGCTTATTGTGTTCCCTTTACATGGCCATTATTTTGTCACTACTTTCTGTATGTCTTAACTAATAGAGGAACACACCAATCTGATAAACATTTACTAACATATGGATGGTTTCTTACTATTTATAGATACAAAACAACTACAACAACAAAAACAACCCTCAACCCTTATACCATATAGAAAATGTCTCAAAATATTTCATGTGGCTATACAGGAGCTAAGAAAATACAACTGCTTTAGGAACAAAATTAGGGTAAAATTTTGTGATCTTGGATTTGGTTGAGATATTTTAAACAGCATAAAAAAGGGATTAAAAAATTAATCTTCATCAATTAGACTCCATAAAAATTAAAATTTTTGTTCTTCAAAGATGCTCTTAAGAAAATGAAGACAAACTATGTGTTTGAAGAAAATATTTGCAAATCATATATCTTATAAATTAGTTAGATATAGAATAAATGAAAAGCTTCTAAAATTTAATCATAAGACAAACAACCCATTTTTAAATGGGGACAAACTTTACAGGCATTTAATCAAAATAGATATCCCAATGGCAAATAAATACATGAGAAAATATTCAACATTGTTAATCAATATTTAATGCAAATTGAAACCATAATGTGGTATCACTTTGCACACAGAATAGATAAAATGTTAAATGTTGAAAATATCACATATTTGCAAAAATGCATAAAAGATATAATGTTCACACACTGCTGACAAGAATGAAAAAAAAAATCTAGTCTCTTTGTGAAATAGTTTGGCAGTTTTCTTAAAACTACCAAAGACCAGATGACCCATATGTCCTACTCTTAGGCACTTACCTAAAAGTAATAAAAGTATATCTGCACAAAGATTTGTATTCAAATATCCCTGTTCTAATAAAAATATTTATAATGAACATTGTTAGAAAAAACAAAAGGATATGTTAACTTAAATATTGATTTATAAGCTAAATTTACATATCCATCCACTAAAATATTACTCAAAATTTAAAAGAATAAATTATTGTTAACACACAGCAACATAGTAAATCATAAAAGCATTTTTAGTGAGAAAAGTTTGATACAAAAGACTATATCCTGTATGATTCTATTTATATTAAATTCTATGAAAGGAAAAAACTATTTTGACAGAAAGCAAATGATTTGTTTCCATTGCTAGATTGGGGCAGAGAGGCAGTAATGGCAATTTTGTGTCATGATCATGGTAGTGGTTATTCAACTGTATATATCTGTCAAAATTCTTGGAACTGATCACTTAATATTAATAAATATTTTGTGTGTAAGTTAAACCTCAATAATGCTTCTTGAAAGCAAAAGAAAAATGCTCATAGACTAAACATAATAATTCAAATGTCGAAATTGTCAGAATGGATGAAAAAAGCAAAACTCAACTACTTGATGCCTGTAAGAAACGTGCTTTAAATATAAAGATAAAATGGATCCTATGTGTATCATACACAGAATAAGAAGAATTACTTACATATTAGATGTTTTCAAAACATGAGGTATTAAACAACAGACCTAGAACAAGTAAAGACATTGAATACATAATCAAATAATCCTAAATAAGGAAAAGTCCAGAACTAGATGGATTCACTACTGAATTCTACTAATCATTTAAAGAATTAGCACCAATCCTCCTCCAACTCTTCCAAAAATCAGAAGAGGAAGGAATTTTCTGTAACATATCACCAAAGTTATAGAAAAATACCACAAGAAAACTGGAGATCAATACCTCTCATGAATACAGACCCAAAAGCCTTCCACAAAATACTGTTAAACTGAATTCAATGGCACATTAAAGAATTCTACAACATGACCAAGTGAGATTTGTCCCAGGAATCAAGGGTGTTTTGACATAAGAAAATGAATGTAGTACACTACATTTATAAAAAAAAAAAAAATTAAAAGTACAAGATTATCTCACTAGATGTAGAAAAAAGCATTTGGCCAAATCCAGTATCCATTCTTTTAAAAACCAAATGCCCATTATTTTAAAAACATTTAGCAAACTGAAAATAGAAGGGAATTTCCTTAACATGATATGAGCATTCATTGCAGATCCACAATAAATAATATACTCAAATGTATTATTTATTACTTATTTATTTATTTAATAAAATTTATTGTTGAATTGGCTTCCATATAACATCCAGTGCTCATCCCAATGAGTGCCCTCCTCAATGCCCATCACCCACATTCCTTCTCCCCCATCCCCCATCAACCCTCAGTTTGTCTCATATTTAAGGGTCTCATATGGTTTGTCTCCCTCCCTCTATGTTTATAACTCTTTTTCCCCCTTCTCTTCCCCCATGATCTTCTGTTGAGTTTCTTAATAACCACATATGAGTGAAAACATATTATATCTATCTTTTCTCTGCCTGACTTATTTCACGTAGCATAATATCCTCCATTTTCATCCACAAATCTACAAATGACCATATTTTATTCTTTCTCATTGCCACGTAATACTCCATTGTGTATAT
>NC_043700.1:144602105-144615948 GCF_006229205.1 Suricata suricatta | reverse complement strand
TAGAAAATCCCAAAGATGGGAGCCTGGGTGGCTCAGTTGGTTAAGCGTCTGGCTTAGGCTCAGGTCATGATCTCATGGTTCGTGGGTTCCAGCCCCACATCAGGCTCTGTGCTGACAGCTAGCTCAGAACCTGGAGCCTACTTCAGATTCTGTATCTCCCTCTCTCTCTGACCTTCCCCTACTCACGCTGTCTCTCTCTGTCTCTCAAAAATAAATAAAAAACATTAAAAAAATTAAAAAAGGAAAATCCCAAAGAATACAGCCCCCTACACACACACACTACTAGAGCTAATAAACAAATCCAAAGTTATAGAGTACAACATCAACACGCAAAAATTATGCTTTTATATGTCATCAATGAACAATCTGAAAAGGAAATAAAGAAAACAATGTCATTTAAAATAGCATCTATCTGAAAGACTAAAATACCTGGGAAGTAGAAAGTTTTAACAATGAAAACTACAAAAAAAAAAAATTGCCAAAGGTCTGAATGAAGACAATTAAATGGAAAGGTAACCCATATGTATTGGTTGAACAAATTGATATTTTTAAAGTGACAGTAATCTCCAATGCAATCTACAGATTCATTGTAATCCCTATAATAGTAGAAACTGCCTCTTTTTCAGAAATGTTTTTAAAAGCCTATCTTTAAATTCATATTTGGTTACTAAGGGATACAAATAGCCAGAGCTATACTGAAAAAGAAAAACAAAGTTGGATAACTCTTACTTCCTGACTTTAAAAAACCACTACAGGGGCGCCTGAGTGGCTCAGCTGGTTAAGTGTCTGACTTTGGCTCAGGTCATGATCTCATGGTTTGTGGGTTCGAGCCCCGTGTTGGGCTCTGTGCTGACAACTAGCTCAGAGTCTGGAGCCTGCTTCAGATTCTGTATCTCCCTCTCTCTCTGCCCCTCCCCTGCTCACACTGTCTCTCTCTGTCTCTCAAAAATAAATTAAAAAAAAAAACACTACAAAGATACAATAATCAAAATACTGTGGTACTGGTAAATGATAAACATAAATATCAATGGAGTAGAAATGAGTGTCCAGTTTAAACCCATTCATGGCCAATTATTTTTTGACAAAAGCATCGAGGCTATTCTTTAAGGAAAGAATAATCTCTTCAAGAAATGGTGCTAAGGTAACTGGATAACCAAAATAATGAAGTTGGATGCCTGCTTGACTCCATGTAAAAAATTCACTTGAGACGTGTCAACAGTGTAAATACCATTCACATTTTAAAATTTAAGTGCTAAAGTTTAAAAACTATTAGAATAAAACATAGGTATACATCTTCATGACCTGGGATTTGGCAGCAGATTCTTATATTTGATACCAACATAATAAGCAACAACATTTTTAAAAAACAGATAAATTGGACTTCATAAAGAAAAGCTTTGGTGCATTAAAAAACAACATCAAGAAGCAAACTGCAAATGGGACAAACTATTTTTAAATCATTAGCTCATCAGCACTTAATACCCAGAATACACAAGATCTCTTACAATTCAACAACGACAACAAGAAAACCAAACAACCGATTAAATACGAGCAAAAAGCTTGAGAAACAGCACTTACAAAAAGATATACAAATGGCCAACCAGCACATGAAAAGATGTTGAACAACATTGGTCATTAAGGAAATTCAAACCCAAAGCACAACAAAATGCAATGTCACCATCCCAAAGATATCTTGAAAGAGAGAGAAGAATGCGAAAGACAAGAACTACTTGAAAAAAAAAAAAAAACAGAGAAATAGGAACATTTATGCATTGCTAACAGGAAGGAGAAATCACACAGTTACTGTGGAAAACAGTTCAATAGTTTCTTAAAAAGTTAAATTGGAATTACGATATGACCTAGTGATTGCATATCAGTATATGTCCAAGAAAAAATGGCAATATATATCTACACAGAATCTTATAGATGGATGTTTATAACATTATTTATAATAGCCAAAAGGTAGAAACAACCCAAATGTTCATTAATTGTTAAATGGATTAACAAATGTGTTTCCATAAAATAAAATATTATACAAACATAAAGAAAAAAATCCCCAATGCATGCTGTAGCATGGATGAACCTTGTAAAATTATGGTAAGTAAAAAAAAAATGTAACACAAAACATTATAAATTGTACTTTTCCTTTTATATGAAAACCCCAAATAGGCTAATTCATTTAGACAGAAAGTAGATTGACAGTTTCAGTAGACGGGGTTAGGGAGTGGTGGGAAGTGACTACTTAAGAGATATGGGATACCCTTTTGGAGTGATATAAAAGCTTCAAAACTAATAAGTGGTGGCATTTATACAACACTGTTAATAGTTCAAATGTCACTAAATTGTACACATTCGTTGAACTATGTTTATGTTCATTTTAGCTCAATAAATTGAAAAAGATCTTTCCATCACTCATGACCTGAGCCGAATCAAGAATTGGACCCTTAACTTAATAAGCCACTCAGGTAGACCTAACCATGGGTCCTTTTAGATTATGTTTCTGGATACACATGGTAGAAGCTGAGTAAGTTTCAATTGCTTGTGACTCAAATTGCTGAAGAAAAACATCATTATTATCGAATGCAACTGCTAATGTTCAGTTTTGTTTTTCTTTGTTAGATACGTTTTGGAACACCAGTTCTGAAACAGGCGTCTGCTGGTTTCTAGAGTTAAAAGTGCTAAGCAAAGAGCATAGGTGTTAAGATGTTGGAGAGTAGGATGGCTTATGCCTGCATTATCCCGCGAACACAACTAGTATTATCTCAAATCATTCCGAACACCTAGGAAATTGATCTGAGGACTGAGAGAACAAACTGCACAGATAGAGGGAGACAAGAGGCCACACCGTGTAAGTTCAGAGGTGTGGAGACACGATTTGGGGGAGGAAAGAACTGCTGGTGCTACAGCCCTGATCAGCAACAAGTGAGAGACCGCACACGTGAGAGTGTCTGAGTAGGACACAGGGCAAACACATCCCCTAAACCTTGACTGAGACAATGAGAAGGGATGATAATAACAAGTTTTTAAAAGCAGTGGAGCTAAAGGCTGCAGTTTTAGAAGTTCACACATTGCCAAGGGGGATCCCAGTGGGCAAAGAGGTTCTCTCCAGTGGAGAAGGAGGGCCCGGGAGTAGACACTTTGGTCTGAGGATCCCCTAGGTCACACAGGGTGAGACGGTTCCCCTTTCTGGAGTGGATTTGGGAGAAGTGGCACTGCCTTTCTAGGGACAAAAGAGCTGGTGGGCGCCATTCAGCTTCCCCATTTATTAGCAAAGGAGCAGAAGCAGCTGCTGAGGGCAGCTAACTTGGATGCAGGCTTTTGCTGCACTTTACCATATACTCCAAGCCACTGTGCATTCATGTGATTGCCATTCTCAGACAAACTGTCACTAGCCACAATGCAGCAAAACCCTCCTGACGAGGACCAGCACTAGTCTGTAGAAGACTGAGTCCTTAAAATTTGGTGTTTTGAAATCCAGCTTGCATGCCTGAGATAAAACACAGGAGCACTATGTCACCAGGTGAGCAGACAACTCAGACACAGACAAGGTGAAGGCAAGGATCTGAGGGAAGCCAGGAACAAATAAGGGAAGATGGTTCACTCTTCTGTGAGAGCTCCCTGCACAGCAGGAAACACAATGAACACAGAGAGACTTCACCTCTTTGGCACAGCAGCCACTGGAGACTTGGGCCGCGCAGACGAAGCCCTGAAACCCTGCACATAGCAGGTGCTTGTGTGTGTGTGTGTGTGTGTGTGTGTGTGTGTGTGTCTATGGCAAGTGTGTCTGAGAATCAGTGCAGCATGCCTCTTCCCTACAAAAGCAGCAGAAAGCCCCCACACCCACTAAGTCTACTTACCACAGAGTGGTACAAAGCTTCAGCTCTGAAAGAAATAGGATCTAACCTCTATTAACAAGCAGTCCAAAACAAACCTAGTTAAAGCTTACCAAACACTGGACAAGGCCCAAACACACTCTACTGTGGGCAAGGAGATACTCTGCAGAGGACTGACTTGAGCGAAATAACAACCAAAACACAACAGCAGAATGCACAACAGCATACACCAGAAACACCTCCTGAAGCATCAGGCCCTGAAAGTCTTCTTAATATAGCCACTTTTCTCAGGAGCAGGAAACATAACTGGCTTTCAAACATACAGAGGACAGAAACCTAGACAAAATGCCAAGATGGAGGAATTCATCCCCCCCATCTCCCCAGCAAATTGACTGATCTAATCAATACAGATAAGTAATATGCATGAACCAGTATTTAAAACAACATTTATAAGGATATTAGTTGAGCTACACAAAAGCAGAAGAGATACCAGGGAGTCCCTTACCACAGAGATAAAAGACCCCAAAACTAGTCAGGGCCAAAAAAAAAAAATGCTATAATCCAGATGTAAAACCAACTGTATGTAATGACTACAAATATAGGAAGCAGAGAAATGAATAAGAGATACAGAAGACAAGGTTATAGAAAATAAAGAAGCTGAAAAGAAGGAAGGAAAAATATTGGATCATAAAGTAGACTTAGAAAACTCAGCAACTTCATAAAGCATAATAATATTTATATCATAGGAGTCCCAGAAGAAAGCAAAATGAAAATGGGCAGAATGTTTATTTGAGCAATTATAGCTGTAAACTTCCCTAATCTGGGGATGGAAACAGATATCCAAATCCAGGAGGCACAGAAAACTCCCATCAAAATCTACAAAGGCAGGCCAAATATCAAGACATATCATATTAAAATTTGCAAAACATGAAAATAAGGAAAGAATCTTGAAGGCATCAAGGGAAAATAAATCTCTAACCTACAAAGAAAGACAAATCAGTTTAACAGCAGATCTCTCCATAGAAGGGAGTGGCATGAAATTTTCAACCTGCTGATGGTAAAAATATGCAGCCAAGAATATTTTATCCAGTGAGATTATCATTCGGAATAGTGAGATAAATAGTTTCTCAGAGAAACAAAAATTAAAGGAGTTCATGACTACTAAACCAGTCCTGCAAGAAATATTAAAGGGGACACTGAGAAAGAAAGATCAAAAGCAACAAGGACTAGAAAGAAACAAAGAAAATCTCCAGAAACATGGACTATAGGTAGTACAATGGCACCAAATTCTTATCTATCAATAATCACTCTGAATGTAAATGGACTAATTGTTCCAATCAAAAGACATAGGGTATCAGAATGGCTAAGAGAAACAAGACCCATCTATAGGCTACTGACAAGAGTCATTTTAGAATTAAAGACACCTGCAGATTGAAAGTGAGGGGATGAAGAACCATTTATCATGCTAATGTATGTCAAAAGAAAGCCAGTAAAGCCATAATTACATCAGACAAAGTGGATTATAAATCAAATATTTTTCTAAAGAGATGAAGAAGGACACTCTCTAATAATAAAGGCATGTATCCAGCAAGAAGATATCTCCCTGCTTGTGCTCACACTCTCTCTCCCTAAAATAAAAAATAAAAAGAAAATGAGCATTTTTGTTCATTAAGACAGTATGGTACTGGCACATAAACAGACACATAGATCAATGGAACAGAAGGAAAAAATCCAAAATTGGACTCACAACTATATGGTCAACTCATCATTGACAAAGCAGGAAGAAAATCCTATGGAAAAAAAGACCATCTCTTTTACAAATGGTATTGGGAAAACTGGACAGCAACATGCAGAAGAATGAAACTGGACCACTTTCTTACACCATACACAAAAATAAATTCATAACAAATAAAAGACCTAAATGTGAGACAGGAAACCATCAAAATCCTAAAGGAGAACACAGGCAGCAAACTCTTTGAATTGGCCATAGCAACTTCTTACTAGACACATCTTTGGAGGCAAGGGAAACAAAAGCAAATATAGACTATCAGGACTTCATCAAGGTAAAAAGCTTCTGCCCAGCAAAGCTAGCGATCAGCAAAAAGAAAAGGCAACCCTCAGAATGGGAGAAGATATTTGCAACTGACATATCTGATAAAGGATTAGTATACAAAATCTATAAAGAATTTATCAAACTCAACACACAAAAAAACAAATAATCCAGTTAAGAAATGGGCAGAGAACATGAAGAGCCATATTTCCAAAGAAGACACGCATGTGGCTAGCAGACACATGAAAAGATGCTCAACATCACTCATCAGGGAAACACAAACCAAAACTACTATGAGATACCACTTCACACCTGTCAAAATGGCTAAAATAATTAACAACTTAGGAAACAACAGATGTTGGTGAGGAGGCAGAGAAAGAGAAACCCTCTTACACTGTTGTAAATGCAAACTGGTGCAGCCACTCCCCAAAAAAAGTGTGGAAGTTCCTCATAAAGCAAAAATAGAACTATCCTAAAAATAGAACAGTCCGCCAATTGCACTACTAGGTATTTATCCAAAGGATACAAAAGTACTTCTTCAAAGAGGCACATGGACCCTGATGCTTTAACAGTAGTATCAACAATAGCCAATATGGAAAGAGCCTACATGTCCATCAACTGATGAACAGATAAAAAAGAAGTGGTATACTTTTATAATGGAATATTACTTAGCTGTCAAAAAGAATGAAATCTTGCCATTTGCAATGAGATGGATGGAGTTGGAGTGTGTTATGCTAAGCATAATAAGTCAGTCAGAGAAAGACAAATACCATATGATTTCACTTATATGTAGAATTTAAGGAACAAAACAGGGGGAAAAAAGAGAAAGGGAGGCAAACCATAAGAGACCATTAACTATAGAGGAAAGACTGAGGGTTGTTGGAGGTGGATGGAGGATTGGCTAAAATGGGTGATGGATATTGAGGAGGGCACTTGTTATGAGCACTGAGGGTTACATGTAAGTGATGAATCACTAGATTCTACCCCCAAAATCAGTATTGCCCTATTTGTTAAATAACTAGAATTTAGATTAAAACTTGGAACAAACAAAAAATAATATTAAAAACTATATAAATACAAATAAAGCAAATAAGCTAGCTAGCTAAGAAAAGGTAACAGGTATCCTGAAGAAAGGATGATAGTGGGAAAGAAAATAATGTATAAGTATATAAATACTTTTTGAGAACATGTGTGAAGAAGAAACAAATATAGTGGTGAGAAAAACATTATAGAGAAAATGACATTTTGTGAATCCCGACTGACAAGAAGGAGCCTGAAAGGGGAAACGTAGAGAGCAAGAGAATTTCAGACAAGAGGCTGACGAACTGACAAGATCTTAAGGTCAGATAACTTCAGAGTATTCAAGAAGAAAGAAAGCTTTTTGGTTAAAGTACAGTAACAGTATTACCACTGACAGTGTGGAAAATTATCCAAGCCCTGTGATTCAGGAAAATCCTCCTGCCTGTTTGTGTAAAGGAACCTTCTTTCAGCATAGAAACACTCATGTGACTTTATTAACAGATGACGAGCCCAGGCTCAGAGCCTCCAACTTCTCATTTTTAGCTTTATAAATGATAGGGTGAAGTACTTGTACGTACTGATAAATCAGAACAAAATGATAATCATTCTGACTTGATGAAACTTTAGTTAAGCTTCTTTCAAGCCCCCGAACTTTGAGAAAACTTCAGCCTCAACTCCTCCTGGGAATAAGCTGACTTCTGAGTAAAATATACTCTAATCTACTGTCTGATTATGCCCCATCACACCTGTTTCTTCCTCCTTCTTGTATTGTTGTATTTAGTGTTGCTTGCTCCTTATTACAGAAGAAAAAAAGCTTTTTTGCCTCACCTGGGGGACATTTGCAGCTCTCCTGGTCAGAGCTTTCCCATCTTTCAATAGTTTATCCCTGCATTACAACATTTTCCATTTTTTAATAATCCTTTTGAATATAGTCTCCCTTACCCAAGCTCTATTTTTTTTAATTAATAGACACCCATATTATGAATTTAGGATTTTTTAAATTAAATATTTGGAAATCCCTTAAATAAATAAAAGAGGATATGTATGCGATCCACTGGGTTTTACTACATTTCTCTGAGCTATGAAGACAGACTAGAGTGAGGCAAGTTCTGTTTAGGATATTGTTGCAAAAATGGAGACTAGAATTTATGGCTTAGGCTGTACTAGGCACAATGGAGGAGGAAGGTTTTTAGGAATCAATGTGGAGTTGTGAAAACAGAATTGTGCTAGTGGGTTTAGGCCTGAGTTATGACAAAAAAAAGAATCAAAGTTGATTTCCGAGTTCTTGGCAAGAGTAATGGATACAGGAGCTGGGAAAGATTGAAGGAAATTGGGTTTCATTTCTAGTGGAGATATCAAGTGAGTTATTAAATTTTGAAATCCTGAGCTCACAGGAAAAGAAAAATACAATCAGAGAATACTAACCATAATGTCCTTAGCACAGAGATTAAATGAAAGCCAAGGGCCAAAGTAAAGGATGGAAATAAAGAGAAGGGACCTATCCCTGAGCTTAAAGGCACTTCATTTCTGTGAACCTGATGAAAAAGAACCAGCAATGAAAATTGAGTCAGCCAACTCTGACAGAGGAAGGAAACCAGGTGACTTAAATGTAATGTCCCATAATGGAAAATCTTTGCAATTTACTTTATTTTGTTCTACTGTTACAGTATAAATACACCCACCTACTGCTGTCACTAGGGCTAAGTACCCTTTATGTCCTATTAATATTTCCCTTTCATCCCAGTAGTCCACTCTAATTTCTGATATAGGATCAGGTGTTACAGAAATGTGGTCCAACAGGTTCTGCATGTATTTAAATTTTATCTAACTCTCCTTTCTACCTATTCAATGGCTATATTCAGTATTCTTCACTAGATTTTTAACTTACAGTTCTGTTCTCTCACTTAATAGAACACTGCAAATATTTGTTGTGCAAATTATTAAAATGTAGAAAGATAAGCAAGTTGAAAGGGACAATAAGAAATTCCATTTGGGGCACAGTGCGTTTGAGATACCCATTTATACTCAGATCAAGATGAAGTAATGGGAATTTTAAGATGCTTCAGCCTAATCACTTTGTGTTAATGCAATTGTTAAAAAGAAAGTTGAGTCTGAGTGCTGTGGCTGAGAAAAGATCTCACTTTAGGAGGACGGGGAAGAAGGTATTTACACTCTACCTATAGTGTGTACTTCTACTTCTTCTATAAGTATATTAATGTTAATTTCATGGGTGGGTAACAAAAAAAATCAAAATCCAACAGCAAAGTATCTGAGACCTGATATATATTCTCCATAAACATTAATACTTCTGACTTTCAAATTTATAACAGAACATGAAATATTCATCTGTGATTCTTGAAGCTTAAGGAAATGTTTGCAATGGAAATAATATATTTACTTTTTATTTTATTAATTACACTTTAAGATTAATTTTGAAAGTTATATTAATACCAAATTATTATTGTGGTCCTTCAGTTCAAACGGATGTAGAATAATTCTTTATATAGTAAAGTGACAATTATGGCTGAAATGTCCAATATTTTTAAACATATAAACAGAACACAATATACTAATGGCCTTATATTTATAAGTAAATTATTTTATGATCATAATATGCATATATTATAATTATATAAATAACATAAACTTAAATACAAAACTCTATACGTAGTACTCTGGATATCTATAAAAAACTATAAATAATACTCTATAAATAGTACCAATGATGCAATTATTGAATTGAGGATATAAATTAAATCATAAAATATTGAATAATGTTTATTTTACACAAATTGGTTTTTGCCTAGCAAAATAAACCATGAATTTTTAATTCTCTTTACTGTTGATCATCTTCCTATATCAAGGTTAGTTTGTAGCTGTGTCATAAATAAAATCAGCTGCCTACTGTTTAAAACACAATTTTACTTCTCATTAAAAAAATTGTTACCATTTATATCACTTGTGAGAAAATTTCCTCATAAGTTTTTTTAAATTAACCTTTTAAAAGAGTGAAATGTGTAGAAAAAGCAAAATAAATAACTTGATGTAAGAAATAATTTACCTATCATTAAGATAAAAAAGTTAAATTTTGATGTCATCTTGGGAATCTTTTTTAGGTAGTTGATTATGTGAATTTTTCTGAAGCTGATTCATAATTTTGTCTTGATTCTGACAGTATTTGTAGAATAATAAAAGCTTGAATTCAAGAGAGTATCAACTAATCAAATTTGACCTTTCACTATTTATATTCATATTGTTTTCCAAATTTTCTATAATTTTTTTTTAAATCCTTCACTAATGTGGTACTTAAAGTTATCAACAGAACTTTGTTTGACCACTGCAGATGCTGTGCCTAAAAGGAAAGTTCCAACGGAATAACAATTTGCTAATCTGCCTGGATTGTGCAAACAGAACAGAAGAAAAAGCTCTTTCCTTAAGCAAAATAAAATTTTAATCCACTGGGCCCTATTTGTTTGACAAGCTTACCCTTTGGTCTAACATTTTTAGGATTCATTCAATACTTCCATTGAACTGGTTTGGCATTTGAAAGGTTTTAAAATGTGAATTGTCCATTCTACAATGTGGAAAAAAAAAATCAATAGTTTCTTCAACTGTTAAGGGCATAAAGCATAGACCCACTTAAATCAAGCAGTATAGAATACATCTGTACAGTTTCAATATTGGGCTAATTTTGCAAAATATATTATGCTGATTTTTCTATTACATTTTTAAAAGATTAACTTAAAATTAAAATTATGTTTAATCTTTTAATCTGTCAATCTTGTTTTGGTTGACAGATTATCAGTCTGACAGAAGATAATTTACCTATTTTAGCAAATGACTAATATTTTTTTGGCTTTCATTCAATTCTATTTTTATTATCTGCCCCAAACAATTTAAACTAAAAATGGTTAAATCAATGTACAGAAATCTGTTACATTTCTAGACACCAACAATGAAGGAACATAAAGAGAAATCAAGAAATCAATCCCACTTACAACTGCACCCAAAACCATAAGATACCTAGGAAAAACCTTACCAAAGAGGTAAAAGATCTGTACTCTGAAAAGATTTCTGATAACAATGCCAGATACAGATTATGATATTATGATAGATAAATAGATATATTGATAGATATAGTCTTAAAAGTCCACCTAGTCAATGAAATAATTTAGGCACAATGACAGCTATATGAAAGAAACTAAACCAGTAATTGATTTGTCAAATATGAATAATTCTCATTTTTTTTACTTTGATACTTTTATCAACATAATTATCTATTGTTTTGGGAGAAGTGATTTGTTTCACATTCTTACACACACACATACACACTCAGAAAAGAGAGAATTAATCTCTGAAAGTCTCTTAACACATTTTTTCAAAGTATAAATGTCATTATACTCTAAAATGCCTAGAATACAATTAGATTTATTCTATATTTGTTTTTTTTTTAACAAAAACTGCAAAGATCTTTGTTTATATATTGGCTCATTGAATTTGCAATTTAAGTGTGCATATACTAGCATATGATAACACATATTAGGTATTGGAACAGCAGCACATATATGAAACCAGAAATTTTCATTTTTTTAGAAAATTTTCCTGGAAGTGAATGCATTAAAATAAGATTCAACCAAAATAAAAGGCAAGGGAAGATCATTTAAAATAAGTAGCAAATGTCTCCTTACTGAAAAGAAAGTAGATAAAGAAGAAATGACAAAGAAAAAATACATTCTAATATATAAAGAAAAGATGTTTTTGATAATTTGTCATATGATTTTTGAATATTTACTGTGGGAAAGATTTGTAGTCGGGAGCGCCTAGGTGTCTCAGTCAGCTGAACAATCAACTCTTGATTTTGGCTCAGATCATGATAACAGGGTTGTGGGATCAAGCCCCACATGGGGCTCTGCACTAAGTGTGGAGCCTGCTTAAGACTCTTTCTCCCTCTGCCCCTCTCCCGTGCTTACTCTCTTTCTCAAATAATAATAATAATAATAATAATAATAATAATAATAATAATTGTCTTAACCGATGTGCTCGTCCCTGGCGTTCGGCGGTACCTGTCTTGTCCACTTTGACCGGCAGGGCAGAGAGTCCTCGTGGGTTCTTTTCCTGAGGGAGGGAGAGAAAGGGCAGGAAAAGGGGACGCACAGAGAGTAAAGACACAACTCACGGTTTCTGATCAGGCAAGAAAGAGAGCTTTATTCAGAAAACTGTCTCTTATAAAGGTTTCAAGGCAGGAGAACAAGGCAGCTGACCTAGGTCGGTTGCTAGGAAACAGGGTTAAGGGATTAAGGCTGGAGTAAAAGAGGAACCAGACTAAAGTGTTTTAGCACAGCGCCTGAGGGGCTGATACTACCCTGCCTGCAGGCGGTTGATCTTTGTTCTTCTGGCTTCTCCTCTGATGGGGAGTGGCGCTCCCCTGCCTATTTTTGCAACTCCCCTCAGGAAGTGACATATCCGGCTAGCAAATGGCCAAGCAGCTGAGATCTTTGCCGCTCCCCACAAATAATAATAAAAGGTTGTATAGGATTATTGAGGTTAAAAAGAAAAAAATAATAAGCCATCTTTATTATCAAGGAAACTGTAGCAAAGAATACATCAAAAGTTAATTTTAGGTTGATTATGTAGTCACTGATTTTAACCAGATAATATGACAAATATTTTAGAGAAATTTCTAAATGTTTTTAAAACTCCAATTGGGCCTTGAATTTGGAAAATTATAACATGTTTCACACTAATGATAAACATGGCCAGACTACCCTAACTCTCAATAGTTTCCTGATGTTCCTCAGAGCATGACCATCTAAGAGTAATACTATAATGTTGGTTAGAGGGAATTTGAATACCCATTTTTAGATGTAATGAAAATATGAGATTGCCTAGAGTTAGTCTGGGAGAAAATACAGAGACCTTGCATTTACACTAGAAATATGGTATGTTTTCTTGAAAATCTTATGAGTACTAGAATATAAATGTTTCAATTTTAACATAAATTTTGCCTAAAATATAGACAGCTATGTATTGAAATATAGTTGTATAAAATAATATTGAACATATATTTTTGTTGTATGTTATCAATAGTAAGGGCACAAAGAGAAAATTATTCCAGTTTTTCCACTTTATTTGGGCAAACAACATTACCCTACTTTAGTTATGGCATCTAAAATATACAGTAGTTACAATGACACTCCAAATGGATAAGCAAAGTAAAAAATCAGAACCCCAACTTCTATTGTAATGCCCAGAATTCGGGAGTCCCCCAGAAATGAACCACCAGAGTCCAGAGTCAAAGCCAAAAAGCAAGGGTCGTTTATTGCAGGTTCGAACCCGGGCCTCTGCTCACTCCAAGCTGGTGGAACCGAGAGAGCCAGAGAGCCCTGAACAAAGGTGGGGTAGGACTTTTATGAGTTTGGGAAGGGGGCGTTACAGGAAATTGTGACATAGGTACAGGGATCCAATTATTATTATACAATATTACTGACCCCAGGTTTATCCAATTACAACATTCAGAGTGTTAACCAATCACAGAGTAGGCCCAGGACCCAGGACCCTCATGTAGGGTGTAACTAGCCTTAGGCAATAACTGATCTAGGCCTGCCCTTAGGAATGCTAAGGGTATTACAAGGGTGGTCCCTTTTGCCTTGGGCACTGTGTAACCGCCTAATAGTTCTGGAGAGACTGACCTTTAGACCTAGTTTAGAGGGGAAACTTAAAGCCTGTCATGGCGTCTACCAGGTTCAGACTCGTGTTCTTACACTATTTCATGTAATTAGACTTATACAGAAATTAGAAGGTTAAGTAACAACTAGTTAATCACCTAATTTCACAGCTATCTGAAGTGGCAATCATTGTATAGCAGCTTATCTATGATACATTCAAGATAAAAATGATGGAAAATAATTGCATATATTAAAAAATAGTGTTATATTCTAAA
>NC_043700.1:144591517-144602005 GCF_006229205.1 Suricata suricatta | reverse complement strand
TGTCAGTCCAACAAATTCAAACCTGGTGCATATTTATATTTGAGACTTTTTTTTTAATTCCAAGCATTCTTCTCAGTGTATCAAAAGGAAAAATGTTATATATTTGTTTTCACAACTAAACTGATTTTATGTGAAAAAAAATAAGTAAAATATACAAAACATAACAGTATGTAGCAGCTAAAAAGACACTTATATTTGTTAGGGTTTAACCTGAAAAAGAGAATCATGAGGAGAAACATATATTAAATAAATTGCAAATAATTGGCTTTCTCGATTATGGGGGCTGGCAAGGCAAGATCAAAGTCCTTTGGGCAAACCATAAGAAAGGCAAGTGGGATGAATCTCAGGCATGAACTAAAGCTGTTATTCATAAATGGAGTTTTTTCTTCCTTCAGGAACCTTTACTTCAGTCCTAAATCCTTGTACCTAATGAAATCAGGCACACCCAGATTAATTGTGATAACCTTAAAGCCAACTAGTTATGGGCTTTAATCACATATACAAAATACCTACACAGCAAAACCCAGATTAGTATTTGATTGAATACCTGGAAACTACAGCCTAGCCAAATTGACACATAAAACTTGCTATGATAACACTGAAGGCATGCTGTAAATTTCAGACAATAAAATATAATACAGAATAATTATGTTTATTTTTTTTACTAAGGCTCTATTAAATAGATATAATTTATTCCTGATTTAACATAAGGAAGCTGAGAAGAGGTATTCAGTTTTGGTAATAAGCAGAAAGTGAGAATTAAAATCAATGTGTGAGATAACACATGCTTTATTTTATATGGTACTACTCACAGAAATGAGACAGAAATAATGTGGACCATTACAGTCCAATAAGTTTGTTTAGAACTATTGTTTTCTGTGATGTGTGGATTTCTTTTGCCTTTAATGACTACCCTCACAGATTACAAGTTCTCAGATACATTTGCCATCTTACTTTTTCATTTTAATTGTGAAGCATGTAATTCTATTTCATTTGAAACACACTGATACACTTAAAACAAGTAACTAAATTGCCGAAATTTCACAATTTGATTGTTTTCTCCCTATTCTTAAATGAAAATAATACAGATTTTTTCATTAACTATTTTCCTAGTATAAGAGGATACATCATCATCATATTCATTATATATTTATTTCATTTTTTTGCAAATTGAATATTTTTGAAGGATAGTGTGATTTCAACAAATTAAAAAAATATATATACAATTAATTTGTGCTGTGATAGCAGTACTTGACAGAATATATGTATGTACATATCAAATATAGCTGAGGGAATAAATATAAGATTAAATATTTCATAAAGATATTAAATATATTTTGCTATAGACTATGTGTTAATAACACATGCAGTGCATTTTATACATAGAACTTCAATATTGTTGATTATGTAAATAAATATTTATACTGCCCATTATTATTATTATTATTATTATTATTATTATTTGCTGTAAGCCAGTTCAAAAGGCAAGCACAAACATCATATACAATGGTAAAATAAAATTATGAAGCTAAACTTTCCAGAGTTTCAGGACTATCTAGAATTTTTTACCATTATTAGAAGAATAGATCGTTAAATCTTTATAGCACTTATAACTAATGGACTATTTCTTGATGCTGGTCTAAACTTAAACATTTATATTCACTCCAAAGCAGTGGTGAGGTATTAATAAGCTTCAAGAAGTACTCACAATGAATAAATGGAAAGGTAGCCATTTAGATAAAAGATAATGTAAGTAACTTCTTTGCACAAGATGAATTTCAAGATTGTTTTGAAGTAGACATAATCTGAGTCTTGATACTAAAAGGCATCGCTTGAGAGAAGAGCACATGTAAATAATTATTCAGGAAGAATTTGTAAACTTCTATGAAAGTTCCATAACTTTAAGATGTTTTAGGACTCTTTAGAAAAATGTGTTGGTTTTAAACAACAGAAATCTATTCCCAGAACTCTGAAGGCCAGAAGCCTAAACTCAAGGTGTTAGAAGGGCAGTGCTCTCTCCAAAGTCTCTAGGGTAGAATACTCCCTTACTTCTAGCTTCTAGCAGTTCTATGTGTGCCTCCTGCCTCCGCAGATAGCTGGATAACTCCAATCTCCTTGTCTTTATAGTCTTTTTTTTGTCTGTTACATGGTTCTCATATTGATACCTACCCTTCAATTTAGTGCCCACAAGAATGCAAAGTTAGATATCTTGTTGACATTCTTAACTAAATACATCAGCAAAGACCCTTTCTCCAAATAAGGTTCATACCTTCTGGAACATGGCTATATCCTTACTGGGGACATCATTCAACTCATTACATCTACTACCTTCCCCCCCAATTAATACTCCACATACCAAAAACCTTTACCCCATCTAACATCACAAATGATTCAACCCATTACAGTATCAACTCTAAGGTCAAACTCTCATTTAAGCATAATCAACTCAAAAAGTCCCAAATTTCATGATCTAAATAAGATACCATGAGACTGAGAATGATTCATCCTGAGCCTAAGTTAATCTCCATCTACGAACTTTTAAAAATTTTTTAATGCTTTATTTATTTTTTAGTTTTTTTTTTTTTTTTTTGAGAGAAAAAAAGCAACAGCATGAGCAGGGAAGGGTCAGAGAGAGAGGAAGACACAGAATCCCAAGACAGGCTCCAGGCTCTAAGCTTTATGTCAGAACAGAGCCCAACACAGGGCTCGAGCCCACAAACCCTGAGATCATGACCTGAGCCAAAGTCGGACGCTTAACCGACTAAGCCACCCAGGCGGCCCTATGAACTTTTAAAATTAGAAAAGAAAAAAAAAAGCATCTGCCTCTGTAGTAAAATGGTAGGATAGACATAGGTTAGAGATTTTCATGGGAATAAAGTGGCCATTGAGCTGAAACAAAGTTGAAATGCAGCAGGATGAATTCCATTATTTTCCAATGTCTGAGGATAATCCTCTGTAATCTGATGACCTGACTCCTGGGCCTCCAGCAGCTCTGCCTTCTGCTCTGCCCATGGTGATCCTACACATCTTTGCGCAGTGCATGGAGACTCTACTTCCACACACAACCTTCCTTCTTTGAAGGGCAGAACATTTTGCAGCCAGGCAGCTCTCTGAATTCATTCCCTACCTTCAGAATTTTTGGAAATCTCACAACCTTCTCTCATTTCATCCTGCATTTCTTCTTCTTCTTTTTAAGTTTATGTATTTATTTTGAGAGAGAGTGTGTGTGCACAGGAGGGGCAGAGAGAAAATCCCAAGCAGGCTCAGCGCTATCAATCCAAGGAGCCCAATGGGGGCTCAAACTCACTACCCATGAGATCGTGACCTGAGCTCTCAGAGAAAAATCCCTCTTGTCTGTCTCTACCAGTTTCTGGTGACTTCCAGTGTTTCTTCTCATGCAGCTGCCTAACTCCCATCTCTGCCTGTCTTCAGATGGCCTTCTTTTCTGTGTTTCTATTCTGTGTCTCTTACAAGGACACTTATAATTTTATTCAAGTTTCAGTGGGATATTCATTCATAATAATTCACAGAATTATTCATTTCAAGATCCTTAATTTTGTCTACAAATATCTCTCCCACTCCCATTCCAGAAATTAGATCACATTCATAGGCTCTGCAATGTGAATATCTTTGGGGAGCTAACATTCAACCCAATATATGAGGACAGTAATAGTGTCCCCATCCTACCTCTTATTAGCTATATGGTATTAAGAAACTTCCTTTACTTCCCTATGCCTCTGTTTTCCCATCTGAAAATGCAAAAAATTACCATGTATCAGATTTAAGGGCAAGCTTAAATTAAAATTTTAAAAAAGCTATTTTCTGATTAGGTTTCTCTTGAGGAACAGGAGAACATTTTTAAAAAAACAATATGAATAGCAAATGAATGATGAACATATTAAGTTAAAGAAACTAGAGCAAGTAGACCAGAAAAGGGAGCAGTGGTATAAAAAATGTTCATGTGCATGCAGAATGTCTTTCTAATATTAAAAATTAAGGTTGCTGGAGATACAGGCTTCTAGCTATAAAATGAGTAAGTCACAGGAATAAAAGGCACAGCATTTGGGAACATAGTCAATGATCTGGTAGCGATGTATGGTGACAGATAGTAGCTACACCTGTGGTGCACAAAACATAATGTATAGAGAAGATGAATCACTATGTTGTATACCTGACAGTAAGGTAACATTGTGTGTCAAACAACATTCTAATTAAAATAAAAGTATTATAAAAGGTTAAGGTTTTTGAAAAATCTGTGAGAATATAGAATAAATGTAGTAATTTAGAAAACAAAACCATAACTAACAATATAAAGACCAAAGTTTTGACACACAGAAGATACAAAAGTTTATAGAAATAGAGGGGAGTTCCTAGCTATTTATTTACTTTTTATTTATTTTTAATTTTTTTGTCTTATTTCCAGAGAGAGAGACAGAGAGTGAGCAGGGGAGGGTCAGAGAGAGAGGGAGATACAGAATCTGAAGCAGGCTCCAGGCTCTGAGCTGTGAGTACAGAGCCCGACGCAGGGCTCAAACCCATGAATGTGAGATCATGACCTGAGCTGAAGTCGGACGCTTAACTGACTGAGCCACCTAGGCTCCCCGCTAGCTATTTAATCCAGTTAATCCAATAAAGAGAGGAAGGAAGGAATGAGATGAAGAAATGGTTAAAATTTTTTTTAAGATAAGCTAAAAACTTACGTGAATCTATATTTTTAAAGAGGCTATTGATAAACCACACAAAGTTTAAAAAGATAACATCTAGCTATATTATGTTGTTGCTATTGCCTGTGGTTAATTTTGTGTTTCTGTTGTCATAATTTTGCATTGTAGGTAGTTTATGTGTTAAAATAATACAATGGAAAACCAGTTAGAATAACCTATAACCTATAAGATACCAAATATAAAATCCGCTTCACACCATTTATGACAGTAATTTTAGAAGGCACTGGAACAAACTTATAGATTTTGAGAAATTAAGAAAAACAACACTGTGGCCTGAAAATATACAAATAAATAACTGTCTCCAACACCCAAGGGGAATAGAAAGTGTGAATTGGTGTGTTTGTGTGTGTGTGTGTGTGTGTGTGTACTTTCAGGAATAGAAGAGTTCACGAACTATGCTTCTGTAAAATGTTACCTTAAAAAAATGTCCAAGTAAATATGAGCCATCAAGACAAATAATTTGATATGGACATATTGTGGTAATAAAATAAAGGTAGCATAACCTAAAAGTATGTCTAGAAGACTGTTAGTAAAACTATAACAACATAAAATCAGTAAAAATATTAGAAACTATTTGCAACAAATAACAATATAGTAGGAGAGATAATTCTTACTCCAAAATTCCAGATTTGGTAAATAAAAGTGAGATAACTAGAAATGTAAATGTTTAGAAAATCTTCACTAAGACTCTCCCTTAAAATGACCTTCTTCTAATAAACTCCAATGACATTATTACTCCTAAGGCAATTAACATTGGTATTATTAATTTTGCAATGCACTGAATTATTATGACTGTTTTACCTTTTATTCAGGAATATTTTCCATCTAAACTTTAATTTTTTAAATTTGATTTCTTAAAGAAATCTAGTCAGATTCCTGTAGAATGGCTCATTTTATGAATTTATCAGACTGTTTCTCCCCAAAAGATATCAAATTGAAATAGAAATAAAATTGTAATAAATCATAAAAGTAAAACTCTTCTAAAGTATAAGAGCTGTCGTATTGGATTGTACTGTGACTATCCTCTGGGTTACAGAAACTCATAGGTTCCGGTGAATATTTGCTTGGTGATATATGTTTAAAATATAGTGCATGTTTATGCATATTTAATGTTGATGGACATATTTAAAAATCAGATAATCGTTAAGTGTTGATCAAAATACCTAAGACAGAGGAACCTGGGTAGCTCAGTGAGTGGAGCACCCAACTTTAGCTCAGATCATGACCTCACGGTTGGTGAGTTTGAACCCTGCATGTGCTCACTGTTATCAGCATGGAGTCTGCTTTGGATCCTCTCTGTCCTCCTCTCTCTCCCCTACCCCACTCACACTTTCTCTCTCTCAAAAAAATAAACAAATAAATAAATTAATTAATTAACCTTTAAAAAACAGCTAAGGTAGAACTTTGTATAAGTGTGACTTTTTTAGATTTCAAATATAGAAATATAATTGAATATAGGTCAATATGAAATTCAAATCTGTAATAGTGAGAAACTACTCTGTCAGCTAACACCAAATGCAAGCAAGACATGAATGATATATTCAATGAGGTAGTTTTAAAAAAAATAACAATACATTGTGATTATTTCACCCATCAGTGGAATTTAAGAAACACATGATGAACATAGGGGTAAAAAGGAAAAAGAGAGACAAACTAGAAAACACACTCTTAACTGTAGTGAACAAATTGATGGTTATTGGCAGAGGGATGGGCAGGAGAATACGTTAAATGGGTGATGTGTATTAATGAGGGCACTTGTGATGAGCACGGGGTGTTGTATGTAAGTGATGAATCACTAAATTCTATACCAGAAACTAATATTATACTATATGTTAGCTGTCTGGAAGTTAAATATAATTTTGAAAAAGAAAAAATGTGTATGTATATATGTATTTCTATCTTAGGAGTTTGCATAAAATATACACATATATTTCATAGACATATAAACACATAGTTTATATTTACATATGTTCATATATATGTAGTTTTTATGAGCACCTCAAGACACTAAGATGTATGTGTATACACTTTAACTTATTGTGATGCTAAAGGTTCCTCTGTAATCTGAAAGTTATAATAAATTTTACAATCGACAATTTTTTTAATTTTTTAAATGTTTATTTATTTTTGAGAGAGAGCGAGAGACAGAGTGGGAGCAGGGAAGGAACAGAGTGAGGGAGACACAGAATCAGAAGCAAGGCTCCAGGCTCTAAGCTGACAGCAGACAACCCGATGCAGGGCTTGAACTTATGAACTGCAAGATCATGACCTTGACCGAACACATGGCTTAACTGACTGCGCCATCCAGATGCACCCAACTAACAATTTTTTAAAGAATTATGTATTTAAGTTCATTTTGAGAGAGAGAGTGAGCATAGGAGCATGAGTGGGGGAGGGGCAGAGGGAAAGATAGAATCCCAGGCAGGCTCCGTGCTGTTGGCACAGAGCCCAACTCAGGGATTTATCTGAAACCAAGAGATCATGACCTGAGCTGAAATCAAGAATCTAATGCTTAACCAACTGAGCCACCCAGGTGCCCCAAGAATTAGTTTTTAAGGTAATCCATAAACCAACTATCATTCAACCCTTCCATTATTCAGCAATACAAATGTGGAAATAGAAACTAAATAATATAACATCCTTCACATAAAATTTTTGAACTTCACGAATGGCTTGTGATTTGGTCAAAAGGTCTTGACTGATTAAAAACCTTTTGAAAAACTAATACAACTCAAATAACCTGATGATGTCTTTTATTTCTTTTTCTTGCCTAAATGCTGTGGCTAGGACTTTCAGTACTACTTTCGATAAAAGTGGTGAGAGTGGACATTCTTTTCTTGTTTCTAGTCCTAAAAGAAAAGCTTTCAGCTTTTCACCATCAATTTTGTGTTAGTTGTGGGTCTGTCACAGCCGGCCTTTATTATGTTGAGATACATTCTCTCTACATCCTTTTGTTGAGTCAATGCTCATTTAAATGAAAGCTGGCAGAACTATGCCAAGTCACTTTTTTTTTTTTTTTGCAATTAAGGAACAGTGTGCATGTTTTAGGTTATAAAGAATTCTTAGGAAATCAGTTTGACACAAATTTATTTTTATGTCAAGTAGATATATACACATTCTGTAAATACACTCACACATACATATAAATGCAATTTGTAGAATTCCTGTGATTGTTGTTTTTAAAGCATGTTCAGTTCACTTTAATCTTGTGTAGATTTTTTTAGAGATTTTACTGCTTTTATTGTTACTTTTCTCATCATTTTTAGTTAAAATGGTACAATTATTATCACAGTACATGAAACATGGTGCAATTTTTCAAGTGTCCTAAGTAGTGAGAATAAGTTTGCTTCAATCATTATAAGGTATCTAAGATTGATGACACCACTACAACCAATTCTTTAAATGTGTCACTCTGGAATTCTCAGATGATTAGAAATTACTCTTCTGCAGCTGTTATTTGCAAAGAGCAGCTAACCAAAGCAAATTGTACACAGTAAAAGAGAAAGCAATGATAAGACAATAAGAATTCAGACACTGTCAAATGTAGTCTTCTGGACATTGAAAAATGATCCCCCCAATTTTTAAATGAACATAGTTTTAGAAATCTTATGTGATTTAGTGACTGAACACATGATCCACAACTATTATTTTTCTGAAAACAAATATGGATCTTTTCTGAGACTCATGGACTAGTTAGACACGTATGACTTTTTGTTTTATACAGCAATGGGATGTGGTTCTTATTCAGACTGATGTCTTCAATTCAAAATGGGATAGGGTTAGCTAGAGAAGAAATATGAAACTGGTGCCCAAATCAAGAAATAAGTGCTGTTGGATCAAGCTGATCTAGAAAAGTGTGTGTATGTGACCAGGATTTGAGGAGAGAAAAGAATATAAGTAGTCTAATGTGGAAAGCAGATTGCTATGAAGAATTCCTAGGAATAAATTTAATCCATTTGTGAAGTTGTGTATATATATCTTAATGTGTTCTCTCTTTGATAGGTCAGAGAAGAAATGATTAATGTGTCACTATACTACCCATATATGCTGTAGTATCAGAAAGCTTAAGAAAATAGATAATAGAAATAATAATAATAATAATGGAAAATTAGTTTTTAGTTCTGTATTTCATTCCATTTTATCAAAAATTTCAGTAAAGTATAGAATAGTAAAAATAGAATAATGAATTCACAGAATCTTGAATATAAAGATATTTATAAGAAAATATATTTCTCCCCAAAAAATAACAACAACAACAAAATTCTTAGCACTAGTAAAGGTTTACAGTAAGTTTACAAGATGTGGGCTGATATAAAAGTGTTAATTGCTGCCCTATATATCATCAATGAACAACTGGAGTTTGAAATTAAATATCCAAAACCATTTACATTAGCACATACACATAAAAATGAAGTGCTTCAGTATAAATCTAACATAATATATACAAAATCTATATGAAGAAATCTTTAAAAAGAAATCAACAATCTAAATTTATAGTAAGATATACCACGTCTGTGGTTAAGAGGAATCCCAGCAGCTTATTTTTGATATCAACAAACTGACTCTAAAATTTATATGGAAAATCCAAAGACCCAGAATAGCCAACACAGCACTGAAGATAAATAAATAAATAAATAGATATATAGATAGATAGATAGATAAAATCTCAGAAACTGACACTGACTGAGTTCAAGATTCACTATAAATCTATAGTAATCTGGAGAGTGTGGTGTTGGCATAAGAATAAATAAATTTATCAATGGAATAGAACTGAAATTCCAGATATAGATCCACAAATATATAGTTAACTAACTTTGACAAAGGAACAAATGTAATTCAGTGGAAAAATGATAATCTTTCAATAAATATGTAGGAACCAATGAAAATCCACATGCAAAAAATTAATACAGAGTAAGATTTTATACTCTTCACACACACCACACACACACAAGCCCTCAAAATTTATCATACACCTAAATTTAAAGTTCAAAACTTATAAAACTTATAGAAGATAATAAAAAAAATTGATGAGTATTTTTTAAATATTTTAAATAATTAAATTAACATTTATTTCCATTTGGATTTAAATAAACACATTATAAACTGTTTAGTGTTCCCTAATTTCAGAATATTATACAATTACCCAAGCTTTGGGCTAATGGATGGATACTGGATATGGGTGGTGGAGAAAGAGGAACAAAGATCTCAGGAATCTTAAGACTGTTCTTTACAGTTTAAAACAAAACTACTGACTGATGAGCTACTTGGCATGATTTTTCTTATTCATAATGGTGATGACTCTGTAGATACAACACCAAAAGCATAATTATGAAAAAAGTGATAATTTGGACTCCATTAAAATTAAAAATTTCTGCTCTGTGAAAAACCAGTTAAGAGAAAGAAAAATAAGCCACAGACTGACGGGTCTGGGACTGGGGTAAAATATTTGCAAAACACATTATATAAAAAGCTGGTAGCCAAAATATTTACAAAGAACTCTTAAACTCAACAGTAGAAAACAATCCAATTTTAATTTATTATTATTATTTTTTTAATCTGGTTGCCTAGGTAGGTCAGTTGGTTAAGCAGCTGACTCTTGATATCAGCTCAGGTCCTGATCTTACAGTCATGTGATCAAGTCCCATTTAAGCTGCATGTGGAACTCCCCTTGAGATTCTCTCTCTCTCTCTCTCTCTCTCTCTCTCTCACTCTGCCCCTCTCCCACTCACGCACAGTGCTCTCTCTCTCTCTCTCTCTCTCTCTC